>NC_089840.1:48970211-49281282 GCF_035609145.1 Eleutherodactylus coqui
TTTTATTCCGTTGGTTTTCGGAATGTGGCCAGGATTAAGTGGGCCGTGGTGGGGGGCTTTCTTATTGTGTCGTTTAAGGTGAAATTCTTCGAATGCCGCCAGACGGACCACTGCGAAAGCATTTGCCAAGAATGTTTTCATTGTTGGAGGAGGAGGACGGGGATGTTTTTGAGGCAGTACGTGTCCTGTCCCCGTGTCCGTGGTTATATGCACCATACCAGTTACCGCTTTGGTGGGATAGTGGTCGAGACTGTGGACCTATTAGCGCGGTTTTATTCCGTTGGTTTTCGGAATGTGGCCAGGATTAAGTGGGCCGTGGTGGGGGGCTTTCTTATTGTGTCGTTTAAGGTGAAATTCTTGGACTGCAGCCAGACGGACCACTGCGAAAGCATTTGCCAAGAATGTTTTCATTGTTGGAGGAGGAGGACGGGGATATTTTTGAGGCAATACGTGTCCTGTCCCCGTGTCCGTGGTTATATGCACCTTCCCAGTGACCGCGTTGCTGAAAAGTTGTCGCGCCTGGGGAACCTAGTAGCGCGGCCTCGCCACCATCATGTCTTTGGGAAGCCTCCGTTTCCACTACCCTGTAACATTGCAGTAGCAGCAGTATAGGCAGAGCCGAGAATTAGTAACCTTTCAGCGGTAAGAGTATGCACAAACCCCTGTAACATTTCATTGGCAGCAGTGACGACAGACCCCACTAACATTTCATTTGCAGCAGTATACATAGACCCCAGTAACATTTCAGTAGTATCTGTATAGACAGACCTCAGTAACAGTTCAGTAGTATAAGTCTAGACAGACCCCAGTAACATTTCAGTTCCAGCAGTATTGACAGACCCCAGTAACATTTCAGCAGTATCAGTTGCGACATGCCCCAGTCACATTTCAGTTCCAGCAGTGCAGACAGACCCCAGTAACAGTAACGTTGAAGCAGTATGGGCAAAGCAGCAGATAAACATTTCCCTGGCAGCAGTGTAGGGAGAGCAAAGTATTTGTAACATTTCAGTAGTAGCAGTATAGTCAGACCCCAGTAACAGTAACGTAGAAGCAGTATGGGCAAAGCAGCAGATAAACATTTCCCTGGCAGCAGTGTAGGGAGAGCAAAGTATTTGTAACATTTCAGTAGTAGCAGTATAGTCAGACCCCAGTAACAGTAACGTAGAAGCAGTATGGGCAAAGCAGCAGATAAACATTTCCCTGGCAGCAGTGTAGGGAGAGCAAAGTATTTGTAACATTTCAGTAGTAGCAGTATAGTCAGACCCCAGTAACAGTAACATAGAAGCAGTATGGGCAAAGCAGCAGATAAACATTTCCCTGGCAGCAGTGTAGGGAGAGCAAAGTATTTGTAACATTTCAGTAGTAGCAGTATAGTCAGACCCCAGTAACAGTAACGTAGAAGCAGTATGGGTAAAGCAGCAGATAAACATTTCCCTGGCAGCAGTGTAGGGAGAGCAAAGTATTTGTAACATTTCAGTAGTAGCAGTATAGTCAGACCCCAGTAACAGTGACGTAGAAGCAGTATGGGCAAAGCAGCAGATAAACATTTCCCTGGCAGCAGTGTAGGGAGAGCAAAGTATTTGTAACATTTCAGTAGTAGCAGTATAGTCAGACCCCAGTAGCATTAACATAGAAGCAGTATGGGCAGAGCCCACTATTAGTTACATTTCTGTTATAGCAGTATAGACCTGCCCCAGTAACATTTCCGTTGAAGCATTATGGGCAGAGCCCAGTATTAGTAAAATTACAGTAGTAACAGTATACACAAACCAAGGTAACATTTCAGGAGCAGAAGTATCGGCAGACCGAAGTAACATTTCTGTTGCTGAATTATAGTCAGACCCCTCTAGCATTACTGTGGCAGAAGTATAGGTAGGCAGAACAGAGTTACATTTCTGTAGCAAAAGTGTAGGCCAACCCCAGACACAGTGGTGTAGCATGAGTGCAGGCGAAGCCCATAAAAATTACTTGGATTACATTCTAGGCGAAGGCCCGAAAAGTTGGTGTGCCGACAGTAGAAAAAATTGCCCATGCCCAACCTAGAGGGCAGGTGAAACCGATTAATCGCTTAGCGTACTGTGGCTTAATTTTTAACTAGGCCTGGAGGCAGCCCAGTCTAAGAAAACAATTGGTTCAGGTGGAAGTTTCAATGCTTTAATGAGAATTGAAACAGATAAATATTATTTAGAAAAGTTATATGAGCCTTTTAGCCCACAGAAAAATTGCCCATTCGCGGTGATTAGGAGAGGTTTCAGGAGGAGGAGCCGGAGGAGGAGGGCGAATATCAAACACAGATTGACAAAGGTCTTTAGGTAGCGCTGCTGTCTGCTGGTGGAGAAGAGATGTCTGGGGAAATCCAGGCTTTGTTCATCTTTATGATTGTAAGCCTGTCAGCGCTGTCAGTTGACAGGCGGGTACGCTTGTCCGTGATGATTCCCCCTGCTGCACTAAACACCCTCTCTGACAAGACGCTAGCCGCAGGGCAAGCCAACACCTCCAGGGCATACAGCGCGAGTTCGGGACGCATGTCCAGCTTTGACACCCAGTAGTTGTACGGAGCAGAGGCATCACGGAGGACGGTGGTACGATCGGCTGCGTGCTCCCTCCGACTCAGCCTGGACTGGGGAGGTGTGAGACAGACTTACTGGGGAGCCATAAAGCTGGCAAAGGCCTTGGAGAGTGTTCCCCTGCCTGCACTGAACATGCTGCCTGATCTCCGCGCCTCCCCTTCTACTTGGCCCTCGGAACTGCGCCTTCTGCCACTAGTGCTGTCAGATGGGAAGCTTACCATCAGTTTGTCCACCAGGGCCCTGTGGTATTGCATCACTCTCAAACCCCTTTCCTCTTCGGGAATGAGAGTGGAAAGGTTCTCCTTATACTGTGGGTCAAGCAGTGTGTACACCCAGTAATCCGTAGTGGCCATAATGCGTCTAACACAAGGGTCACAAGAAAGGCATGCTAACATAAAGTCAGCCATGTGTGCCAGGGTACCTGTACGCAACATATGGCTGTCCTCACTAGGAAGATCACTTTGAGTATCCTCCTCCTCCTCCTCCTCCTCATACACGCTGAATGGATGAGAGGCAAGCAGCATGGGTACCCTCTGCAGTCGGCCCAGCTGTCTCTTCCTCCTCAGGCTCGTCCCCTTCCTCCTCCTCCTCCTCCTCCTCCTCCTCCATGCGCTGAGATATAGACATGAGGGTGCTCTGACTATCCAGCGACATACTGTCTTCCCTCCGCCTCCGTTTCCGCCCGCAAAGCATCAGCCTTTATGCTTTGCAGGGAACTTCTCAACAGGCATAGCAGGGGAATGGTGACGCTAATGATTGCAGCATCGCCGCTCACCATCAGGGTGGACTCCTCAAAGTTTCCAAGGACCTGGCAGATATCTGCCATCCAGGCCCACTCCTCTGTAAAGAATTGAGGAGGCTGACTCCCACTTCGCCGCCCATGTTGGAGTTGGTATTCCACTATAGCTCTATGCTGCTCATACAGCCGGGACAACATGTAAAGCGTAGAGTTCCACCGTGTGGGCACTTCGCAAAGCAGTCGGTGCACTGGCAGATTAAACCGATGTTGCAGGGTGCGCAGGGTGGCAGCATCCGTGTTGGACTTGCGGAAATGTGCGCTGACCCAGCGCACCTTGCCGAAGAGGTCTGACAAGTGTGGGTAGCCTTTCAGAAACCGCTGAACCACCAAATTAAAGACGTGGGCCAGGCATGGCACGTGCGTGAGGCTGCCGAGCTGCAGAGCCGCCACCAAGTTACGGCCATTGTCACACACGACCATGCCCGATTGGAGGCTCAGTGGCGAAAGCCAGCGGTCGGTCTGCTCTGTCAGACCGTGCAACAGTTCGTGGGCTGTGTGCCTCTTCTCTCCTAAGCTGAGTAGTTTCAGCACGGCCTGCTGACGCTTGCCCACTGCTGTGCTGCCGCGCCGCGCAACACCGACTGCTGGCGATGTGCTGCTGCCAAGTCTTGATTGCGAGGTTGAGGTTGCATTGGAGCCAGAAAAGAGTATCCCAAACCTACTAAATCTACTAGAAGAATACAGTAATATTTCCAACTTCAAAATCAATTTCTCTAAGTCCACCATCCTAAATATTACCCTGCCCCC
This sequence comes from Eleutherodactylus coqui, assembly GCF_035609145.1. Taxonomy (NCBI): domain Eukaryota; kingdom Metazoa; phylum Chordata; class Amphibia; order Anura; family Eleutherodactylidae; genus Eleutherodactylus; species Eleutherodactylus coqui. The sequence continues at coordinate 48,974,328 of NC_089840.1, forward strand.
AAGTAAATTTAAAATATTGAGCACAGGCTCGCCATTCAAATGGTCCAACTCATCAGTCGATTATCTGGGAGTCACCATCACCAAAGAGGTAGAAGACATTTATAAACATAACTTTATCCCCCTGTTAACTTTATCCCCCTGTTAAGTTAAACACCTACTCCATACGTATGACATGCCGTTCATATCTTGGTTCGGCAGGAAAAACGTTCTAAACTCCTATGTCCTACCTACGATCTTATATAAAATAAGAATGCTGCCGGTTTCGCTCCCAATGGCCTTCTTCAAAACACTACGTTCAGCTTTTTCTGGATATGTCTGGAGACAGAAGAGGCCACGTTTAGCATATAGTCTTATGGTAAGAAGAAGAGAAGAAGATGGGATAGGTATGCCATGTGTCCATGATTTTTACTTGGCCTCACAACTTAATTATTGGTGGGGGCTAGTTTCTACCTCAGGAGATACCACAATATATTCATTAGCAGTAGATACACACGGGAACACACTAAGAGAGGATTTATGGTTTCCCAACAGGGGTCTCTATAGGTCCAAAAAGATTAACCCTTTACTGAAAGGACCCTTAGAAGTGTGGGACAAGCTGAGATCAAGGTTGGCTCCCATACCATCCCCAGTGACCCCTCTTAACCTTATCAATAAGTGCCTAGGAAAATCAATGGATGAAATGACCAGAAACATCTGGAAAGACCTAGGTCTACTAAAAATAAAAGACTTACAAACTCAAGCACATAAAAAAACATCGGATATAATAGCGGAATTACTACCCCAAACCTCGATCTCCTTCCTCCAAAGAGCTCATCTAACCCACACGATCGAGGAATTTAAGAAAAAAATTCAGTTCCACTCGACCTGAGACTCCTTTTGAAAAACTCCTTATCCGAGACACATTCAACAAAAAAACTATAACATTACTCCGGAAAAAAATTATAGCACCTCCAACTGCTTACAAACCCAACTTTCTCCAATCCTGGGAGAAAGAGCTAAACATCACCCTCTCGCCCACTGATACAAAATTAATCCTCCAAACGGCTTTTGGCGCATCTCAATGTATTTTGCTACAAGAAAGCCACTATAAGCTTCTAGTTCGCTGGTATAAGACACCACAGTGGCTTTGCGCATATAAGCTTGCGCCACACAATAGGTGCTGGAGGTGCGACAAAGACATTGGTTCCTTCAAGCACATTTGGTTGGAATGTCCAGTCCTCTCCACCTATTGGGAGGAAATAGGGAGAGCCCTACAACAAATTAAACCGAACTTCACACTGACGGCAGAGATGCTGTTCCTGTGGAGACCCTCACCTATATTCCACCCACGGAAAGACAAGCTAATAGCCTTTCTATTAGACGCCGCCAAAGCGATGATCCCAATACATTGGATGCAAAAAGATCCCCCGACTCTTTCCCAGTGGAGAACAAAAGTAGATGCAATTTACAATATGGAGGAATTATCCAGTTGGAACAAGGGCTCTCATGAAAGCTTTGTTGAGACATGGACTCCCTGGAGGCGGATAAGATTTAAGTAAGACAGACAGGAACGGACTAACTGATACTCCTGAGAGTGAGGCAGAAAAAATAGAGTAAGGGAAATACCTATGCTCTGGTGTCCTTTCTGAAAATATAAACAGACCCTGGCATTGATCGAGGCGTGGATCTCGCTGCTATATCCGGTTGTGAGCTGAGGAGGGGCGTCACCCGGGCACCCCTACTCACTATCCCTACCCCTCCTTCCTTCCCTCTTGCCCCCCCCCCTCCCCCCCTCCCCCCCCTACCTTGTAATGGTATATGTTCTTTATAATTCTAGGTTCTCTGTAAATGTTATGCCCCCACAGATACTCATGGATGGGACTCAATATTAAGGACCCTGATATACTGAAGTTTGTTAGGTAATCTGTATACTGATATGGTCCTATATCCAGTACATGCTATGAGCAAATGTATGTAAAGAAGGAATTATAAAGTATCTCCGAGTGGGGAGATTTAATGGTATTATTGTTAATAATTGTAAAACTTCAATAAAAATTGATTTAAAAAAAAAAAAGAGGTTGCATTGGAGGAGGAGGAGGAGGAGGAAGGTTTAGTGGAGGTGGCATACACCGCCGCAGATACCAGCACCGATCTGGGGCCCGCAATTCTGGGGGTGGGTAGTACATGAGCGGTCCCAGGCTCTGACTCGGTCCCAGCCTCCACTAAATTCACCCAATGTGCCGTCAGGGAGATATAGTGGCCCTGCCCGCCTGTGCTTGTCCATGTGTCCGTTGTTAAGTAGACCTTGCCAGTAACCGAGTTGGTGAGGGCATGTACGATGTTGCGTGAGACGTGGTCGTGCAGGGCTGGGACGGAACACCGTGAAAAATAGTGGCGACTGGGGACTGGGTAGCGCGGGGCTGCCGCCGCCACCATGTTTTTGAACGCCTCAGTTTCCACCAGCCTGTAGGGGAGCATCTCCAGGCTGATCAATTTGACTATATGGACATTTAAAGCTTGAGCGTGCGGGTGCGTGGCGGCGTATTTGCGCTTTCGCTCCAACGATTCTCTTAGCGACAGCTGGACGCTGCGTTGAGAGACATTGCTGGATGGGGCCGAGGACAGCGGAGGTGAGGGTGTGGGTCCAGGCCAGGAGACGTTCGTGCCTGTGTCCTGAGAGGGGGGTTGCATCTCAGTGGCAGGTTGGGGCCCAGGGGGAGAGGCAGTGGCCCAAGCTGGAGGCGGTGAACGGCCTTCGTCCCACCTTGTGGGGTGCTTGCCCATCATATGCCTGCGCATACTGGTGGTGGTGAGGCTGCTGGTGGTGGCTCCCCGGCTGATCTTGGCGCGACAAAGGTTGTACACCACTGTTCGTCGGTCGTCCGCCGTCTCAATGAAAAACTGCCACACCTTAGAGCACCTTGGCCTCTGCACGGTGGCTTGGCGCGAGGGGGTGCTTTGGGAAACAGCTGGTGGATTATTCGCTCTTGCCCTGCCTCTACCCCTGGCCACCCCACTGCCTCTTCCAACCTGTCTTGAGGCTGCAATTGCCTCCCCCTCTGAAGACCTGTCCTCAGTTGGCTTATCACACCAGGTGGGGTCAGTCACCTCATCGTCAAGCGCCCCTTCCTCCGAATCCTCTGTGCGCTCCTCCCTCAGACTTACTGCCCTCACTACTACCTCACTGATAGACAACTGTTTCTCATCGTCATCGTCCTCCTCACCCACTGAAAGCTCTTGAGACAGTTGCTGGAAGTCCCCAGCCTCATTCCCCGGACCCCGGGAACTTTCCAAAGGTTGGGCATCGGTCACGACAAACTTCTCCGGTGGGAGAGGAACCATTGTTGCCCAATCTGGGCAGGGGCCTGAGAACAGTTCCTGGGAGTCTGCCTGCTCCTCAGAGTGTGTCATTTTCATGGAGTGAGGAGGCTGGGAGGAAGGAGGAGCAGCAGCCAGAGGATCAGAGTTGCAGCAGTGGACGGCGTAGAAGACTGGGTAGTCGATAGATTGCTGGATGCACTTTCTGCCATCCACGACAGGACCTGCTCACACTGCTCATTTTTTAATAAAGGTCTACGACGTGGACCCAAAAATTGCGATATGAAGCTGGGGACCCCAGAAACTGTCCTCTCTCCTACTCCCGCAGCAGCCGGCTGTGATTCACCTGGACCAGGAACTCATCCTATCCCCACACCCTCACTTGGGACTCCGCGTCCTCGACCGCGTCCACGTCCTCTGCCCCAAACCTACCCCTCAGCATGCTGGATTAAGAATCGAGCAGAGACAGAGCGGTGTGAAAATGTTTGTGAATTATTGCCGCGCAGTTGGTGGCTGCCAGTGGTAATATAACGCAAAATGAAGCCAGAGATAAATTATAAGGAAGGCTGCACTTAGGCCTTGCTGTGAACTATGCAGTTGGATGGACGTGAAGTCCCACAGGCCACGCAGGCAAATGCACTGGGTCACCGGTAGCCGTAAAAAGGATTTTTTTTTTTAAATCTCCTTATTTTTCTATGCAATGCAGGCTGAGGCTATGCAGTGTGTATTGCACTTTCAATCTATGGGTGTCGGGCAGACCATGCACTTGTGAGACAGCACACGTATAACACAGAGCGTTGTAGAAAATGTGTGGTTTCTTGGCGTACACTTAGAGGCAGACTGAACTGAGGCAACGCAAACTGCGGACAGAAGAATGTTTAAATGAAGGCTGCACGCAAGCTCTGCTGTGCAATACAGAGGTACTACAACTCCCAGCAACCACGGAGTTAAATGCCCTAAGAAGAACTGTTGGGGTACTTGTAGACAGGATTCTACACTACCACTGTCCCTGCCTGACCAATACTGCCCCTATACTCAAGTACAGACTGCAGCCTGAGAACGCTACAGCCTGCACGCCCGATATACATAAAAAAAAAAAGTGCAAAACTGCTCACAGCAGCCACAACAGTAATGCACTAGGTGAGCTGTGGCCCTAAGAAGGACCGTTGTGGTTCTTGAAGACGCTAACACTGTCCCTATAGCAGCAGCAGCACTGTCCCTGATCTCTCTTAGCATGTGTCTGTTAAGACGGGTGGGGCAGATTTAAATACTCGGGGGTCACTTGATCTCCCCAGCCACTTACTGCAGGGGGGTGGGATAGGGCTGGAACGTCACAGAAGGAAGTTGTAATGCCTCCCCTGTGTTTCTATTGGCCAGAAAAGGGCACAAATTTCTCAGGGAAGGAAATGTAATGGAGTCGAGTGCCGCGTAGTGCTCGCCTCGAGTAACGAGCATCTCGAACACCCTAATGCTCGGACGAATGCGCTCGCTCATCTCTATTAGTTTTATTAGGACTATGCGTTACAAAGTCCAACAGACTCCTTCGCCAGGCCAAATTACAAAACCAGAGAAACGAGGGACATTTAAATAGATAAAACAAGCAGGAAATCAGAGCATCTGATGTCATGGGATCTCTACCAATCCCCACACTCCAGCAGTCCTAGCATATAAAACAAACTGAAGATAAAATATACATAAAAACCTTCTAATTGATTTAAAAAAAAAAAAGCATATTAGACAATCATACAAATAATTAATAAAAGCAAATTGTAGCCAGCATGAATGCTTAAGGAAATCCATAAATATGTAAAAGGAGTTATTATAAGATGTGTGATGATGAGAAGTGAGGCATGACAATGTAATAATACCAGGCAGCAAAATAATACATGAAAAATAAATTAAATCAAATAATAAATGATATATATATAATCTTTATTTGTATAGCGCCAACATATTCCGCAGCGCTTACAAGAACAGGGGGATACAGAAAGACAAAAGTACAAAAATACAAAAACCACCGTTACATGTAGTAATTGATTGATGGAGACAGTAGGGGTGAGGGACCTGCTCCAGCGAGCTTCCATAATACAGATAATAGGGTGATGCAGAAGATAAAGGGGCTGGAGATGTGCACGGTATGGCGAGGTGGACAGTGAGGGATGCTATACACATAGACAATGGTCAGGCATTAAGCCTTGTGACGGCAGAAACGATGTTACCACAGGGGTGGTTGATTGTGGCTAGCAGGGATTGCAAACAGTAGGACAGGGAGTGTGTTATCAGGGGGAGTACAGAAAGGTTTGGTTTAGGAGATACCCTGAAGAGGTAAAAGAAAATAAGTCAGCACACAAAGCTTACATAAAACAACCATTCTATATTTCATTAATTACAATTAAAAAGATCTTCCAATACAACAGAGATGAGTCTTCAGTGTCCAGCAGACCGGCGAAAGGAAGGCATTGAACATATCAAGTTCATAGAATTATATATATGCTCAAAATGCATGTATGCAAAAATATATATCAGCCATAAAATGACACATGAATAGAGATGAGCAAGCGTACTCAGTAAGGACAGATACACGAGTGAGTATCGTCATTACCGAGTACTTGATGCTCGCTCGCAAAGATTCAGGTGCCGGCGAGGGAGAGCGGGGAGTAACGGGGGGGGGGGGGGGGGGATCTCTCTCTCCATCCCCCCCCCCCCCCTGCTCTCTCCTGCTGACTCCCGCAACGCTGCGCTCACTCCCGCCTGCACCTTTGCGGGCGAGCAGGCAGGTACTCGGTAATGCCGATACTCGCTCGAGTATCTGTCCTTACTGAGTACACTCACTCATCTCTACACATAAAGCATACCAAGAATTGTATCTTATCATATACACAGCGATTACACGTGTTTCGCACCAAGCTTCCTCAGGGGGTCCCTGAAGAGGTACGTTTTTAGAGTACGACTGAAGTTTTGTGTGTCTGGAATTGCCTGGATAGTTTTGGGTAGTGCGTTCCAGGGGACTGGTGCTGCTCTGGAGAAGTCTTGGAGGCGGGAATGAGAGGTTTGGATTAAAGGGCACTTAATCTGATTTTGTTAGTGGAGTGGAGGGCATGGGTTGGGTGATGGATTGAGATGAGGGAAGCAATGTAGGGTGGCGCGGTGCTGTGGAGGGCTTTGTAGATGATGGTGGTGAGTTTAAATTGAATTCTGTATTTAACGGGCAGCCAGTGCAGTGACTGGCACAGGGCAGAGGCGTCCGAGTACCGGCTGGACAGGAAGATGAGTGTGGCTGCCACATTCAGGATGAATTGGAGAGGGTAGAGTCTGGCATGGGGGAGGCCGATCAGCAACGAGTTGCAATAATGGAGCCGAGAGTGGATGAGGGCAACAGTGAGCGTTTTTAAAAAGAGCAGATTTTTGCGATGTTTTTGAGTTGCAGCTGATATGTTGGGGCCAGATATTGGACGTAGGGGGTAAAGGAGAGATCATAGTTGAATATATATATATATATATATATATATATATATATATATATATATATATAGTAAAGATGAGCAAGCATACTCGGTTCGGGTGTTTTTGCTCTCGAGCACCGCTTTTTCCGAGTAACTGACTACTCGGACAAAAAGATTTGGGGGGCGCCGGGGGGGGGGGGGAGCGCCGTGGTGGAGCAGGGGGTAGCAGTGGAGAACAAGGGGGAGCTGTCTCTCCCTCTCTTCCCCCCCCCCACTCCCCTCTGCAACCCCCCGCTCATACCCGACGCCCCCCGAATCTTTTCGTCCGAGTAGTCAGTTACTCGGAAAAAGCGGTGCTCGAGTGCAAAAAAACCCGAACCGAGTATGCTCGCTCATCTCTAATATATACACACAAATATATATATATATATATATATATATATATATATATATATATATATATATATATATATATTTTTTTTTTTTTAAATTATTTAATTTTTTTTACATTTATTTATTTATTTTTTGATCAAGTGGTTTAAATTAGTTTATTAGGTCCATTGGGAAAAAGAGTGTTTATTTTATATACCCAAAATTATTCCCTCTGTCTCAATTTCTGGAATCTATTTGGCATATGGGTTGGTAGCTGTTCACTTGGGATAACTTGCAAAATTGTAATTGTGGGGGCCATGGAAAAATGTCTAGATACACTGTGTAGCGCAAATGTGTTAGCTATATTAGACCTCATTATAAAGCTGGCACAGGATCCACCATTGACAACAGGTGTTGTACACAGCTCACCTTCTTTCTTGCACAATGACTTCTGCAGCGGTAACAGAGCAGGCCCACAACGCTCTCCCATAGATGTCAGTTAATGATTTATTCATGCAGAGTTTCAAGCTGTAAAGAAAATCTCCAGAATTGCTACTAAAATGAGAGGAATTTCTCTGCAGACAACTGGAACTGTAATGACAATATATATAATGATTCTTTCCTTCTACCATGACCGGGTGTTTGTCTGACTGCACCACAGGGAGTTCACAAGGAAAGTGGGAAATCTGGATCTTTATAGAAAAAAGTTCTGTATTGGTGGGTAACGGAACTGCAACATAGCAAAATGTCTGTTGAATTCTGGCCTTCCATCCTACAAAACAGAGTGGTGGTAGTATTGGCAATGGGCCATAAACAGACCACTTTATTAGCTGCTAGCTGGTATACCCGGCTTCACCCAAGTTAATTTGATGCAAGTGTTTATGGGCATTGAAAAGTTTATGAAGTCAAGGTAACTATAGAGGATAGGCAGGTTGACATTTATTGTCACAAATACCGGGATTTTTTCCCACCGCTCTGCTGTTTTTGAAGATGGGGCCTTTGAATAGTGTCTGTGGCCCGTGACACGAGGGGGCTGAAGGGGGGGGGGGCCGAGGGTACAGAGATAGTGGGAGGCAGGCGCTCTGGTAATCTTGGAGGTGGTGGAAAGGAGTATACCCTCACCGGTACAGCAGCAAATAGGCACAGTTGCAACCACCCGTACCCAATGAGAAGAGGGACATCACTCTGACTGATGCTGCTTTCAAACATGAAGCGAATGGGGTAAAATTGTAATGCTTTGCAGTACATTCTCCTGGGAGAGAGGAAGACCACATGGCAGCTTCAGACTCCAGACGTGAGGCTAGGCAGTGATTTACGAACATTTCACTTTTCTCTATAGGAAAGTTCCCATGGTTCTGAAGTCCTAGGGGCTTTTACCCACTAGCGGTTTTTTTTTACGCTGCGATATCCCTGCATTTTTTTTCAATGGGACTTTCTAATGTTAAAATCATATCTCACAAAAATCGCAAAAGCACAAACTTTTTGATTTTTGTGCGATGCGATTTTAACATTAGAAAGTCCCATTGAAAAAAAAACCCCGATATCGCAGCGTAAAGAAAAAAAACGCTAGTGGGTAGAAGCCCCTTGGTCCGTAGTTCGCGTAGAAAACCCAGCACCAGGCAGCACACGCAGTAGAGACTGGATTAGGATGTCCCCCCTACTTCTGATTAGGCTATAAGACAAGACACCAATCAGGATACGTACGAGGACATTGTTTGCTGCTTTACTACTGCCCACATCCGAGTGATCACATGATCCAACCTTCTTCGAGGTTGAAATACTTCAAATAATACAATTGGTTTCAGCCAGCAGGTGGCAGCAACATAATTTACATGATTTTACTGCAGACAATGGTCATCACTGTTATCTCTACAATGTTTCTCCATGGCAAGAACTAAAAAACAATAGGGCTTCTCCTTACATCTTCATGGCAGCCTCGCTGTGCTGCACCCTGGCGTACAGATGCCACCGCCTCACAATATGTTATGCATATAAGCTGTATTTTTACTTTACCCAAACAAAGTCATGCAATGCATTACGGGGTGGAGTTCATCATCGCAAACTTCTTGAGAGGCATTTTGGATGCATATTGAATGACAGCTGAGAGCTGCCTCTGATTGGTCCCTGTGCTCAGCCAATCAGAGGCAGCACTCACCCATGAATTCATGAAAATGAGCAGAAAATCGCATTTTGCCATAGCATGCTATGGGCTGGATTTGCTGCGAAATCTGAAGGTGGAATCCCAATCCGGATTCCGCAATCCAAATTGCCCGTGTGCAGGAGGCCAAAGGGTAATAGTTTTTCTGACTGCCTTACACATATTTCATATTTTTGGTTTCCTTCGAGAACCTGAAAGTAGAGCCTACTGGGTTTTGCAAGTGACTGATTTCTGACTGTATCTCTAATGACACCCAAGGTATATTGTACAGGAAGTTACACTTAGAACTATAGTAATAAAAATGTATTAACATATTCTCACTTTTCTCTGTTGAAATTCAGAAACATATCCTGCAGTCAGCATGTGATCCTAGTGTAGCCGCGTGGGCTTTATCCAAAGGTGAGGCGGGGAGGAAGCAGCAGGTTACAGTTCTACTTCCCATCTGCAAAACTTATTTATGACAAGGATATCTTAGTCTCTTATATACAGTTATGAGAAAAATATGAGGCTATATATAAAGTCTTTGTAGTATTTTTTAAGAGGTTAACCACTTCAATACAAAAGTTTGCCGATGCCTACAAACCACTTATTAATATATCTCGTATGCAAGATGTATTGATAAGGGTATGGTGTGGTGATCTGCAATATGCATATATGGGTATTACTATTTCTATATGGCAGCTAATGCAGTTAGTATTGACAAGCATGTTTTTCTTCATACCGGTAGATTTTTGTTCTGTACATTCCCATATCCTGCTGGGTCCTATATCACCCATATTGTCTGTTACCTCTGTTGTTATTTCATGAACCAATGTAAATTAAGTCTTATCTGAAAATGTCAACAAGTTTCTGAGATGATTTTTTTAATGTGCTTTAAATGGTCACTGGACTATAAGACAACTTGTGTGAATAAGAGCAAAAGTGCTAATTGCTTTACTTACCTGAAATAATGTTTTCGTGCAGAAAAATTGCTGTAAAGTGCTGCCACCTTGGGTCTCACTTTCTCCTGATTTGCTGCCCACTTATGTTGTCAATTGAAATCCATCTCTAGTAACAGAAATAACAAGATCGAACTCAGGAAGTGAAAAAAGTAACTCATGCAGCTCATAGTCTATAGAGGGCTGAAGAGAAGTAAAACGTTGTGGACTTAGGCCTTATTCATACAAGTGATTTATCGTGGCTATTTTGCCGCCATACAATGTCGGACAAAAATCGCGACTATCTGAACCATTGGATTTCAATGCATTTGTTCAGATCGGCGATCTTTAGCCGCGTAAATCACAGCCGGCGCTCGATTATTCACAGCCATTCAGTGGATGACGTCACTGAATGGCTTTGATTGGCTGGCGCTCGATCCAATCACAGCGCTTACCGACACAGCGATGACGGCGGGGGAATTCAAAGCTGTGCAGGGAGATGACAGCGGGGAGAATTCTCAAGCAGCTTGCCGCACTGCCAGGGAGACCATTGCGCCGGGGACACAGACGCCGGCTGGGAGGTGAGTATTGCATTTTTTCTTTACCTAGTATGTACTCAATTATAGCTAGGCTTAGACTCGAGTCAATAAGTTTTAACCAGTTTTTTGTGGTAAAACCTATTGACTCGGCTTATACTCGGGTCAGCTAATACTCGAGTATATACGGTATATAATAAATATATTATATTAAAGGAATAGCATTGCATATATCTAATTAAAAACATTATTAGAACACACATCTATATATATATATATATATATATAAAAAAAAAAATATATATATATATATATATATATATATATAGATATAAAGACAAAAGCCCCCACTGACTCACTCACTGACTCACCACTAATTCTCCAACTTCCCGAAGTCATAGAAACATGAAATTTGGCACGAGCATTGACTATGTCATAAATAGGAAAAGTTAATGGGTCCCAACTAGATTATTCAATTCTAGCGCAAAAGAATTAGCGTCCAAATTTTACGTACGTAATCTAATTCTCTCACTTCCTGATCTCCTAGAAACTTAAAATTTGGCACAAGCATAGATTATGTCATAAATGGGAAAAGCTAATGGGTCCCAACTCAATTATTCAATTCTAAGCGCAAAAGAATTAGCGTCCAAATTATACGTACATAATATGATTCTCTCACTTCCCGATGTCATAGAAACATGAAATTTAGCAAGGGCTTTGATTATGTCATACATAGAAAAGGTTAATGGATCCCAACTCGATTATTCAATTCTAGCGCAAAAGAATTAGCGTCCAAATTTTACGTACTTAATCTAATTCTCTCACTTAAAATTTGGCACGAGCATTGATTATTATGTCATAAATAGGAAAAGTTAATGGGTCCCAACTCGATTATTCAATTCTAAGCGCAAAAGAATTAGCATCCAAATTTTATGTACGTAATCTAATTCTCTCACTTCCCGATGTCATAGAAACGTGAAACTTGGCACGAGCATTGATTATGTCATAAATACGAAATGTTAATGGGTCCCAACTCGATTATTCAATTCTAAGTGCAAAAGAATTAGCATCCAAATTTTACATACGTAATCTAATTCTCTTACTTGAAATTTGGCATGAGCATTGATTGTCATAAATAGGAAAAGTTAATTGGTCCCAACTCGATTATTCAATTCTAAGCACAAAAGAATTAGCGTCCAAATTTTATGTACGTCATCTAATTCTCTCACTTCCTGATGTCATTTTATATAAAGGAAACGTCTCATGGTTACCTCCCCATGGTGTTTCCTAGGTAACGCAAAGAACCATGCAAAATGGTGAACATATTTTTTTCCTCGGTATCTCTAAAGTAACCATGACTTCATAAGATTTTCCGTGTGGACACCAGATAAACGCCAGTACCAAATTAACTTGGGTGAAGCCGGGTTTATCAGCTAGTATATACATATATCTCCTAGAGGGGAAAAGATTTTCTTTCACTGTGCTTTGTGATATATTTTATATAGTCAAAATTGATTATTACTATATATTTTTATATTTTCTACATCTCTGAACATTTTATACCAATGTTTTGTACCAATTATTTATTCATCTATTCATGTATCTTCTTACTGACATTAGTATATTAGATATTTTTGGATGTATTATTTAATTTATCTGTGCTTTTTATTTTACTGTTATTCTCCATCATAAAAATATACTCTATCATTTTTGTTTGTCAGACATTCCCTAAGGCTGGGTTCACGCAGAGTAGATTTGCGGCGGAAATTCTGTCCGTAATCTCACCGCTGCAAATCCGCCTGCGAACACTAATCCCGGGGTTAGCCAGCCATGTGGATGAGATTTGTGAAAAATCTCGTCCACACGGGACGGCGAATCCATCGCGGCAAAGTCAGCAGAAGCCGACGCTGCAGCGCGGATTCCCCGGACACAGCATGTCCATTCTTTTTTTTTTCTCACTACGTCTGTGCTCTCCTCTATGGGAGCGCCGACCGCAATAGAAAAGCATGCAGCCAAGCAGCTCCAAAACCCGCGACTAAGTGCCGCGGGTTTTGAAGCAGTGCTTTCCCCGCGGAAATCTCGCATTTTTTCGCTGCGGCAAAACCTTTTTGAGGAAGGGGTTGCCTGAAAAACGTTGATATTGGCTGTATTTAATCATCTAATAAAGAAGAATGGGTCAGTCACTTATTGAAATATTCTCTTTTTATTATGTGTTGCGCCTTTAGTCCACGACCTTTTACTTCTCTTCAGCTTAGTTAATACTCTTCGTTCTACACGGTTGGTGATTAGTGAACAGGCAGCACCTTATCCTGTCTCTGCAGGAAAGATCACTTCATCCATCCGCTGAGCAGAGAGGGAGAAGGGAAGAGGAGGAGGAGGAGGGGGTAGCTCACATAAATGTACTGCCAAAGAAAACTGAAAATTAGAGATACAGCCTGCAGACATGAATACTGGTGATAAATATGGTATACAAGTCATATGGCCAGAAATGGTGCTGTTACTCATGTAAATGCAGGTGGCAGCTTGTTCTGAAATCTTCTGAAGGTACAAGTACGCTTTAAATCTTTCTGATATCTGATATTCTTTTGTTGTAACCATAATGTGTAGTAAACCCCTAAAGTGTTTATATGACGGGTGGAAGGTTTGCAGGACAGGAAGTTCATTTTTATAACTATGTATTGGTTTCCTCTTTCTTCCCACAGCAGAATAAAGAAATGGACGGCCTGCATTCAGTAATGTTTCTGATGAGTCTGGTGTTCTTGCACCCGGGAGTTGTATCCTCAGGTAAGTGTCACTACAGCGAAGAGAAGGAAGATTAGAAAGGTTAAAAGTTGTGATTCAGTGTCCAAAAAATTGCTCATCCTTTTTTATCTTATCACTGCACCTCAAGGGTCACAGACATTTTATACTTAGGCAAAAAGAGGAATGGATGTCTAATCCCTGCATCTTGGCACTCTACACGGGATATAAAGTTTGACCAAAACAATGTTTTACCTAAATAAACCCTCTAAGAGGAAAAACAGATACATGCCACATGCATGAGGATTAACATAAGAGTCTAAGTAGAAATTGGCAGACCACAAGAAGACTGAAACAAGTAAATTGGAAACAAAAATACAACAGAGGGTATCAGTGTTTCCGTTATTGCAGTCAGTACTGCATTTTGTCCTTGAACTAGCTGAGCCTGGCCCTACAACCCTGCTGCATGGCTATCAACTTGACCGTGTCTATGTGCATTAGGGGATCGTTGTCAGTCAACAGTATGAACTCTGCCCCAACAAGAGGTAATGTACTTTTTAGCAAGTGCTTATATTACTTTCAACAGTTTAAGCTTGAAAGAACTGTAATTTCCAGGGTTTTTCTCACCATCCCTCAACATTCTTTTGGCATTTAGGTAATGTTATGTTGTTTCTTACTATGAGAGAAAGCATCAGGATAGGCTCCCAGTGGTTTAGCTACCTTACCTGGAAATAATTTACATGGTACACCTAATATTCAGAATATTCAGTAGTCATATACAGATGACAGTCTGCTGTCAGCTAAAGTTGAGGCTAAGGCAAAGTCCCTTGCAACATCCAACTGGTCAGCTAATCAGCAGATGTATTGTCAGTCTCTCTGCTTTTTTTTTTTTGCTAATTGCTTTTACACCATATACCCAAGATTTACTAAATTCAATTTTTACACGTGTAATACACAGTAGAAAAATCCCACTGACTTTAATTATGCTGCAGTGGCCCAGAGTTAACGGGCCCCTCCATGATGCTGGATGTTTGTCTTGTGCAATGGTATTGTCAATGTCTTCTATCTTGTATGCATTTGTGGTTACGTCTGAGAAATGTATCATGTTGTGAGTCATGTGATCGTGCTATATATGTTTGCAAGATGGATGCAAGTCAGCTAGTCAGTCACCCAGCCAGTCAGTGAGTGAGTCAGTCAGTCTAGAGCTGGCAAGGGAGTGAGCCACACAGACACTGTCTGGTCTGTGTGGTCCAGTATGGAAGAGGTTAAGAGATATTCCGCAGCTTGACCTGGGTCTACACTACCCAGGATGTGCCGGAGTTGATATCTACACTGAGAATGATAGAGAAGGAGAAGGACAACAGAGGAGTGAGTGATGACCAGGAGAGAGCTAGACAGAGAGAGTCACGGGAGTAGGATCGTACAAAAAACTGGGACTGTTGATTGTCTGGATTACCCCAAGAAGCCTCCCTGTCTCTCCACCCTCCAAATGTTGTAGTTGAGCCTGTTTGCCATTACAAGATGGGTTATTCTAAAGTTGAAGTAAACGAACATTACTGACCAATGGTAGAGCCTTGAGACAAGGCCTTTATCTACTCTGCTATCTGTTAGCTCTGGGCCCGCTCCTCGGACACTGCAATGCCACTCCCATGAGCCACAAAATATGAATGCAAAAAAATTGCGGCATTCACTATCTTGGAATGTATTATCCATGTAATTGTACGCTTGCTGAATAAGTGCACGTTAAACTATGGCTGCCAAATACAACAGTTTTAGGATTCCACCCCCTTTACATCTTGTTCCAATAAAAATCTCCAGACTGCCCTTATGTATGCTGCAGTGGTCAGTGAAAAGCTAGAAAAGGAGGTGCTCTTGGGTTACATGGTGGGGCTTTTCAGAGAACACCTTTTTATTTTTTTTTAATCAAATTTTTTATTATATTTTTCATATTACATAACATTCTCTCATCACAGAGGTCAGTGTATAAAGCGCAAAAAAGTTAGCGTCATTTGCTAGTGTAACAAAGATAAGCTACTGTAGTATACGCTTCTTGTGAGAGATATACAGACAATACTAAACTATGAACAGTTGCTGTGGGTGGGGGGGTTGGGAAGGAGGGGGAAGGGAGGGATGAGGTAAAGGGGGCAAGGGGAGGCGAGATTGGTCCATCGGTAGCTTGGGGGGTTGCCCTCTCCTGTGCTTGTTTTTGTGTTTTGCTTCTCCTCGGAGGTACTTACGGTCAGATTAGATCCGCCGCTCTGATGGGTGCCAGGAACCACGAAGCCTCCCATCACGTCCTTTGGGGTGTGTGTAGGCAATTGTCCCCTAACTCCAGGAAATCTATGTTTCGGCTATGGACCGGTATATGGCGAAGGGTCGGGCCCTAGGGGTCCACAAAGGGATCCGCTTGTTGGCTAGAGAGTCCAGAGGTTTCCTGGCTCTGAGCCACCACCTATTGTTTATTAATAGGGAGGGGATCATTACCCTGATTTATTTGTCTCCAGGGGTGCCATGTCTTGATAAATCCCTCGTGCATTCCCGTGTTCCAGCTATGTAACTCCTCCATATTGTAGATTGCCTCGACTTTGGTTTCCAGAGTGCCAGAGTGGGTGGCGCTTTCTGGAGCCAAAGGGAGAGTATCAGTGCCTTGGCTGCATCTAAGAGGACGGCCAATAGTTTATCCCTGATGGGGTGAAAGGTCGCTGAGGGTCTCCAAAGGAATAGAATCTCTGGTGTAATTTGGAAATTGGGTTTAAGTAAGCGTAAAACCTCCTCTACTTCCTTCCAGAATGTGGTGAGTGCGGTGCACTCCCACTAGATATGACTATATGAACCTGTTTCGGCATTGCATCTCCAACATTTGTCCTGTTTAGCTAGCTTGTACATATATAGCCATTGTGGTATCTTGTACCATCTAGCAATAATTTTATAGTGGCTTTCCTGAAGCAAGATACAAGGGGAGAGGCCGAAGGAGGTCTGTAATATCAATTTAATGTCCGAAGTAGTGAGAGTTATTTTGAGTTCTTTTTCCCAAGATGTTAGGAAGGCTGGTTTGTAAGGGGCTGTGGGAGCAATGATCTTATTGCGAATACTAGATATCGAGCTGTTGTTTGGGTGACTTTTAAAGGTCTTTTCGAAGGGAGTCTCCGGGTCTCGTTAATTTAGAGGTTTTCTGAAACTCGCCAAAAGCTTGGGATATATGGGCTTTTTGAAGGAAAGTTAAGGAGAGTTGTGGTACCAGTGTGTCTAATATGTCCGCTGGTTTTCTGTGTATTTGTGTTTGTAGGTCGCCCAAGTTGAATAAAGCAAATCTCTTCCAAAGGCTTCTGGAGACACTGTCTGTCGGCCGGTTCAGATATCTATTGAGGGTGCTCATTGGAGCTACGGGGGAAGGGTCTGGAGCCAGGGAATGTCTGAACTTGTCCCAGACCTCACTTGGGCCCCTTAGAAGTGGATTAAAGTTTTTGGATCTATACTTATTTTTGGCTGGGTACCAGAGCTCCTCCAGGAAGGAGTCTCCTTCACCCCTTTCGGCCAGTGCATGTAGTATATCATCTCCAGCGGGAGAGACTAGGTCTAAACAGTACCTGAGCTGGACTGCCTGAAAGAAATCGTGGACGCATGGAAGTCCAACCCCACCCCTCATTCTTTCTCTTAATCATAAGGCTGAAGGCCAGACGAGGCCTCTTCTGTCTCCACGTGTATCCAGAAAAGGCAGACCGTAGAGCTTTGAAGAACGTCTGGGGTAGATGGATGGGAACCATTCTGAGTTTATATAAGATTTGGGGGAGGACATAGGACTTTAATATATTTTTCCAGCCTAGCCATGAGGCGTACGGGATGTCATATTTCTGTAATAGGGATTTAATCTGGGTCAGGAGGGGTAAGAAATTAGCACTGTACAAGTCCTCAATGTTTTTTGTAATTTTAATTCCCAGATATTCTATGAATGTATCAGACCATTCGAAGGGTGAGCTGGACTTTAGCTGGGCACAGCTGGCTGCAGGAATCGAGACATTAAAAATAGTGGATTTTATGAAGTTTATCTTAAAATTAGAAATGGAGCCAAAAAAATTTAGTAGGGTGATCAGGTTGGGGATTCCTGTTTCTGGTACGGATTTTATGAACATAATGTCATCTGCAAAGGCTGCCGTGTTCAGACTAACTGAGCCCTAACTCTAAGCCCTTGATGGTGGGGGACAATCTGACCCTCCTCAGCAAAGGTTCCAGGGTAAGGATGAAGAGAGACGGTAAGAGCGGGCAACCCTGGCGGGTGCCATTTCTAGTATCGAACGGGGGGGGGGGGGGGGGGGAAGTAAATTGTTAATCTTTAATCTTGCAAATGGTTCTTTATATAGGGAGAGGATTGTGGAAATAAAGGCGGGCGGGAGGTTGAAATGAATCAGTACTCTGTCCATGTAAGTCCAGCTCACCCTATCGAACGCCTTCTCGGCGTCTGTGCCAACAAACGCTAATGCTATGTTGTGGGTCTGCGCATATCTAATGGCGTGGAGCAGTCTGTAGCAGTTGTCCCTGCCCTCTCTATTTTTGACAAACCCTGATTGTTCATTGTCTATCAGACGTGGAATAATATCTTCTAACCTTTTTGCCAAGAGTTTTGCCCAAAACTTAACATCTACGTTAATGAGGGAGATGGGCCTGTAACTGCCACAGAGCTCGGGGTTTTTGTTTTCTTTATGGATGAGTGTTATGTGCGCCTCTTGCGCTTGTTTTGGGAGTTGTTTCCCTGACATGAGTGCGTTCATCACGTCTCTCAATTTAGGGGCCAATGTGTCTTTAAATGTTTTATAATATAGTGCTGGGAAGCCATCAGGGCCGGGGCTCTTTCTATTAGGGCTATTCTTAATTATATCCTCCACTTCTGTTAAAGAGATAGGTTGTAGTAAGGCTTGTGCCTCGGTGTCCTCCAGTTTGGGAAGTTTAGCGGAGAAGAGAAAGTGGTCAATTTGCTCTTTAGTGTTATTCAGTTTTGCGGGAGTGTCTGAACTTTTGAGGTTATAAAGTTCAGCGTAAAACCTTTGAAAGGTCTCTGCTATTTTTTTTTATGAGGATGTGGATACACCTAGGTGGTCCTAAATGGAGGGAATGTGGTTCCTAGTTTTGGCTTTCTTGATTAGGGAGGTAAGTAGCTTGCTTGCCTTATTGCCATGCGCATAGAATTTATATTTGAGATAAAGGTGTTTTTTATTGTATCTAGATTCTAGCAAGCGTTTGAGTTCTCGCCTGAGGTCCAGCAGTTCTTCCATTTTATTTTTGACGAGGGATAGTTTAGTAAGTTGCTGTAGTTTCGCGATCTGGGTTAAGAGATTGTCTATTTTAAATTGATGTTGCTTCCTGGTCTTGGAACCCAGGGAGATGAACAGGCCCCTCATGTATGCCTTGTGAGTCTCCCAAACAACCGGGGACTCTACGTCTCCCGTGTTATTAAGCAGGAAGAACTCGTCCAGCAGACCCGAGAGGCGGTCCCTCTCTAGCTCTGAGTCCAGTAGAGAAGCATTTAGTTTCCATATCCATTCTCTATGTCCTTCTGTGGTAAGTCTAAGATCTATGTGTATAGGTGAATGGTCTGAGATGGTGCTTGCTTCTATTTTTGCTCTCTCCACCTTCGTCAGGATTTCTTGGGAGACATAGATATGGTCCAGTCTCTGAAACGAGTTATGTACTTGGGAGAAGTACGTGAAATCTTTCACTGAGAGGTTGATGGATCTCCACGCGTCCACGACTCTCATGTCCTGGAGTGTTTTAAGCAGCTTTTTGATTTGCCTCTGGGAGATCCATGATCTGCCCTTTGACGAGTCTAGTACAGGGTTTAGGAAAAGGTTAAAATCACCCCCTAATACAATTAGGCCCTCAGCGAATTCCTTCAGGATATTCAGTTGATCTAGCAGCCAACCCACTTGGTTCGAATTAGGGGCGTAAAGGTTTGCTATTGTTATTTTTATGTTGTTGATGGAGCCTTTTATGAATAGTGTTCTCCCCAACTCGTCAGAGTACTCAGCTTTCAAAGAAAACACAATGGATCTGTGAATCAAAATCGACACCCCTTTAGAGGTGGAGACGGGATGTGTGTTATGATAACACTGGGAGAAATTTTTCCCCAGGAGATGAATGTGTTTGTCCGCCTTAAAGTGTGTTTCCTGGAGGAGCAGGATCTTAGTGTTGTATCTTTTGACCAGCTGGGAAATGTTGTACCTTTTTTGAGGAGAATTCATACCCCGGACATTGAAAGACGTGACTCTGAGCGACTCCGTGGCCCCAGGCTTCTCCATCACTCCCTGGGAGGGTCGGATTGTGCTTTTTTTACCCTGGGGGGGAAAGATGCAGAAGTCAGAACAGAAGCTATTCACTCTATATTTCTTTGAGGCAATAGATAGTCTAGCAGCCGTCTTAGTCCGGACTGTTTCTCTGGTACCTAGAAGCATTTGCGTGTTAAAGGATAGAGGGGGGAGGAAGGTTTGGGAAAGCTGGAGAGAGAGGGAAAAGGAGTAGGGGGGTCAGACAATAGAAATAGAACTGATGAGTTAACAAACCAGCACCTTTGGTGCTGTATAGAATACAGGTGAGCTCTACAGCAATTACCGGAGCTCAGATGTATATTCCGGGCGGAAGAAAAATTTTTAGGCTATTGAATTAAGAAAATTTAACTGATGCCTAACCGGGGGGGCACAATAAGGCACTTTCTTGTGGGGAAACATAGCAAGGAAGAATCAACCAAAAAGCGTCAGACGGCGGAGTCTGGCTGAACCGTCAAACAAATGTAGTTCAGAGATCAGTTCCTCTCATGCCCAAAAGGTAGTCATCTTGGGCAGTGTCAGAAGGGTCCAATTGAACTTAGGGGTTCATCTTTTCTTTGACCATGACTGAGGAACAAGAGGATCCACTGTCTTTTAATCATCAGGTGTCTCTGGCGGCAATTTCCTCTCCTTGTTCCTTTTTCTGTTTGCTGCGGGGGGATTTCACATGGGTGACTGTGCGCCAGCTGTCTTGAGGAGGTAGTTGAGGCAGAGTTGGGAACTCTGGGAGGGGGAGCCAATTAGGGAGGTTTATGGGTTCGAGTCCCAAGTAGTGCCAACTGTCCTGTAAGTCCTCTGGGGATCTTATGTTGAGTCTCCTCCCTTTATGTGTAATGCCGATTCCAAAGGGAAAAAACCAGGCATATTTGATATTCTTGGATTTTAGTTCCTCCAGAAGGGGCCGAAGTAGCCTACGTTTGGCTAAGGTAGAAGGGAAGAGGTCCTGGAAAATCTGGATCGCTGTGCCATCATATTGCAGATTTCTAGAGCTACGTGCCGCATTTAAGATGGAGAAAGCGTCCGGGAATGCCAGCACTTTGCATACTATGTCCCTAGGAGGGTCAGTTGGGGCTGGCTGTGGTCTGAGGGCCCTGTGCACTTGTTCTATAGTAATCACTGAGGCTCTGTCCTCTCCCAATAAGTCCACAAAAATTTCCATAACGATTTTCTGCAGAACTTCAGATGCCCAGGATTCTGGTAATCCTTTTATGCGGACATTGTTACGGCGATTTCTATTCTCTAAGTCCTCCTGCATGAGGAGCATCTTATTAAGTTGGAGGTGCTGCTCCTTCACTACTGCTGTGAACTCCCCTGTATGAGTGGTGATGGTTGCCGTGGAACTCTCGAGCTCCTCCACCCTCCTCCCCACGCTCCTTACCTCCTCCTTGATGGCTGTTAGTTCAGTTAGCAGAGGTCCCATAGTTGTGGAGAGAAGTTCCCTCATAAAGCCTTTTGAGAGAGGTTCATCTTCTCCCTCCGAGGAGATTTCTCCCTCCCGCACTGCAGTCAGAGCTGAAGCCGCCGCCGGCGCCATCTTGCCCGGCGCATGTGGGGAGCGGGAGCTCCTGTCTTTGAGGAATCTTTGGAGATCCGATTGTCCTCGGGCTGGACGGGGGGTCGCAGCGTGATCTCCTGCCTTCTCCCTGCCGAGCTTCCCCATTGTTAGGTAAGATCGCTGCTGTTCAGTGCCTTTTCTTGTGCTGTGGAGATGGAGCGCAGGCTCTAAGCGGCCATCTCTCTCCGTGGTCAGGCTCTGCGAGAGAACACCTTTTTAAAGATTTGGTTGTTTCTCTGGTATTTTGTCGATTTTTGTCAGCTACCACGTCCGGAGTGAAAGCGGCCATCATTATGTTAATTTGGAGAAGGAACATAAGGCAGATTTGGAGGTGTGGATGTCTTTTCTGAAACGTTATAATGGTAGGTGGTTGATGATGCTGCAGTCAATTGAAAAGTTTGACTATAAGAGTTGTTTACACAACTTACTTAAGGGGAGGCAACTCTTGGTTCAACATGTTCTTTCAGGGGTAATGATGTGCTAGGCAATGGCCAGAGGAGTGGGTTGGGTTAGGATTGGTGAAGAATTTGGTGCTGCTTGAGACCTATTATTGTCATGGTGACGCTATGGCCCAAATAATTTTTCCACAAGAAGACCGGGTTTCACTATGACAATATGGTGGTGGTATAGGCTGTTAACAGTTCAACTGTGTCCTCTTCCCCGGTAGTTAGTTTGATGCATTATTTAGTGTTACAATCTCTGTCCCTAAATGAATGGGTAGTGGCGATACATGTATCATGTGGAGAATTAAATTGTGGACTCTCTCTCTTGCGCTTTCAGTGGGAGCATTTTCAATCATTAGCTCTGGGTGTAGAGGAGGAAGGGAGGATGCACCCACCATGGCTTTGGAAATTGTTCCGCAAACAGCGAGTCATCTGATTCTGGCCTCATTGACAACAGGTACATTGACAAGTTACATAGCAGCTTGTCAGAAATGGGAGAATTAGGTGGTCTCATTAGGTGACATAAGGACGGATGACGATAAGAGTGGAAGCAATATTGTATTGGCTGGGAGAGGCATACACTGCGGACTGGTTTGAAACCAAGGTTAATGACTTCACAGCAGCTTTGGCTTTTGGTTTTAAAGTGTGGGGGTGAAGGACATGAGAAAGAATTTTGTAGTAGACCATGCCCTGAAAGGTTTCCAAAAATAGAAGAGGCAACCGGATAAACCTAGGTCTGTATCTTTTCAATTATTGGAACAACTGGGGGCAATATTATAAAAGGTGTGTCATAATTAGAGATGAGCGAACGTACTTGTCCGAGCTTGATACTCGTTCGAGTATTAGCGTGTTCGAGATGCTCGTTACTCGAGGCGAGCACCACGCAATGTTCGAGTTACTTTCACTTTCATCTCTGAGACGTTAGCGCGCTTTTCTGGCCAATAGAAAGACAGGGAAGGCATTAGAACTTCCCCCTGCGACGTTCAAGCCCTATACCACCCCCCTGCAGTGAGTGGCTGGCGAGATCAGGTGTCACCCGAGTATATAAATCGGCCCCTCCCGCGGCTCGCCGCAGATGCATTCTGACATAGTTCAGGGAAAGTGCTGTCTTGCTGGAGTTGCTATAGGGAGAGTGTTAAGAGTAATTTTAGGCTTCAAGAACCCCAACGGTCCTTCTTAGGGCCACATCTGACCGTGTGCAGTACTGTTGAGGCTGCTTTTTGCAGTGTTGCACATTTTTTTTTTGTATATTGGCCGTGCAGAGCATTGCGTCCTCAGTCTGCAGTAATTTTACATAGTATAGGGCCAGTAGTGCAGAGGCAGGGACAGTGAAAAAGGTGAAAGACATAAACTGTCTATATAGGCAGTGGGCTTTTCCAAAAAAATTTGGGAGAAAACTCTCTATTTGGGCTGCCTGTGACCGTCCTGAGTGTACTGCGTCTCTGCTGGGGGTAGTAGTCCTAATTAATACGCAGCCAGCTAAGTGTTACAGCAGGCTTGCACAAAATTCTTTCCTGGCTCTGCGTTGCCCGTCACATCACCGCTGTCATCCTGTCCAGAGGGAAACAGTCTGCAGTAATTTTACATAGTCCAGGGCCAGTAGTGGTGAAGCAGGGACAGTGAAAGAGATATACTGTCTATATAGGCAGTGGGCTTTTCCTAAAAAAATTGGGAAAAAACTTTCTATTTGGGCTGCCTGTGACCGTCCTCAGTGTACTGCGTCTGTGCTGGGGGTAGTATTCCTAATTAATACGCAGCCAGCTAAGTGTTACAGCAGGCTTGCGCAAAATTCTTTCCTGGCTCTGCTGTGCGTTCCGTAAGCGAAGTCAGCCTCCAACCACAGGCCAATAAGCGGCACATTTAATTACAGTGTTCTGTTTCTGCACTACTGGTAATACACAATGCTGAGGGGTAGGTGTAGGCCTAGAGGACGTGGACGCAGGCGAGGATGCGGAGGCCCAAGCCAGGGTGTGGGCACAGGCCGAGCTCCTGATCCAGGTGTATCGCAGCCGACTGCTGCGGGATTAGGAGAGAGGCACGTTTCTGGCGTTCCCACATTCATCTCACAATTAATGGGTCCAAGCAGTAGACCTTTATTAGAAAATGAGCAGTGTGAGCAGGTCCAGTCGTGGATGGCAGAAAGTGCATCCAGCAATCTATCGACCACCCAGAGTTCTGTGCCGTCCACTGCTGCAACTCTGAATCCTCTGGCTGCTGCTCCTCCTTCCTCGCAGCCTCCTCACTCCATTACAATGACACATTTTGAGGAGCAGGCAGACTCCCAGGAACTGTTCTCGGGCCCCTGCCCAGAATGGGCAGTAATGGTTCCGAATCCTCTCCAACTGGAGGAGTTTGTCGTGACCGATGCCCAACCTTTGGAAAGTTCCCGGGGTCCGGAGGATGAGGCTGGGGACTTCCGGCAACTGTCTCAAGAGCTTTCAGTGGGTGAGGAGGACGATGACGATGAGACACAGTTGTCTATCACTCAGGTAGTAGTAATTGGAGTAAGTCCGAGGGAGGAGCGCACAGAGGATTCGGAGGAAGAGCAGCAGGACGATGAGGTGACTGACCCCACCTGGTTTGCTAAGCCTACTGAGGACAGGTCTTCAGAAGGGGAGGCAAGTGCAGCAGCAGGGCAGGTTGGAAGAGGCAGTGTGGTGGCCAGGGGTAGAGGCAGGGCCAGACCGAATAATCCACCAACTGTTTCACAAAGCGCCCCCTCGCGCCATGCCACCCTGCAGAGGCCGAGGTGCTCAAAGGTCTGGCAGTTTTTCACTGAGAGTGCAGACGACCGACGAACAGTGGTGTGCAACCTTTGTCGCGCCAAGATCAGCCGGGGAGCCACCACCACCAGCCTCACCACCACCAGCATGCGCAGACATATGATGGCCAAGCACCCCACAAGGTGGGACGAAGGCCGTTCACCACCTCCGGTTTGCACCACTGCCTCTCCCCCTGTGCCCCAACCTGCCACTGAGATCCAACACCCCTCTCAGGACACAGGCACTACCGTCTCCTGGCCTGCACCCACACCCTCACCTCTGCTGTCTTCGGCCCCATCCACCAATGTCTGTCAGCGCACCGTCCAGCCGTCGCTAGCGCAAGTGTTTGAGCGCAAGCGCAAGTACGCCGCCACGCACCCGCACACTCAAGCGTTAAACGTGCACATAGCCAAATTTATCAGCCTGGAGATGCTGCCGTATAGGGTTGTGGAAACGGAGGCTTTCAAAGGTATGATGGCCCCGCGCTACTCAGTTCCCAGTCGCCACTACTTTTCGCGATGTGCCGTCCCAGCCCTGCACGACCACGTCTCCCGCAACATTGTACGCGCCCTCACCAACGCGGTTACTGCCAAGGTCCACTTAACAACGGACACGTGGGCAAGCACAGGCGGGTAGGGCCACTATATCTCCCTGATGGCACATTGGGTGAATTTAGTAGAGGCTAGGACAGTCAGAGCCTGGGACCGCTCACGTCCTACCCACCCCCAGAATTGCGGGCCCCAGCTCGGTGGTGGTATCTGCGGTGGTGTATGCTTCCTCCACTAAACCACCCTCCTCCTCCTCCTCCTACTATGCAACCTCTGTCTCGCAATCAAGATGTGTCAGCAGCAGCATGTCGCCAGCAGTCGGTGTCGCGCGGCACGGCAGCTCAGCGGTGGGCAAGCGTCAGCAGGCCGTGCTGAAACTACTCAGCTTAGGAGAGAAGAGGCACACGGCCCACGAACTGCTGCAGGGTCTGACAGAGCAGACCGACCGCTGGCTTGCGCCGTTGAGCCTCCAACCGGGCATGGTCGTGTGTGACAACGGCCGTAACCTGGTGGCGGCTCTGCAGCTCGGCAGCCTCACGCACGTGCCATGCCTGGCCCACGTCTTTAATTTGGTGGTTCAGCGCTTTCTGAAAAGCTACCCACCCTGCAACATCGGTTTAATCTGCCAGTGCACCGACTGCTGTGCGACGTGCCCACACGGTGGAACTCTACGCTCCACATGTTGGTCAGGCTCTATGAGCAGCGTAGAGCTATAGTGGAATAACAACTCCAACATGGGCGGCGTAGTGGGAGTCAGCCTCCTCAATTCTTTACAGAAGAGTGGGCCTGGTTGGCAGACATCTGCCAGGTCCTTGGAAACTTTGAGGAGTCTACCCAGATGGTGAGCGGGGATGCTGCAATCATTAGCGTCACCATTCCTCTGCTATGCCTCTTGAGAAGTTCCCTGCAAAGCATAAAGGCAGACGCTTTGCGCTCGGAAACAGAGGCGGGGGAAGACAGTATGTCGCTGGATAGTCAGAGCACCCTCCTGTCTATATCTCAGCGCAATCAGGAGGAGGAGGAGGAGCATGAGGAGGATGAGGAGGAGGGGGAAGAGACAGCTTGGCCCACTGCTGAGGGTACCCATGCTGCTTGCCTGTCATCCTTTCAGCGTGTATGGCCGGAGGAGGAGGAGGAGGAGGAGGAGGAGCCTGAAAGTGATCTTCCTAGTGAGGACAGCCATGTGTTGTGTACAGGTACCCTGGCACACATGGCTGACTTCATGTTAGGATGCCTTTCTCGTGACCCTCGCGTTACACGCATTCTGGCCACTACGGATTACTGGGTGTACACACTGCTCGACCCACGGTATAAGGAGAACCTTTCCACTCTCATACCCGAAGAGGAAAGGGGTTTGAGAGTGATGCTATACCACAGGACCCTGGCCGACAAACTGATGGTAAAATTCCCATCCGACAGCGCTAGTGGCTGAAGACGCAGTTCCGATGGCCAGGTAGCAGGGGAGGTGCGGAGATCAGGCAGCATGTACAGCACAGGCAGGGGTACACTCTCTAAGGCCTTTGACAGCTTTCTGGCTCCCCAGCAAGACTGTGTCACCGCTCTCCAGTCAAGGCTGAGTCGGCGGGAGCACTGTAAAAGGATGGTGAGGGAGTATGTAGCCGATCGCACGACCGTCCTCCGTGACGCCTCTGCCCCCTACAACTACTGGGTGTCGAAGCTGGACACGTGGCCTGAACTCGCGCTGTATGCCCTGGAGGTGCTTTCTTGTCCTGCGGCTAGCGTCTTGTCAGAGAGGGTGTTTAGTGCGGCTGGGGGAATCATCACGGATAAGTGTACCCGCCTGTCAACCGACAGTGCCAACAGGCTTACACTCATCAAGTTGAACAAAGCCTGGATTTCCCCAGACTTCTCTTCTCCACCAGTGGACAGCAGTGATACCTAAACAATACGTAGGCTGCACCCGCGGATGGAAGCATCGTTCTCTATCACCATCAAAAACGGGGACCTTTTAGCTTCATCAATCTGTGTATTCTATTCATCCTCCTCCTCCTGAAACCTCACGTAATCACGCCAAACGGGCAATTTTTCTTAGGCCCACAAGGCTCAGTCATATAATTTTTGTAAACAATTTTTATACGTTTCAATGCTCATTAAAGCGTTGAAACTTGCACCTGAACCAACTTTTATTTTAACTGGGCTGCCTCCAGGCCTAGTTACAAATTAAGCTACATTAACCAAAGCGATTAATGAGTTTCACCTGCCCTCTTGGTTGGGCATGGGCAATTTTTCTGAGGTACATTAGTACTGTTGGTACACCAATTTTTTTGGGCCCTCGCCTACAGTGTAATCCAATTAATTTTTTGCCCACCTGCATTAAAGCTGACGTTACATCAGCTGTGCTGGGCACTGCAATGGGATATATTTATGTACCACCGGTGGCTTCCTGGGACCCACCCATGCTGTCGGTCTACATGGACTTCCCATTAGGGAGATGTACGTGCCTGTGTATACTTATAAAAAACTGAAGCCTGACTGGGGCATGCAGTTTGGGCCGAAACCCACCTGTATTTAATCAGATGTTAGCTCTGCTGTCCAGGGCACTGCAATTGGATATATTTTTGTACCGCCAGTGGGTTTCAGGGAGCCACCCATGCTGTCCGTCCACACGGACCTCACATTAGGGAGTTGTACCTGCCTGTGTCTATGTATTAAAAACCCCGGTCTGACTGGGGCATGCAGTGTGGGCCGAAGCCCACCTGTATTTTATCTGACGTTACCTCAGCTGTGCAGGGCAATGCAATGGGATATATTTATGTACCGCCGGTGGCTTCCTGGCACCCACCCATGCTGTGGGTCCACACGGAGTTGTAACTGCATGTGTCCACTTCTAAAGAACCCAAGTCTGACTGGGGCATGCAGTGTGGGCCGAAGCCCATGTGCATAAAACATGACATTACCTCAGCTGTGATGGCCAATGCAATGGGATATATTTATGTACCGCCGGTGGGTTCCAGGGAGCCACCCATGCTGTGGGTGCACACGGAATTCCCATTACGGAGTTGTACCTGCCTGTGACTATTTATAAAAAAACGCGGTCTGACTGGGGCATGCAGACACCTTGACAGAATGAATAGTGTGTGGCACATAGGTTCCCCATTGCTATGCCCACGTGTGCAGCTCCTGATGGAGGTGGCACAGGATTGGATTTCTCATTGCTTCTGTACAGCATTGTGGTCTATCGCCCCGCCCCTTTTAAAGAGGGTCGCTGCCTAGCCGTGCCAACCCTCTGCAGTGTGTGCCTGTGGTTCCTCCTCATGGCAGACACACTTATAAATAGACATGAGGGTGGTGTGGCATGAGGGCAGCTGAAGGCTGCGCCGGGACACTTTGGTGTGTCCTGTGGACACTGGGTCGTGTGTGTGTGGGGGGGGGGGGGCAGCATGTAACCCAGGAGAAGTGGCAGTGGAGTGTCATGCAGGCAGTGATTGTGTTTTGTTGGAGGTAGTGTGGTGCTTAGCTAAGGTATGCATTGCTAATGAGGGCTTTTCAGAAGTAAAAATTGTTGGGAGGGTGGGGGGCACTCTTGCCGCTATTGTGGCTTAATAGTGGGACCTGGGAACTTGAGATGCAGCCCAACATGTAGCCCCTCGCCTGCCCTATCCGTTGCTGTGTCGTTCCCATCACTTTCTTGAATTGCCCAGATTTTCACAAATGGAAACCTTAGCGAGCATCGGCGATATACAAAAATGCTCGGGTCGCCCATTGACTTCAATGGGGTTCGTTATTCGAAACGAACCCTCAAGCATCGCGAAATTTTCGTCCCGAGTAACGAGCACCCGAGCATTTTGGTGCTCGCTCATCTCTAGTCATAATGCTTAGGAGATGGTTTTATTTCACCTGGCTTTGCATTAGCGTTTCTCGGAGCACTATGATTGGCTAAATATTTTTCTCCCAGCACAAAGGTGGGAGGTGGTTGTTTGCAGAAGAATGTGATTTCCTTCAAAGATCCTGTCCTGCGGCTACTCGGACGCCTCTGCCCTGTGCCGGTCACTGCACTGGCTGTCCATTAAATACAGAACTCAATTTAAACTCACTAGCTTCATCCATAAAGCCCTCCACAGCACAGCATCACCATACATTGCCTCCTCATCTCAATCCACCACCCAGCTTGGGCCCTCCGCTCTGCTGACAAAATCAGACTGAGCGTCCTTTTAATTTGAACCTCTCATTCCCGCCTCCAGGACTTCTCCAGAGCAGCACCAGTCTTCTGTAACGCACTACCAAAGGCTATCCGGGCAATCCAGGACTCACAAAACTTCAGGCATGCTCTAAAAACGTACCTCTTCAGGGAGGCATACCACATCCCCTAAACCAAACCCCTCTATACGCCACCTGATAACATGCTCCCTGACCTACTGACTGCAATCCCTGCTAGCCACCATCAACTGTCCCTGCAGTCATACCGATTCTGCCATCAGACGGCTTAATGTCTGACCATTGTTTGTGTATAGCATCCCTCAGTCTCCACCCCAGCATATCATGCACATCTCCAGCCCCTTTATCTTCTGTAAAGTTGTGGTGGAAGATTCTGGGACTCCAAAGACCTCCCCTCGTAGGTGGAATGGGTATTAGTGTATCTTGACACCACCAGGAAGTCCTGGTGGAGACAAGACTGACAGCTGGGTCACATCCCCTGAACCTGATAGGCTGCACAGCTTTCCCCCAGCAGGTCCTGTCAGCACACTAAAATTGATTTCTCAGCTCCTGGCTCCTAGTACTGAGAGAACCTCCTGCATGCTTGCGTCCCAGTGTCTGGCAGCCCACAATTATTCTCTTCTCTGCTCCTGCCTCCCGTCCCACCTGCCTGCAGTGATACAACCTCCTGGGTGCTGGTGTGCCGACTCCCAGCAGTGATACAAGCTCCTGGTTGCAGGGCCAATTTGCGCCACTCTGAAACCCTCCCCGCTGCTGCTCTTTATTGCCCGGTCCCTGTACCTTTAAAGCTCGGCTCCATATGCAGCTGCTTTTTAGGGCGGCTTGATCACGCAGCTGCTCATGATCCCTTGTGCCAGGTCACTATTATTTTGGAGTCCCGCTTTCCGCCCCCTTGTCCAAGGCTGGCTGCTGCTTCAGTCTGTTCCCCGGCGGCTGTTGCGTTCCACGTCCACTCATTGTAGCTTCCCCGCTGTTGGCGGTCCGAAGGCAGCACTGACAGCCGCCCATCGGCACATGTCACCGCTGCTCCAGTGCGGGAAAAGCCAGCTGAGACAGGTGGCGGGGCACACATCAGACCGCTCCTGAGCGCCGCTGCAGCGCGCACACTCCTCACATCCGCAGCATTGTGGGAGAATACTATTGGGAGCGGAGGCGTCTTGCATGCCTATTATTTCAGCTACATACTGTGCTCAGACCCGCAACATACTGGAGGAAAGTATTTGGAGCGCCGGAGGGGTGTATGGCTATAATTGTCTTTTCTGTAGCTACTTGAAGGACCTTGCGCAATTGACCCAATTGGGAGCTAGGGGTGTAAGAGGGGCGTTTCTCCTGTCAAACCCCTAGCTTCCAGTGCCTTCAAGATACACTAATACTGGTGGAATGTTATTGATTTTTTTCATTAAAATAATTATATATGTTGAATATGCTTTGTAATAAAAATGGATACCATGGCCAAAATTATCCAAAGAAATAGTTGTTTGTGTTTTATTTAAGGAGGAGAAGGGCGAGGGATTGGAAAGGGTGTGTAAGGGGTAGGGGCTTTTAAGGTCATCAACAGAAAACGACTCTGCAATACCCAGGTAAATTGTAATACTGTCTATGGTCCAAGAAAAGAGAATGTAGTTGTTGTGTCAGTTTGAATCCTCACTATGCATTTATCATCTTAGAGTGTGTCAGCTGCTGTTATACACCTGGGGCAAATAGGGAGGATTATTAGTTCTTTTCTGGTCTGAGTTTTGTGTTGGTCAATTTCAGTTCAGTCTCCTTCTGTTGTGGAGTGAGGATGCAGTGTCCGAGGAACAAGCCCTCAGCCTAGGAGACAGCGGGGTAGAGTTTGGGCTTTGTCACGGGGCTCTTCCGTCTCCCACCCTGAAGGTAGCAAGGGGACCCGACCAGGCTATTAAATGAGGTAACCTAAATGAGGTTCACCTTAAGTCCTTTGTCACGTCTGACGCCACCGTTCCATCCGCTGCGGTAGATCCAGACGATATGGTAAATAAAACAGTCCACTCACAGGGATAACTTTTAAGGAGTAGAGCCGGAAACGGTCGGCAAAGCTCGTTTACTGCAGATAACTTAAAAGGAACAGTCTATAAACACTTTACAACCAGCAACATTCGAATAAGCAGTTTGTTATGCTGTGTGGCAGGGAGGATTCTCGGGTAGGCAGGGAAAATCCACAGTCCCGTTATCTGTGGGTCCTGGTCCCGGCACCAATCTCCTCTCTCTCTCTCTCTCTCTCTCTCTCTCTCTCTCTCTAGCTCTCTACCGGCACACATTCACAGTTTCTGATGCTATCCAAGTTAACTGGCGACTCCTCTAGAACTCCTGAGGATAGTAGCCCTCAGGCAGCTATCTGGCCATCCTCTCGGACTCTTATTCTGGGCCTCAACAAGGCAAGGCAGAGTTTCTCCTAAGACATAGCAGACTTGCTTGTGCTCTACTCTGCAGAACTCCAGACTGACTCTTGCCCAGGCACAAAACAGACTAACTCTCCCACTCACATTCTGCAAACATTAATATAAAGCATGGTCATGTGACCACAAACTCACAACATAAAACAATACATTTTCAGACAGAGACAGCTCATTTGCAGATATTAACCTATTCTTTCCTGCAAACACCAATACACATTTTGCTGAATCATACCACATTCAAAGACAATACAGACTATACATAGCATGCATTTCTGGGGGCCCCATTGTTCTGGACCACTACAAGGACATCACTGGATCCAGTTTCCATGGTTTTCCCAGTGAAGCTCAGAGATTCTGCACTGAGATTTATTCTTGGATGTTTTTGGTTTATTCTTATGTTGGTTTTTCTTTGTCATTTGCTAGGGTTAGCGAGTGGCACAGGTACGTGGCTGCATACATCCTTATCAGAGCGGGCCATCCACTAGTAGGTCATTCTCCAATTCCCCTTAGGGAAAGTTTCCTTAATTTGTTTATTTTTCCTTGTACTGCAGGTTGTAGTCACGATATAGTCCCAACCAGCCGTATATTCTAGATTTGGGGTTGATGTAATTTTCTCCATTAAATGATGGTTAGAAATAATCATGTCTGTATAAAGACTAATGTATTTGTATCTTACCATCATTATTTTCTCACTTTCAGATGTGGTGACGGTGAGAAGAGGCCGGCCTGTTGTCCTACATTGTCCGGCTGATCCTGGAAACACATTACTAGGAGTTGTATGGAAGCTTCGTCTGTATAATTCATCCTGTATAGCATCATATAAAATAGATGGAGACAATAATAAGACATCATACAACAACTGCAGTACGAGGGTGAGAAGCAACAATTTATCACTGAGTATCAGCGAGACAGTGATATCTGATGAAGGGACGTACACTTGTGAGGTTATATATGATACAGGCACAGTCATCAGACACATTGTACTACAAGTATTAGGTGAGTGACAACTTGTGGTACTGCTTTCACTAAAGTGTCCATATAGAGAATCATTTCTGAAAATGTCTATATAACACAATACATCATACATGATCTGTATCCCATGTTTTATTATAATTACAGTCTGTAACCAATATTTGCATTGTCTGCGGCCGCTCTCACATGGGCCATTTTTAAGTGCATTTCAAAGGCCACAATAAACACTGTAAAACGCCTCCTTTCATTTCAATGGGGTTTCTCAGCTCGGCAGTAAAGCGCAGCCTTTCTAACACCTCATTTTTCTAGCGCTGTCTCTTCTATTTTCAGACATTTCAGTGTTTTTAAATGCCAAGCATCACCGATTAAAATTAGGGGGGAGAATTTTCAACAGTGTAAAAAATGCTGTAGAATGCCGTGTACAGTGTTTTACCACATTTTTGAACGCAGTATCCTATGCCACCGGGAGATAAAATAAAAGAGGTGACATCATCGGATAGCTTTACTTGCGTTGCTACTGTGTTAATACGCTATTCACCAAAGTGTATGCACAATTGCATGTGCCTTAGCGCAACGTATTTGCACAATGAGCAAAGCTTTTTTTGCACGCGTATCGGCGTATTTCGCTGTACTCTTTTCTGCATGCAGGGCATGGTCACTTGCATGTGGGACACAAAGATGCACCGATTGAAATGCCTAATTCATCTAATGAGTTCCAGATGGGGATTTGAACCTGTGACCCCACTGCTGCATGGCAGCAATGAATACCACTGGGCCGCCGCTACCACCATCTGCACTCTTGTTCAAGGGACATATTGGAGGCCAAATTAGGGAATCTGATCTTTACTCCCATTAATTTTAATGGAAGTCGGAATTGGGGGTCTCATTTCACATCACTCCTAAACCATGCGCCCCTTCTCCCTGCGCTCTTCGCCCCTCACTGTGATAAGAATGGGTCTGCTGATAGCTGCTGCCACCATAGAACGTGCCACCTAGGGCCGCCCTCACCCCTCCTTTTGGCTTCTCTTTTTCTTTCCTCTTTTTCACAATGTCGCAACGTGCATTTTTATCTGTATGCGGAGGAGGAGCTCTTGTCATTGCAGGTAAGAGCGGGGAGATCGGAAGGTAGGAAGACTCTGCCTGATTTTATCTTGTGTCCCCCTTTATGTCCATAGTACTATGTTCAAGAAATAACCATTTAAACAAATGCACCTATAATACTTTACTTCTACCTCAATGGAGCTGTGTGAGGGCTTACTTTTATGACAAGCTGTAGTTTTTATTGGTTCCATTGTGGGGTACATATGGTTGTTGAATCACTTTTCATTACATTAGGGGGGTTATTGTAGTAAATTTTGGCACAAGCCTTACTCACTCAAAAATGTGTCACTTTTTAAAATCTACAACATTCATGCCACTTTAACCCTTTAACACCACAGGAAGTACGTTTGTGTCCTGGCTGCAGGGTACTTAATGCAACAAGACGTAAGCTTATGCCCTGCGGATGGTGCAGGATTAGAAGTGAAGCTCTGGGGCTTTCTTGCAGATCAGTGCTTTCAGCAGCACCCGGCCTCTTCCAAACACCTCTTGTACTTGTTTTTGCACTCCACAACAGCTCGCTCAACCACAACATTTGTACCACCAACAAGACACTTGGAAGACTCAAATGCCTCACCCCATACAATGACCAGCTCAATGTGTGATTGTTCTCAGTGGGAGAAACCAAGTAATCTTGCAGATATTATACCTTTTAACGGCTAACAAAAGTACGATGTTCTGACACATCATAAAACTGTCCTGTGCTCAGTGGACTGATTTAGGATGTATGTCTCAGCTCAGTTTCTCTATTGTTTTGAGTGCAAAACAGTTTCAAATTTCTGTGTGTGAACATTTATTTAGATCAAGGGGAGTGTGTTCCCCTCCCCTCTGCATCTGTATGTTATAATTATGTTCCATTCAAACTAGTTTCATTCATTAGCCTTACGAAGGGGGTGAGATATCCCTGAAAGCTCACTATAACATCATGTATTTTTGTTAGCCATTAAAAGGTATCATATCTACAAGATTATTAGGTTTCTCTCGCTGAAAAAAATCATACAATGACCAGCTCCACACACTTGAAACTACTGCACTGGTTGAGACTACATAAACCATGATTCTGGGGCCACAACAGGATCTGTAGCTGCAGACAAAGCAGTTAGCAATCATTACATTATCCTAAATACACCAGGCTAATACTTCTACCATCTTACACATAAATCTCTCCATTGGATGAGATTGAGAAACTGTGAATTTTGGACCTGAATATGACCACGGATTGTCTTCTGCATTACAGCCTACTTGGTTATGAATAGACATAAAGTGGATTTTCAGACCTGATTAAGTAATAGATCATTTTTGTGTGTAATTAACTCTTCACTGTTCATTAATATTGTCAGGCTTATTCAAAAACCACTTAATAAGCTTAATAAAGTTTTTTTTTTTTCATTTTCAGCTCAGCCGTCTACATTCCTTAAATTAAACAGTGATGGATCTCCAGAATGTGGCGCCATCGGTGGGAATCCACCTGCAAATATCTCCTGGATCCCACATTCAGATGATATAAACACTACAATAGTGGAAGAGCCGGACCAGACGTGGTCAATGATCAGCACATTGAGTAGAGAGAGAATGAACGGGAATTCAGTGACCTGTGTTGTTTCTCATCCAACGCTCATAAATCCAAGGAAAGAAGTTATTGTACTTAATAGTAAGTGCTTATATCATTTTATGCACATTTGTATATTCTACCTTTAATCAGCCACCACAAGGGGGAGCTCACTGCACAAGGATGTATACAGCTAGTATTGAACTTAGTGGTGAGATGTAGAAAGCAGTTTGTAAAGACCAAATGGAGAATTTTCTCATGAATGTATTGACTAAACTTTCTAGTCAATTACAAAAATAATACATATTTTTTACTATAAAGAAGTGTTCAATATTTTGCTTTAGAAAAATTCAATGCTATCTTCAATGAAAATCTGAGTCAGAAATCTGCAAGGCTATCACTGATTATTGACATGGATAGAAGATGTGCCTAGAAAATCCATGTGCAGAAGTCATTTTACTGAGTGGTAAATATGTGTGTCTATGTGCAGCTCCACTTAATAACATTTCACACTCTCTATGGACAGGGAGGTAAGAAAAAAAAACTCTGCTCCTTTGGATTTTGTCCCAAATGTGACTAAAGTTAAAGGGATTTTATCAGGATGGACATTGTTGACTTATAGCTAGGATATTCCACTAATGTCCAATAGGAGAGGGTCTGACTAATATTTCTGGTGGCAATCAGTAGAACAATGTGGCAAGAGTGCTCGGTACAAAAATGCCATGCCAACTTGTGTCCTGTTGGCTCTGCTTAGCTTTTTCACAGACTGAGGCTTTCCCCACTCTTTAGTTGGTAAAATGAATTGTGGAACTCAGATGATAATTAGAGCTGAGTGTTTAGGTCTCTACATTGTAAGTCCAGGGGCGAACATACCACCTATGGAGCTGTTCAGCTGCAAAGGGTCCCATGGGGAGGGGGCTGCAGTCGTATAGTGTCACCCTGTCTTATTGACGACTCCATGCCTGCCCTCCTTCCTCAAAATATTGGCCAAGCTCCAGTGACACCATCCATCAGCCATGCAGTAGAAGCCTCTTCATCATACACACAGAGGACTTGCTAGACACCGCACTCCGTACAAAGCATAATCTTAAAGCTCTTCAAGAACACTGGAGATGGAGGGAGGAGTATGATTATGCTCTGTACAGAATGTGGTGTCTAACAAGTCCTATGTTTGATGAAGAGGTTTCAGCTGCTACTGGACAGAATTGCTGAAGCCAGGGTCTAGTGGTGGGACGGAGGTGGGCATTATTAATTTGGGCCACATTGCGAGAGCTCTAACTAAGTAGGGCTACAGAAGAAGACTATGTGTATATGGGACCACAAAGGTGGAACATTTAGTAAGTGGGACCATAAAGGGCACATTATTACTTTTTGGGGCCAAGGAGGGAGCACTAGCACTATATTGGGGTACTGAGAGGTGCATTGGGGCAGTGGCAGGATTGAGAGAGTGTGTGGAGACAAATCAAGTCAGGAAGAAGTCTTCATGGTGGTCTGGATGCATACAAGCAAAACAAAATTGGATGACTCTAATCAGAGAAGACATTACATGTGATCAGCGGAGGTAACTGCACTGTAATCACAGGAATAGCAGTGAAAGGAAAAAACAACACAGTAAGTCGGGTGATGTAAGGCAACACACTGAAAACTGTAATGTCAGGCAAAAAAAAGAGCGCAGCATAAGCTTCAACATAACAATATCAATGTAGCCATACAAGGATTAGTATAACAAACATTATGTAACACTCATGAATATACAGACACACACATTTAAAAACAATTAAAACAACACCCGTCAAACCCTTGAGGAAGCATAGTGGTTGGGAGTGGGTGATATGCATGGGGATTCATCCCTCTCCCCCTTCTGACTGCACCTGACTTTGGTTATGTTCTCTTCACATGTTGTATGTTTTTAAGGCAAATGTGATTATTGGGTCCTTCAGCAGCATTATTTGTATTCCTTTTGCAATACTGATTGCATTAAGGTGAGCTACTCTTGTACCTGCAGTACTACACCATTTAAATCAGATCATATTTGATGATTTGCCTTCCTTCCCCCTTTTTCTCCAATCACAATTTTTTTTCCATCTACATTTTTATTGCAATATTCTTTGCACTTGTGTCTGTTGCTGAAATACTTTGGACAGTTGTTGAGTCTTCCGGCTAACACTATTCTGATACATGCATCTTCAGCTCAGCGGAGAGTGCATATGTTCTGAATGTAAAGAGGGGACAGAGCCGCTGCCAGATATCTCTTCCCCCTTTAGACCCCTCTGACAACAGCTTATCTTCTGAGAATAGAAGGATCAGCTAATTGAAATCCAACTGCTGGATCCTCATCTCCCCTAATGTCTGCCATCGGAGGAAATCTTGACAAAGACCATTACAGTCAAAACGTAGTAGCCTGTGTTTTGTGGCATAGAAGAATAAAAATCACTTGAATTTTTGCACCTTGCACTTATTCATTGGCTGCTCTAGACTCTATTGGGGAGTTATGCTTTATATTCCCGAGTGGCGATAGCATCTTTACAAGTCCTACCATAGCTGGAGTAAACTTTTGTGCTGCTGGTGAGCCTCTCTTTTCTATATGCCATCGGAGAAGAGTCAGGACGCCCCCATACGCATTTGATTTGGTCAATATACAGCTAAGGTATACTGATAGGATTACCATGTTTCATTCCCTTGTTATAATCAGATACCCGTCACCTATTGAACCTCGCCATTTATGTCTGAACAGGTAACTTCTATTATGCTTAATTCTAGACAGTAGATTCTACATCAACTTGAGAATAGTGATCACAATAATCGTCACCGTGTTCATAGTTGGAGTTCTTCTGTGTCTGAAACCCAAATGCCAGGTACTTAAACTATTATCATACTTGATGGCTCAACCCAATGCTCTTTGTATGCAGTATGTAGACTCACAATATAGAGAGTATATGTTAATGTGGCTGGATCAAAGTAAAAAGTTATCCCCTCTTAACAGGACACCCTCGATAGACCAGTAGAGGGGATCGTCTGATCGTCCGACAAGTACGAGCAGCTCCAACGGATTCGTTGTCCACCATACAGAGACAGGTGGCACCATCGTTACACCCCTGTGTCTGTAGGAACCATTTCCAGGAACTTGGCTGACAAACACTTGGTCTCACGGCTCCCAATATGTGTATTGCCTTTGAACCCACCCACTGTTTTTTTCCATTTGCAGTGGTGTGATGAATGATGAAACTGTACTGCTTCAAGTGGAACCGGGTTGTCTTAGTATCTTGTACCCATGCTAGACGCGGCCCAACTGGGTACTAGAGCCTCCCTTCAAGTCTTCAATTTGCATTTGCATTTCCCCACTTACCTTTATGTGTTGTCCTGCCTACCTATGTTGGTGGTCCTGCTGTATGTAATAAATTACTATTTACCCATTATTGGACTTCATCTGCCCTCTGTTTTTTTCACCGAGGCAGAGGGATCTCAACTTAATATGAGTCTCGGAAAGGGAGAACCCTAAAACATAACTTTTATTATACTTAGTTTAAAAATAAGAATAGTGCTAAAGACAGACACACAAAAAGTGCACCCATAGATAGAAAAGGGTAGCCACACCCGCTACAATATATTTTAGGTCACTACTGAACTCCCAATATGTTTTTAGGTTACTATTATACTCCTAATTTAGATAGATTTCTGTCAAGTTAGTAACCTACTCTAAAAGAAACTACTACTACCCTGAAACAGATTCCAACCTAGGTTCATCATAGATTCATGGTTTCTAGATACACGGGTTCATAGGTTTGAAGAATTTCTATTGGAATTCTAACTCTTCAGGAACCTAATGAGTAATGGATATTCTCACATATCAACCAATTTCTCACATGACAACCAATCTGATAACTAAAGTGTAGATGGCGATCACACACAAAGATCCTTCAGGCAGATGCTCAGGATACTATCCCTAAGCTTTATGCAGTGTATAAAGTATGCTATCAATACACTACTCTAAAAGTCTAGTGTTCAATCACCCTAGAACCAGGCCATTGGTAAAGAGCTACACAAAGATGCTTCAGGTGGATACTCAGGTTATTCAGGCAGATGCTCAGGCTAGTATCCTTAAGTTATATACAGCACATACATAGGTCCGTCATCCTAAAAAATAGATGATGAATACAAAGAAGGATGCTTCAGGTAGATGCTCAGGCTAGTGTCTCTAAGCTTTATGCAGCACATAAAGTATGCTAGTAATACACTACTCTAAAAGATAAGAGTTCAATCACCCCAGAACCAACCCATTGGTAAAGAGCCCAATACCCCCAACCATGGAAAAATAATAGATATAGAGCAGAGAGATCGTATCAGCGTCAGCCCTGATGGTGGACTGAGGGCTATATTATTGAGCGGGGTAAGTTCAGTCTTATATAGCCCAGTTCTGATCCTAGTACCACTGAGTACCTTCCCTCAACTCATTCCCTTGGAAACCTCCCACCTCTCCTAATCTACTGACAGGGGGTCGGTTACCATGGACACATGAAGCTATTGAGAAAAACAAACAGCATATAGTGATGTTAGATACATTGTTCCAGAGTGATCACACTATAATCATGTTTACTCACATCATACGGCTCCTTCTATAGTGATATATAAATCATACGCAATTATGATGCCCATAAATCATGGAGGGCAATTACATCCCAGTATGGTCACGTGGCTAAGGCTTCCCTGCCCTGGTGGAATCATAGATGTTGCCTTCCTGAGCGCATCACTTTAGTCGGCCAAGGCATGCATATGATCTTCCTTCAAGCAGTAGCATCATGAGACATACCCCCTTCAAACAGTGGGTAGGGCACCTAAAGCACGCTCCGTGATGATGATGGGTCAGCTGATGTGTCATGATTGTTTTGCTGTTGGAGTAATCAGTATACTTTATGTAGCCTTAAATCCCATTTGCATCACTTGATCACCTTGCAGACCTCCACCCCTGTGGCCCTGTTAAAAACCCAATTTAATAATATTTAACTTTATACAGTTTTACTGTACATCATTGAATTTTGATGTGGAAAAAAACTGCAACCAGTACATGATGTGTGAAACCAGCTTTATACTTCACTTGGTACCACCTATAGGGCACAGCGTGTTTTCGGATGTGTTCGTACACAGACAGGCTCCATCCACCCCTGTGACCAGTTGCAGGGCATTCCCTAATTGTCACTGTGTTGGGGATATGGACATCACACACTCGGCCCGGACCCAGAGGGCAGCTTATACAAATACCGTAACGCACAGTTAACCATGAATGATTCAATGATCTACATTTAGGTTACATCCTCATCCTACACAGCTCGCCCTCAACTATGCATACTTTATGCAGGCAAACTGACTAGAGTGCTACATGTACAATAGCCACTAGTATAATATTCTAGCAGCAATATACGAGCACACATACGATAGCTGCCGGGTAACATTCTAGCAACAACGGTACTGTGCAAAAACTTTAGGCAGGTGTTGAAAAAATTCCTCAAAGTAAGAATGCTTTCAAAAATAGAAGCATTAATAGTTTATTTTTGTCAATTAAACAAATTGCAAAGTGACTGAACCAAAGAGAAATCTAAATGAAATCAATATTTGGTGTGACCACCCTTTGCCTTCGAATCGGCATCAATTCTGGTTGAAAGGCAGTCATTACTGAAACAGAAACAGCTGTGTAGGAGGCTTAAAACTGGGTGAGGAACAGCCAAACTGCTACAAAGGTGAGGTTTTGATAGACAGTTTCATGTGATAGGTCATACACCATAGCAAGACTGAGCACAGCAAGAAGACACAACCTACTGATACTGCATCAGCAAGGTTCATCCCAGGCAAAGATTTCAAAGCATACTGGGTTTTCAAGACTTCCTGTTCAAGCTTTTTTTTCCATTTTTTCGCAGATGACCTACTAATATACATAACATAACAAATCCTCGGATTGCTCTCCCGGTTGCATTGGAGGAGTTCGAGATATTCGGCAGAGTTAGTAATTTCAAAGTCAATATAAGCAAAGCCGAAATTCTAAACATAACTTTTCCGCCAGAGGTAGTCTCAGCTGTCAACAGCTTCTCTGCTATGAAGTGGAGGAGTGACCACATTAAATACTTGGGAGTAAATCTCACCAGTGAGCCTAAAGCTTTATTTGACATGAACTTTAGACCAATGTTGGATAACTTTGTAAAGGACCTTAAGAAATGGCGACCCTTCATGATATTGTGGTTTGGGAGAACAAATGCATTAAAGATGGACTCTTTGCCCAAATTCTTATATCTTTTCTAAACCCTCCCGCTAAAGCTCCCCAAATCATTTCTGATCAGATTCTGCAAGCTCTCTATGGAGTATGTATGGGGCGGCACAAGACTCAGGGTTAAATTCAAGACTCTCATTCGAAGGAAGGGTCATGGGGGGGTGGGTCTGCCCAGCTTCTCTCTTTACCACAAGGTGGCCATCTGTAAGTTTGTCCTGGAAATCCTGCACAACAGGTCCTCCAAACTTTGGGTGGGCCTGAAATGCGAGAATTCCCATGCTTTTGCAATGGGATCCTTTTGGCTTCCGCCCTCAGTTGCCAATAGGGCACCCATGCTAACCCCTCTCTTGGGACATATGCTGGATGCCTGGAATGGCTTTGCCTCGCGCCTGGGTCTGGTTTCCCATCCTGGAGCCCTTACTCCGTTGGTTGGTAATCCCAAATTCCCAACACTTCTGGAGAGCCCCTCTCTTTTGATAGAGAGGAACGCTCTCACCCCTAGAGTCAGAGATGTTATATTGATACAGGGAGTCTGCCCAATGAATGAGATTCTAAGAGTAAGAGGCCCCTGGAAAACCGGAATATCGCAGCGTAAAAAAAGAAAGGCTAGTGGGTAGAAGCCCCTAGGTCCGTAGTTCGCATAGAGAACCCAGCACCAAGCAGCACACGCAGTAGAGACTGGATTAGGATGCCCCCCCTACTTCTGATTAGGCTGTAAGACAAGACACCAATCAGGATACGTACGAGGACATTGTTTGCTGCTATACTACTGCCCACGTCCGAGTGACCACGTGATCCAACCCTCTTCCAGGTTGAAATACTTCAAATACAACAATTGGTTTCAGCCAGCAGGTGGCAGCAATATACCTTTACATGATTTACAGCAGACATTGGTGATCACTGTTAGCGCTACCATGTTTCTCCTCCATGGCAAGAACTAAAAAATAATAGAGCTTCTCCTTATATCTTCATGGCAGCCTCGCTGCACTGCACCCCGGCGTACAGATGCCACCGCCTCACAATATGTTATGCATATAAGCTGTATTTTTACTTTACCCAAACAAAGTCATGCAATGCATTATGGGGTGGAGTTCATCATTGCAAACTTCTTGATAGGCATTTTGGATGCATATTGAATGACAGCTGAGAGCTAGCTCTGATTGGTCCCTGTGCTCAGCCAATCAGAGGCAGCACTCACCCATTCATGAATTCACGAAAATCGCTCGTGAGCTGAAAATCACATTTTGCCATAGCATGCTGTGGGCTGGATTTGCTGCGAAATCCGAAGGTGGAATCCCGCTCCGGATTTCGCAATCCAAATTGCCCGTGTGCAGGAGGCCAAAGGGTAAAGGTTTTTCTGACTGCCTTACACATATTTTTGGTTTCTTTCGAGAAACTGAAAGTAGAGCCTACTGGGTTTTGCAAGTGACTGATTTCTGACCGTATCTCTATGACACCCGAGGTATATTGTACAGGAAGTTACACTTAGAACTATGGTAATAAAAATGTATTAACATATTCTCACTTTTCTCTGTTGGAATTCAGAAATGTATCCTGCAGTCAGCATGTGATCCTAGTGTACCCGCGTGGGCTTTATCCAAAGGTGAGGCGGGGAGGATGCAGCGGGTTACAGTTCTGCTTCACATCTGCCAAACTTATTTATGACGAGGATATCTTAGTCTCTTATATACAGTTGTGAGAAAAATATGAGGCTATATATAAAGTCTTTGAAGTATTTTTTAAGAGGTTAACCACTTCATGACAAAAGTCTGCCGATGACTCTTAATGATGCTACAAACCACTTATTAATATATCTCGTATGCAAAATGTATTGATAAGGTCATGGTGTGGTGATCAGCAATATGCATATATGGGCATAACTATATCTATATGGCAGCTAATGCACTTAGTATTGACAAGCATGTTTTTCTTCATACTGGTAGATTTTTGTTCTGTACATTCCCATGTCCTGCAGGGTCCCATATTGTCTGTAACAACTGTTGTTAATTTATGAATAAAGATGAGCGAGCATACTCGTCCGAGCTTGATACTAGTTCGAGCATTAGGGTGTTCGAGATGCTCGTTACTCGAGACGAGCACCTCGCGGCACTCGACTCCATTACATTTTCTTCCCTGAGAAATTTGCGCCCTTTTCTGGCCAATAGAAACACAGGGAAGGCATTACAACTTCCACCTGTGACGTTCCAGCCCTCTCCCACCCCCCTGCAGTGAGTGGCTGGCGAGATAATGTGACCCCCGAGTATTTAAATCTGCCCTGCCCGCGGCTCGCCACAGACACACGCTAAGAGAGATCAGGGAAAGTGCTGCTGATGCTGCTGCTGCTATAGGGACAGTGTTAGCGTCTTCAAGAACCACAACGGTCCTTCTTAGGGCCACAGCTCACCTAGTGCATTATTGTTGTGGCTGCTGTGAGCAGTTTTGCACAAATTTTTTTTTTATGTATATCGGGCGTGCAGGCTGTAGCGTTCGCAGTCTGCCTCTAAGTGTACGC
This sequence comes from Eleutherodactylus coqui, assembly GCF_035609145.1. Taxonomy (NCBI): domain Eukaryota; kingdom Metazoa; phylum Chordata; class Amphibia; order Anura; family Eleutherodactylidae; genus Eleutherodactylus; species Eleutherodactylus coqui. Next base: position 49,018,392 of record NC_089840.1, read on the forward strand.
CAAGAAACCACACATTTTCTACAACGCTCTGTGTTATACGTGTGCTGTCTCAGAAGTTCACGGTTGGCCCGACGACGATAGATTGAAAGTGCAATACACACTGCATAGCCTCAGCCTGAATTGCATAGTAAAATAAAGAGATTTTTTAAAAAAATCCTTTTTACGGCTACCGGAGAGCCAGTGCATTTGCCTGCGTAGCCTGTGGGACTTCACGTCCATCCAAACTGCATAGTTCACAGCAAGGCCTAAGTGCAGCCTTCCTTATAATTTATCTCTGGCTTAATTTAGCGTTATATTACCGCTGGCAGCCACCAACTGCGCGACAATAATTCACAAACATTTTTACACCGCTCTGTCTCTGCTCGATTCTTAATCCAGCATGCTGAGGGGTAGGGGTTGGGGCAGAGGACGTGGATGCGGTCGAGGACGAGGAGTCCCAAGTGAGGGTGTGGGCATAGGACGAGTTCCTGGTCCAGGTGAATCGCAGCCGGCTACTGCGGGAGTAGGAGAGAGGACAGTTTCGGCGGTCCCCAGCTTCATATCGCAATTTTTGGTTTTTTTATTAAAAAATGAGCAGTGTGAGCAGGTCCTGTCGTGGATGGCAGAAAGTGCATCCAGCAATCTATCGACCACCCAGTCTTCTACGCCGTCCACTGCTGCAACTCTGAATCCTCTGGCTGCTGCTCCTCCTTCCTCCCAGCCTCCTCACTCCATGAAAATGACACATTCTGAGGAGCAGGCAGACTCCCAGGAACTGTTCTCGGGCCCCTGCCCAGATTGGGCAACAATGGTTCCGCTCCCACCAGAGGAGTTTGACGTGACCGATGCCCAACCTTTGGAAAGTTCCCGGGGTCCGGGGGATGAGGCTGGGGACTTCCGGCAACTGTCTCAAGAGCTTTCAGTGGGTGAGGAGGACGATGACAATGAGACACAGTTGTCTATCAGTGAGGTAGTAGTAAGGGCAGTAAGTCCGAGGGAGGAGCGCACAGAGGATTCGGAGGAAGGGCCGCTGGACGATGAGGTGACTGACCCCACCTGGTGTGATAAGCCAACTGAGGACAGGTCTTCAGAGTGGGAGGCAATTGCAGCTGCAGGACAAGTTGGAAGAGGCAGTGGGGTGGCCAGGGGTAGAGGCAGGGCAAGAGCGAATAATCCACCAGCTGTTTCCCAAAGCACCCCCTCGCGCCAAACCACCGTGCAGAGGCCAAGGTGCTCTAAGGTGTGGCAGTTTTTCACAGAGACCGTGGACGACCGACGAACAGTGGTGTGCAACCTTTGTCGCGCCAAGATCAGCCAGAGAGCCACCACCAGCAGCCTCACCACCACCAGTATGCGCAGGCATATGATGGCCAAGCACCCCACAAGGTGGGACGAAGGCCATTCACCGCCTCCAGCTTGCGCCACTGCCTCTCCCCCTGGGCCCCAACCTGCCACTGAGATCCAACCCACCTCTCACGACACAGGCACGACCGTCTCCTGGCCTGGACCCACACCCTCACCTCCGCTGTCCTCGGCCCCATCCAGCAATGTCTCTCAGCGCAGCGTCCAGCTGTCGCTAAGAAAATCGTTGGAGTGAAAGCGCAAATACGCCGCCACGCACCCGCACGCTCAAGCTTTAAATGTCCACATAGCCAAATTGATCAGCCTGGAGATGCTCCCCTACAGGCTGGTGGAAACTGAGGTGTTCAAAAACATGATGGCAGCAGCAGCCCCGGGCTATTCTGTCCCCAGTCGCCACTATTTTTCGCGGTGTGCCGTCCCAGCCCTGCACGACCACGTCTCACACAACATCGTACGCGCCCTCACCAACTCGGTTACTGGCAAGGTCCACTTAACAACGGACACGTGGACAAGCACAGGCGGGCAGGGCCACTTAATCTCCCTGACGGCACATTGGGTGAATTTAGTGGAGGCTGGGACCGAGTCAGAGCCTGGGACCGCTCATGTACTACCCACCCCCAGAATTGCGAGCCCCAGATCGGTGCTGGTATCTGCAGCGGTGTATGAAACCTCCACTAAACCTTCCTCCTCCTTCTCCTCCAATGCAACCTCTACATCGCAATTAAGACTTGTCAGCAGCAGCACGTCGCCAGCAGTCGGTATCGCGCGGCGCGGCAGCACAGCGGTGGGCAAGCGTCAGCAGGCCGTTCTGAAACTACTCAGCTTAGGAGAGAAGAGGCACACGGCCCACGAACTGTTGCACGGTCTGACAGAGCAGACCGACTGCTGGCTTTCGCCACTGAGCCTCCAACCGGGCATGGTCGTGTGTGACAACGGCCGTAACCTGGTGGCGGCTCTGCAGCTCGGCAGCCTCACGCCTATGCCATGCCTGGCCCACGTCTTTAATTTGGTGGTTCAGCGGTTTCTGAAAGGCTACCCACGCTTTCAGACCTCCTCGGCAAGGTGCGCCGGGTTAGCGCACATTTCCGCAAGTCCAACACGGATGCTGCCACCCTGCGCACCCTGCAACATCGGTTTAATCTGCCAGTGCACCGACTGCTTTGCGACGTGCCCACACAGTGGAACTCTACGCTTCACATGTTGTCTCGGCTGTATGAGCAGCGTAGAGCTATAGTGGAATACCAACTCCAACATGGGCGGCGAAGTGGGAGTCAGCCTCCTCAATTCTTTACAGAGGAGTGGGCCTGGATGGCAGATATCTGCCAGGTCCTTGGAAACTTTGAGGAGTCCACCTTGATGATGAGTGGCGATGCTGCAATCATTAGCGTGACCATTCCCCTGCTATGCCTGTTGAGAAGTTCCCTGCAAAGCATAAAGGCTGATGCTTTGCGGGCGGAAACGGAGGCGGGGGAAGACAGTATGTCGCTGGATAGTCAGAGCACCCTCATGTCTATATCTCAGCGCGTGGAGGAGGAGGAGGAGGAGGGGGAGGAGCCTGAGGAGGAAGAGACAGCTGGGCCGACTGCAGAGGGTACCCATGCTGCTTGCCTCTCATCCATTTAGCGTGTATGGCCTGAGGAGGAAGAGGAGGATACTCAAAGTCATCGTCCTAGTGAGGACAGCCATATGTTGCGTAGAGGTACCCTGGCACACATGGCTGACTTTATGTTAGCATGCCTTTCTCGTGACCCTTGTGTTAGATGCATTCTGGCCACTACGGATTACTGGGTGTACACACTGCTTGACCCACGGTATAAGGAGAACCTTTCCACTCTCATTCCCGAAGAGGAAAGGGGTTTGAGAGTGATGCAATACCACAGGGCCCTGGTGGATAAACTGATGGTAAACTTCCCATCTGACAGCGCTAGTGGCAGAATGCGCAGTTCCGAGGGCCAAGTAGAAGTGGAGGCGCGGAGATCAGGCAGCATGTTCAGCGCAGGCAGGGGGACACTCTCCAAGGCCTTTGCCAGCTTTATAGCTCCCCAGCAAGACTGTCTCACACCTCCCCAGTCCAGGCTGAGTCGAAGGGAGCACTGTAAGAAGATGGTGAGGGAGTACGCAGCCGATCGTACCACCGTCCTCCGTGACGCCTCTGCTCCGTACAACTACTGGGTGTCAAAGCTGGACACGTGGCCCGAACTCACGCTGTATGCCCTGGAGGTGTTGGCTTGCCCTGCAGCTAGCGTCTTGTCAGAGAGGGTGTTTAGTGCAGCTGGGGGAATCATCACGGACCAGCGTACCTGCCTGTCAACTGACAGCGCCGACAGGCTTACACTCATAAAGATGAACAAAGCCTGGATTTCCCCAGACTTCTCTTCTCCACCAGCGGACAGCAGCGCTACCTAAAGACCTTTGTCAATCTGTGTATGATATTCGTCCTCCTCCTGAAACCTCTCGTAATCACCGCAAATGGGCAATTTTTCTGTGGGCCAAAAGGCTCATATAACTTTTCTAAATAATATTTATCTGTTTCAATTCTCATTAAAGCATTGAAACTTCCACCTGAACCAATTGTTTTTTAGACTGGGCTGCCTCCAGGCCTAGTTAAAAATTAAGCCACAGTACGCTAAGCGATTAATGGGTTTCACCTGCCCTCTGGGTTGGGCATGGGCAATTTTTCTGGGGTACATTTGTACTGTCGGTACACCAATTTTTCGGGCCCTCGCCTACAATGTAATCAAAGTAATTTTTATGGGCTTCGCCTGCACTCATGATACACCACTGTGTCTGGGGTTGGCCTACACTGTTGCTACAGAAATGTAACTCTGTTCTGCCTACCTATACTTCTGCCACAGTAATGACAATGTTATAGAAAGGGAGCGCTCACTGTTCAGATGACCATAATTGATGAACTGTGACTGGAAAGATAAATCCTGAAGTCAAGGTGATGTGTACCCAGTTCATGCAGGTAAATGGAGGCTGCAGAGCGGCTTGAGGTGACCCCCAAACAATTGATTGAAGGGGGAAGATATGCAGTTAAAGAGAGAAAGAAAAAGTCTCAGCGCTCGGGAAGAGGGTACCAATAGACTGTGCAAGTAAAATGTAATGATTAACTTACTTCACGGAGGCGTCCGTGAGTAGACGCCTCCGGTCCCAGAAAGCATAAAACAAAGTCCTGCGGCAAAGGCGATCCGTTTCACTAGTTTATTCACTTACAATGATGGTAGACGCGTTTCGGCCAGTTAAGGGGTCTGGCCTTCATCAAGTACAAAATAATATATGGCGGGCATGCAATATATAACAATAAAAGAGATGAATAATTACCTTCCCGTGGTGTGTGGGGGTGTTGTTCCGTTCTACAAATGGTCGCGTTCAGAGAGGAAGGGCGCCGCAAGATGACGTAGCGGCGTCTCTCTCTGCCCTGTTCTAAGATGGCTGACAGTAACTCAGCCGCGTGATGACGCGGCAATACGTGACTATTAAAACAGAGGAATGAGGGTCATAGGGAGGTTGTAGCTAAACGTGGTGACGTTGTCACGTTAGACACGTGACCATGCCGGGGGGCATGGCCATGTGTCATCGCTATGCGGGTAACTACTACAAGCACTATACAAAGATGCTTAAAATTTAGAAAAGATGTTTACAAGATGGAACATACATGTGGGATCCTGTTTAAAATGTGGCGGCGCAATCACGTTATAGGCGCGATTGCGTAGATACCGGGTGCTGTTTGTTACTAAGGAAACACAGCGTCATTACGTCATGAAGACCCACTGGGCGTGTTAAGGGGGATCACATGATGTGACATCACCAATGGGGCGTGGAAGGCATCACATAGTAACGTGACAGACTTCCAAAAGATTTACATAGAAAGTGTATATTAGCACCAAGAGAGCTTCAATTGGCAAAACCATAGTATAGATATACCACAAATATTGGTACTGTAAATACTCGGTTGCTTAATCGGGAAGGTAAAAAAACTATATCATCTGATGGTATTGATTCTCTATATGCAGTTTCAATACTGCCGACAAGATGTCGCCTAGATATACATCAAATAACACATTTCATACATAATGGATATAAATAACACATTTCATACATAATGGATATAAATAACACATTTCATACATAATGGATATAAATAACACATTTCATACATAATGGATATAAATAACACATTTCATACATAATGGATATAAATAAAATATAAATATAAAATTCAGAGTAAAATCTAATACAAATAATGATAAAATTAGATTTTCTCTAACGTTTCATTCAACCCATAGGGGGTTAGAGTATTAAAATGAAAAATGTGAAACATTTCTTTTGCTTTCAAAGTTGAAAAATTGCCTGCAGGGATTTGTTCTATAGGAGTGATTTTTAGTAAAGATGGATTAGAATTATGATAAATGGAAAAGTGTTTGGACACACTGTGTTTCAAAAATCTATTTTTAATATTGAATCTATGTTGATTGGCTCGGGACCGTAGAGAGTTGATGGTACGTCCTATATATCTATAAGGACAGGGGCATTCGATGAGGTAAATAATATGATCGGAACCACAATCCAGATGTTGTTGGATTGGGAATGGGATGCTACCATTGACCGATTCTATCTCTTTTCTTTTGTGACAAATTATGGTACAACATTTGCAGTTATGTTTACCACATTTGTAGGTCCCTGGCGGTTTTAGAAAACAGGTCTGGGAAACTGTTCTAATGGGATTAAACTGTTTCGGACGAGAGGAAGCTAAAATATTGCCTAAAGTGTGACTTTTTCTAAATAATATTTGAGGGTGAGAAGACAGATCTAGTGATAGTAGGGGATCTGATTGGAGAATATGCCAATGTTGTTTGATGATCAGTTTGAGTTCTTTATGGAGGGAATTATAGCGTGTGATAAAGTTACAGTTGTAATTAGGTGAGGAACTGCTATCTTTCGGGCTATCGGATATGGAGTGGGGTGGGTTAATACCCCTACCTCCTTGTTGGGCCCTATACCTAGAGTTGGAGATGAGAGTCTCAGGATAGTGTTTATCTCTAAACCTTTGTGAGAGAATATCTGATTGTTTGTTGTACTCATCTAGTGAGGAGCAGTTCCGTCTAATCCTTTTAAACTGACCATAAGGAACATTCAGTTTCCACTGCTTAGCATGACTGCTATGGAAATCAAGAAAGGAATTGGCATCCACTGTTTTAAAGTGAGTTTTGGTTTGAATAGCATTATCTTTAATATATATATCCAGATCTAAAAAGGAGATATGGGTTGGGCTAAAGGAACCCGTAAATTCAAGGTTCCAAGTATTGCGGTTGAGTTGATGAATGAAATTAGTAACCTCTTCGGTAGTCCCGTCCCAGATAAGGATAATATCGTCAATGTACCTTTTATAAAATTGAATGTGGGGATCTGATATTTGGTCTTCGAAAGCCCCCATGTATAAGTTGGCATAACAAGGGGCGCATTTCGTCCCCATCGCGGTTCCTCTTATCTGTATGTAGTATTGGCCGTTAAATTTGAAGTAATTGTTATATAGAATGAACTGGATACCATCCAAAATAAATTTCTTTTGTTGGGTAGGGATTAGGTTGTCTTTTTCCAGAAAAAACTTAACTGCCTCAAGACCTTGGGTGTGAGGTATGTTAGAGTATAACGCCCTGACATCTAACGTGACCAGAATATATGTCTCCTTCCATGTAATGTTCTCTAGCAGCTGTAAAATGTGTGTTGTATCTTTAAGATAGGCTGGCAGTTGTACTACCAGCCTTTGTAATTGTTTGTCAATGTAGTGTGATAAGTTACTCGTGAGAGAGTTGATACCAGCTATAATTGGTCTACCTGGTGGTTGAGTGATGGATTTGTGTATCTTAGGTACAAAGTAAAAATAAGCTGTTTCTGGGTGTCTGAGAAGTAGGTATAGTTTTTCATTTTTAGTGATTATTTTATCCTCATAAGCTTTGTTGATTAATATGGATAGTTTATTTTGTAATTCAGTTGTAGGGTCATAACAAATGATTTTATAATTTTCTCTATCATTGAGGATCCGCATGGCTTCCTCAAGATAGTACGACTTATCCATAAGAACCCCCCCCCCCCTTTGTCAGCTTGTTTGATAACTAAATTTTTGTCACTTGCCAATTTATTTATCAGTTTATACTGTGTGGTAGTCAAGTTATTTTTTGTCTTGACAACATTGGTTCCTGAATTGTCAATCAATTGTTTAAAGTTCATTAGTACTTTATCATAAAATAACGTAATGTTAGGCCCTTTGGATTCTATCGGATAGAATTTGTTGGGTGGTTTCAAATCCGTGTAAGGGCGCCCACCCACTGGCGTTTGCGATTTTCGTGCGTGAAAAACGCTGCGTTTTCCGTGCGTTTTTTGCCGCGTTTTCGCGGTGTTTTCGCGGCTTTTCCATTAATTTCCATTGACTTTCATGGGTGCATTAGGAGAAAAATAAGGACACATATGCAACTGACAGTTCCTATGTTAAAAAACGCAACGCAACGCAAAACGCCAGTGGACAGGAGTACATTCAATTCTAATTGCTCTGCAGGAAAAACGCAAAATGCAAAGAAAAAAAAATCGCCAGTGGGTGGGCGCCCTAAAGAGGAGAACTGTCTGTTAGGAAATCTGAATTGTTCTCTTGTAGTGGAGGGTTATTTTTATTTAAGGAAAAGTATCTTTTTAAAGTGAGTTTCCGTACAAACATATTTAGATCCACAAAGAGTTCGAATAGGGCAGGGTTTTTAGATGGACTGTAGGACAGACCCTTTGAAAGAATGTCAAGTTCACCTCGCGTAAGTTTATGTTTGGAAAGATTGAAGACTCCCATTTTTACTGCTTGTTCATTGGGGACTGTATCTTCGGTATCGTTTTTATTGTCGTTTGTTTGAAATTTCTTCCTATTTTTACGGCCTCCCCGTTTACCCCTCCTTCTGGTCTTATAGGGTCTTGGAGGGGGGGTAGTCTGTTCGGAGATTGGTGGGGTTTGGTAGTTTTTAAGGTACTCGGCCCATTTGTCAGAAGGTTTTTGGTTGGTAGAACCTTCCCTTTGGCATTGTTTATGGCGGAACTTCGAGTAACCCTTATTTTTGGGGTGAGGCTCTCGGCTAAGGGAGACCGGGAGGACCTCTCCACTAAAAAAAGTTTAGATGAAGTATTAGGCATCAAATTAGGAGAAAGCACAGTGTTAGCTTCAGTTTGGTTCTCTACATTCCCTAAATTCTCTACTGGGTGTAATTCTTGTATATCGATACATCTAACTAGATCGGTGGGACTCCCTGAGATGTTAGCTAAAATAGGTGGTATATTGGACAACATCTGATTGGAGGTGTCCATTGTTCGGGAAGTGGGAAGGGTACCAGTGTCAATTTGATTCTGTGAAGTATCTATAATTAGGGGGCTCTTCACTGGGGTTGTGATTGCTACATTTAGAGGTATATTAACCTCTCTCTGTATGTTTTTGGTCGGTTCTGTAATTACAGGAATATTAGGTTGTTTTTTAGAGTGTTTCTTAGGATTATTAGTATATGTTCTGTCTGTTGTCTGTGCATTCTGAGCAGCATTGTTGTTAGATTGTTCTTTATGATAGAGAGTATTATACTTCCTCCAAATCTTATGTCGATTGGGAGGTAGACAACCATGGATTGGTAGTTGTCTCCAGTCTATAGACATAAGTGGAGGTGGTGAATCATAATATTGGAAAGGAAAATACCCAAAGTGACCAGTTCTAAAAGAGTTGGGTCTGCTCCTCCACATAGAGTTTTGAGAGAGGGGGTTTGAATAGGAATAGTGTGTATGAGTGTAATGATTCTTATATGATCTGTACTTATTCATCCTCCTTGGGGGAATCGGATGGTGGTTATTATTTTTCTTTTGTTTGTCAGGTAATGTTTGATTTATGATGCATGGATCAGGAATATTATTATCAGGAACATTGTTATTAGTAGCAATATTCGCTTTCTTATTCCCTTTATATTCCCATACGAAATATTTTTTCTCATTTTTATCCTTTAAGTCTCTCCGCAATTTTTTAATTTTACGATTGGATACAGTTTCAAATGAACTATCTATAAATTCAACAATTTCTTCAATAAGGTCATTGTTACCTTTATGGCCCAAAAACAAAGTTTTCTGTAATATAGCATCACTCAAATTTTGACGTTTATCAATGAGCTTGCCCAAAAATAAATCAGAGAATGTACCCAACATTATGTTCCATTCACCGGTATATTTTGGGTCCTCAGGAAAAGCAGATTTGATAGGGATACGCAAACCTCTGGGGGCAATGGTGTTTAGTCTATATATGGAAAGCATGAGCCAATCAAGCGCATGCCGCCAAAGTTTTTCAATAAGGGTTTTTAGATTATTTTTGATTTTGTTCTGATCTGATGTAATATCAGTGAGTTCATCATAAACCAATTTTTCGATTGTATCGATTTCCCAATTCTTCTCAAATTTATGAAAAGAGTATAACTTAATTGCATCAGAGTCTGGTTACGTTAGATGTCAGGGCGTTATACTCTAACATACCTCACACCCAAGGTCTTGAGGCAGTTAAGTTTTTTCTGGAAAAAGACAACCTAATCCCTACCCAACAAAAGAAATTTATTTTGGATGGTATCCAGTTCATTCTATATAACAATTACTTCAAATTTAACGGCCAATACTACATACAGATAAGAGGAACCGCGATGGGGACGAAATGCGCCCCTTGTTATGCCGACTTATACATGGGGGCTTTCGAAGACCAAATATCAGATCCCCACATTCAATTTTATAAAAGGTACATTGACGATATTATCCTTATCTGGGACGGGACTACCGAAGAGGTTACTAATTTCATTCATCAACTCAACCGCAATACTTGGAACCTTGAATTTACGGGTTCCTTTAGCCCAACCCATATCTCCTTTTTAGATCTGGATATATATATTAAAGATAATGCTATTCAAACCAAAACTCACTTTAAAACAGTGGATGCCAATTCCTTTCTTGATTTCCATAGCAGTCATGCTAAGCAGTGGAAACTGAATGTTCCTTATGGTCAGTTTAAAAGGATTAGACGGAACTGCTCCTCACTAGATGAGTACAACATAATAGGCTAATATACAAAATGAGGCAGCTCGGACTGGGCGAAAACGTGTGTAAGTGGGTAAAAAATTGGCTCAACGATAGAAAGCAGAGGGTGGTAATAAATGGTTCGTACTCTGATTGGACCACAGTCGCTAGCGGGGTGCCACAGGGTTCAGTATTAGGCCCCACTCTGTTCAACATATTTATTAATGACCTGATAGAGGGGCTGCACAGCAAAATATCAATATTTGCAGATGACACAAAATTATACAATATAATTAATGCAACGGAAGACAATGTGCGGCTACAAACGGACCTGGATAAGCTGGGGGCTTGGGCAGAAAAATGGCAAATGAAGTTCAATGTTGAAAAATGTAAGACTATGCACATGGGCAGGAGGAACGGATGTCACAAATACTCACTTAATGGGGTACCACTAGGGAAAAGGGATATGGAAAAGGATCTGGGGGTATTAGTGGATAATAGACTAAACTGGAGTAACCAATGCCAGTCAGCCGCTGCAAAGGCAAATAAAGTCTTGGGGTGCATCAAAAGAGGTATAGGGGCGAAGTACGAGAACATTATCCTTCCATTATATAAGGCACTTGTCAGACCTCACATGGAATACTGCGTACAATTCTGGACACCGGTGCTCAGGAAAGATGTCACAGTGCTTGAGGGGGTTCAAAGAAGAGCGACTAAACTAATACATGGAATGACGGGACTGGAATACCCAGAGAGGCTGTCCAAATTGGGACTATTTACTCTAGAAAAAAGAAGGTTAAGAGGCGACCAAATAACCATGTATAAGTACATGAGGGGACAACACATGGATCTCTCCCGCGATCTTTTAACACCCAGGACCACGACGGTAACAAGAGGACATCCGCTACGATTAGAGGAAAGTAGGTTTCATCACCAACACAGAAAGGGGTTCTTTACTGTAAGAGCAGTTAGACTGTGGAACTCTCTACCGGAGGAAGTGGTGATGGCAAAATCCATAGAGGAGTTTAAAAGGGGACTTGATGACTTTCTGGAGAAGGATATTACAGGATATAAATATTAGGTTAAGTGTCAATCCTGGTATATAGGCAGGTAGGAACTATTAGGGGTTGGTCCAGGGAACAGTCTGATTGCCATTAGGGAGTCGGGAAGGAATTTTTCCCCCAAAAGGGCTAATTGACTTCTGGCCTTGGGGTTTTTTGCCTTCCTCTGGATCAACACAGTAGGATAGACAGGCTGGACTAGATGGACAATGTCTTCATTCGGCCTTACATACTATGTTACTATGTTACTATGTTAGCTCTGCTTTCCAGGGCACTGCAATGGGATCTATTTATGTACCGCCGGTGGGTTCCCGGGAGCCACCCATGCTGTGGGTCCACAGGGACTTCACATTAGGGATTTGTACCTGCCTGTATCAATGTATTAAAAACCCCGGTCAGACTGGGGCATGCAGTGTGGGCCGAAGCCCACCTGCATTTAATCTGACGTTACCTCAGCTGTGCTGGGCACTGCATTGGGATTTATTTATGTACCGCCGGTGGCTTCCTGGGACCCACCCATGCTGTGGGTCCACACGGAGTTGTAACTGCATGTGTCTACTTATAAAGAACCCCAGTCTGACTGGGGCATACAGTGTGGGCCAAAGCCCACCTGTATTTAATCTGACGTTACCTCAGCTGTGCTGGGCAATGAAATGGGGTTTATTTATGTACCGCCGGTGGGTTCCAGGGAGCCACCCATACTGTCGGCCCACAGGGACTTCACATAGGGGATCTGTACTTGCCTGTGTCTATGTATTAAAAACCCCAGTCAGACTGGGGCATGCAGTGTGGGCCGAAGCCATCCTGCATTTAATATGACGTTACCTCAGCTGTGCTGGACACTGCAATGGGATTTATTTATGTACCGCCGGTGGCTTCCTGGGACCCACCCATGCTGTGGGTCCACACGGAGTTGTAACTGCATGTGTGTACTTATAAAGAACCCCAGTCTGACTGGGGCATGCAGTGTGGGCCGAAGCCCACCTGCATTTAATCTGACGTTACCTCAGCTGTGCTGGGCAATGCAATGGGGTTTATTTATGTACCGCCGGTGGGTTCCAGGGAGCCACCCATGCTGTGGGTCCACACGGAGTTGTAACTGCATGTGTCTACTTATAAAGAACCCCAGTCTGACTGGGGCATGCAGTGTGGGCCGAAGCCCACCTGCATTTAATCTGACGTTACCTCAGCTGTGCTGGGCAATGCAATGGGGTTTATTTATCTACTGCCGGTGGGTTCCAGGGAGCCACCCATGCTGTCGGTCCACAGGGACTTCACATAGGGGATTTGTACCTGCCTGTGTCTATGTATTAAAAACCCCGGTCAGGCTGGGGCATGTAGTGTGGGCCAAAGCCCACCTGCATTTAACCTGACGTTACCTCAGCTGTGCTGGGCAATGCAATGGGATTTATTTATGTACCGCCGGTGGCTTCCTGGGATCCACCCATGCTGTCGGTCCACACGGAGTTGTACCTGCCTGTGTCTACTTATAAAGAACCCCGGTCAGGCTGGGGCATGCAGTGTGGGCCGAAGCCCACCTGTATTTAATCTGACGTTAGCTCTACTATCCGGGGCACTGCATTGGGACAAACTAGAGGAGCAATACAGCGCTAATGAGATGTGCACAGCTACGCTAGCATTGGAGTCCACTGTAGGCCCGCGATTGCTGAGGGTTTGTGCAGAGGCCTATGTCCTGGGTGCAGTGACAGTCCGCTTCCTGCCTAGGATTGCTGAAGCTGTGAGCCCAGGCCTATGTCATGGGCGCGGTGCAAGTCTGCCATGTTTGGCCGCTGAGATCAATTTTTTGTTCATGTCTTGGGCTTCCTAGGACCCCCCTATGCTGTTGGTGCAAACTTTAGTTCCCATTGCGGTGTTTGACCTGTCTGGCACAAAGGCACTGACTGACTTGGGTAGGGGGCAAAGCGCAGATGGCTTTCTCCTTGCAGTGTCGATTGAGCTATGCGACACCTTGACAGAATGAATACTGTGTGGCACATGGATTCCCCATTGCTATGCCCATGTTTGCAGCTCCTGACGGAGGTGGCACAGGATTGGATTTCTCATTTCTTCTGTACAGCATTGTGGGCTATCGCCCCGCCCCTTTCAAAGAGGGTCGCTGCCTGGCCCTGCCAACCCTCTGCAGTATGTGCCTCCGGTTCCTCCTCATGGCAGACGCACTTATAAATAGACATGAGGGTGGTGTGGCTATGAGGCCAGCGTGTGGCATGAGGGCAGTTGAAGGCTGCGCAGGGACACTTTGGTGTGCGCTGTGGACACTGGGTCGTGCGGGGGGGTTGGGCAGCATGTAACCCAGGACAAGAGGCAGGGGTGTGTCTCACAGGCAGTGCTTGTGCTTAGTTGGAGGTAGTGTGGTGCTTAGCTAAGGTGTGCCTTGCTAATGAGGGTTTGTCCGAAGTAAAAATTGTTAGGGGGGGCACTCTTGCCGCTATTGGGGCTTAATAGTGGGACCTGGGAACCTGAGATGCAGCCCAACATGTTGCCCCTCGCCTGCCCTATCCGTTTCTGTGTTGTTTCCATCACTTTCTTGGGTTTTGCAGATTTTCACCAATGAAAACCTTAGAGAGCATCGGCGATATACAAAAATGCTCGAGTCGCCCATTGACTTCAATGGGGTTCGTTACTCGAAACGAACCCTTGAGCATTGCGGAAAGTTCGACTCGAGCAACCAGCACCCGAGCATTTTGGTTCTCGCTCACCTCTATTCATGAACCAATGCAAATTAAGTCTTATCGGAAAATGTCAACAAGTTTCCAAGATGATTTTGTTAATGTGCTTTAAATGGTCACTGGACTATAAGACAACTTGTGTTAATATGAGTAAAAGTGCTAATTGCTTTACTTACCTGAAATAATGTTTTTGTGCATAAAAATTGTTGTAAATTGCTGCCCACTTGGGTCTCTCTTTCTCCTGATTTGCTGTCCACTTACATTGTCAATTGAAATCCATCTCTAGTAACAGAAATAACAAGATGGAACTCAGGAAGTGAAAAAAGTAACTCATGCTGCTCATAGTCTATAGAGGGCTGAAGAGAAGTAAAACGTTGTGGACTTAGGCCTTATTCATACAAGTGATTTATCGTCGCTATTTTGCCGCCATACAATGTCGGACAAAAATCGCGACTATCTGAACCATTGGATTTCAATGCATTTGTTCAGATTGGCGATCTTTAGCCGCGTAAATCACAGCCGGCGCTCGATTATTCACAGCCATTCAGTGGATGACGTCACTGAATGGCTTTGATTGGCTGGCGCTCGATCCAATCACAGTGCTTACCGACTGAGCGATGAAGGCAGGGGAATTCAAAGCTGTGCAGGGAGATGACAGCGGGGAGAATTCTCAAGCAGCTTGCCGCACTGCCGGGGAGACCATCGCGCCGGGGGCACAGATGCAGGCTGGGAGGTGAGTATTGCATTTTTTTTTACCTAGTATATACTCAATTATAGCTCGGCTTATACTCGAGTCAATAAGTTTTACCAGTTTTTTGTGGTAAAACCTATTGACTCGGCTTATACTCGGGTCAGCTAATACTCGAGTATATACGATATATAATAAATATATTATATTAAAGCTATAGCATTGCATATATCTAATTAAAAACATTATTAGACACAAACCTATATACATATAGCTCCTAGAGGGGAAAAGATTTTCTATCACTGTGCTTTGTGATATATTTTATATAGTCAAAATTGATACATCTATTCATGTATCTTCTTATTGCCATTAGTATATTAGATATTTTTGGATGTATTATTTAGTTTATCTGTATTTTTTATACTAATGTTATTCTCCATCATAAAAATAATTTTAAAAATTTTCTCTATAATTTTTGTTTGTTAGACATTTCCTAAGGCTGGGTTCACGCAGGGTGGATTTGCCGCGGAAATTCCGTCTGAAATTAATCCCGGGGTTAGCCAGCCATGTGGATGAGATTTGTCAAAGATCTCGTCCACACGGAACGGTGAATCCATCGCGGCAAAGTCAGCAGAAGCCGGCGCTGCAGCGCGGATTCCCCGGCCACAGCATATCCATTCTTTTTTTTCCCGCTGCGTCTGTGCTCTCCTCTGTGCTCTACTCTATGGGAGCGCCGGCCGCAATAGAAAAGCATGCAGCCAAGCAGCTCCAAAACCCGCGACTAAGTGCCGCGGGTTTTGAAGCAGCGCTTTCCCCGCGAAAATCTCGCATTTTTTCGCTGCGGCAAAACCTTTTTGAAGAAGGGGTTGCCTGAAACACGTTGATATTGGCTGTATTTAATAATCTAATAAAGAAGAATGGGTCAGTCACTTATTGAAACATTCTCTTTTTATTATGTATTGCGCCTGTAGTCCACAACCTTTACTTCTCTTCAGCTTAGTTAATACTCTTTGTTCTACACGGTTGGTGATTAGTTAACAGGCAGCACCTTATCCTGTCTCTGCAGGAAAGATCACTTCATCCATCCGCTGAGCAGAGAGGGAGAAGGGAAGAGGAGAAGGAGGAGGGGGTAGCTTACATAAACGTACTGCCAAAGAAAACTTAAAATTAGAGATACAGCCTGCAGACATGAATACTGGTGATAAATATGGTATGCAAGTCATATGGCCAGAAATGGTGCTGGTACTCATGTAAATGCACATGGCAGCTTGTTCTGAAATTCTTCTGAAGGTACAAGCTTTCTGATATCTGATATTCTTTTGTTGTAACCATACCGTGTAGTAAAACCCTAAAGCGTTTATATGACGGGTGGATGGTTTGCAGGACAGGAAGTTAATTTTTATAACTATGTATTGGTTTCCTCTTTCTTCCCACAGCAGAATAAAGAAATGGACGGCCTGCATTCAGTAACGTTTCTGATAAGTCTGGTGTTCTTGCACCCGGGAGTTGTATCCTCAGGTAAGTGTCACTACAGGGAAGAGAAGGAAGATTAGAAAGGTTAAAAGTTGTGATTCAGTGTCCATAAATTGCTCATCCTTTTTTATCTTATCACTGCACCTCAAGTGTCACAGAAATTTTATACTTAAGCAAAAAGAGGAATTGATGTCTAAACCCTGCATCTTGGCACTCTACACGGGTATAAAGTTTGACCAAAACAATGTTTTACCTAAATAAACCCTCTAAGAGGAAAAACAGATACATGCCGTATGCATGAGGATTAACATAAGAGTTTAAGTAGAAATTGGCAGATCACAAGAAGACTGAAACAAGTAAATGGAAGCAAAAATACAACAGAGGGTATCAGTGTTTCCGTTATTGCAGTCAGTACTGCATTTTGTCCTTGAACTAGCTGAGCCTGGCCATACAACCCTGCTGCAGGGTGATCAACTTGACCGTGTCTATGTGCATTAGGGGGTCATTGTCAGTCAACAGTATGAACTCTGCCCTCAACAAGAGGTAATGTACTTTTTAGCAAGTGCTTATATTACTTTCAACAGTTTAAGCTTGAAATAACTGTAATTTCCAGGGTTTTTCTCACCAACCCTCAACATTCTTTTGGCATTTAGGTAATGTATGTTGTTTCTTAATATGAGAGAAAGCATCAGGATAGGCTCCCAGTGGTTTAGCTACCTTATCTGGAAATAATTTACATGGTACACCTAATATTCAGAATATTCAGTAGTCATATACAGATGACAGTCTGCTGTCAGCTAAAGTTGAGGCTAAGGCAAAGTCCTATGCAACATCCAACTGGTCAGCTAATAAGCAGATGTATTGTCAGTCTCTCTGCTTTTTTTTTTGCTAATTGCTTTTACACCATATACCCAAGATTTACTAAATTCAGTTTTTACACGTGTAATACACAGTAGAAAAATTCCCACTGACTTTAATTATGCTGCAGTGGCCCAGAGTTAACGGGCCCCTCCATGATGCTGGATGTTTGTCTTGTGCAATGGTATTGTCGATGTCTTCTATCTTGTATGCATTTGTGGTTACGTCTGAGAAATGTATCATGTTGTGAGTCATGTGATCGTGCTATATATGTTTGCAAGATGGATGCAAGTCAGCTAGTCAGCCAGCCAGTCAGGGAGTGAGTCAGTCAGTCTAGAGCTGGCAAGGGAGTGAGCCACACAGACACTGTCTGGTCTGTGTGGTCCAGTATGGAAGAGGTTAAGAGATATTCCGCAGCTTGACCTGGGTCTACACTACCCAGGATGTGCCGGAGTTGATATCTACACTGAGAATGATAGAGAAGGAGAAGGACAACAGAGGAGTGAGTGATGACCAGGAGAGAGCTAGACAGAGAGAGTCATGGGAGTAGGATCGTACAAAAAACTGGGACTGTTGATTGTCTGGATTACCGCAAGAAGCCTCCCTGTCTCTCCACCCTCCAAATGTTATAGTTGAGCCTGTTTGCCATTACAAGATGGATTATTCTAAAGTTGAAGTAAACGGACATTACTGACCGATGGTAGAGCCTTGAGACAAGGCCTTTATCTACTCTGCTATCTGTTAGCTTTGGGCCCGCTCCTCGGACACTGCAATGCCACTCCCATGAGCCACAAAATATGAATGCAAAAAAATTGCAGCATGCACTATCTTGGAATGTATTATCCATGTAATTGTACGCTTGCTGAATAAGTGCACGTTAAACTATGGCTGCAAAATACAACAGTTTTAGGATTCCACCCCCTTTACATCAAGTTTCTTGTTCCAATAAAAATCTCCAGACTGCCCTTATGTATGCTGCAGTGGTCAGTGAAAAGCTAGAAAAGGAGGTGCTCTTGGGTCACATGGTGGGGCTTTTCAGAGAACACCTTTTTATTTTTTTTTAATCAAATTTTTCATTATATTTTCCATATTATATAACATTCTCTCATCACAGAGGTCAGTGTATAAAGCGCAAAAAAGTTAGCGTCATTTGCTAGTGTAACAAAGATAAGCTACTGTAGTATACGCTTCTTGTGAGAGATATACAGACAATATTAAACTATGAACAGTTGCTGTGGGTGGGGGGGGGGGGGTTGGGAAGGAGGGGGGAAGGGAGGGATGAGGTAAAGGGGGGCAAGGGGAGGCGAGATTGGTCCATCGGTAGCTTGGGGGGTTGCCCTCTCGGGTGCTTGTTTTTGCGTTTTGCTTCTCCTCGGAGGTACTTACGGTCAGATTAGATCCGCCGCTTTGAGGCGTGCCAGGAGCCACGAAGCCGCCCATCACGCCCTTTGGGGTGTGTGTAGGCAATTGTCCCCCAACTCCAGGAAATCTATGTTTTGGCTATGGACCGGTATATGGCGAAGGGTCGGGCCCTAGGGGTCCACAAAGGGATCTGCTTGTGGGCCAGAGAGTCCAGAAGTTTTCCTGGCTCTGAGCCACCACCTATTGTTTATTAATAGGGAGGGGATCATTACCCTGATTTATTTGTCTCCAGGGGTGCCATGTCTTGATAAATCCCTCATGCGTTCCCGTGTTCCAGCTATGTAACTCCTCCATATTGTAGATTGCCTTGACTTTGGTTTTCCAGAGTGCCAGAGTGGGTGGCGCTTTCTGGAGCCAGAGGGAGAGTATCAGTGCCTTGGCTGCATCTAAGAGGAAGGCCAATAGTTTATCCCTGATGGGGTGAAAGGTCGCTGAGGGTCTCCAAAGGAATAGAATCTCTGGTGTAATTTGGAAATTGGGTTTAAGTAAACGTAAAACCTCCTCTACTTCTTTCCAGAATGTGGTGAGTGCGGTGCACTCCCACCAGATATGACTATATGAACCTGTTTCGGCATTGCATCTCCAACATTTGTCCTGTTTAGCTAGCTTGTGCGTATATAGCCATTGTGGTGTCTTGTACCATCTAGCAATAATTTTATAGTGGCTTTCCTGAAGCAAGATACAAGGGGAGAGGCCGAAGGAGGTCTGTAATATCAATTTAATGTCCGAAGTAGTGAGAGTTATTTTGAGTTCTTTTTCCCAAGATGTTAGGAAGGCTGGTTTGTAAGGGGCTGTGGGAGCGATGATCTTATTGCGAATACTAGATATCGAGCTGTTGTTTGGGTGACTTTTAAAGGTCTTTTCGAAGGGAGTCTCCGGTCTCGTTGATTTAGAGGTTTTCTGAAACTCGCCAAAAGCTTGGGATATATGGGCTTTTTGAAGGAAAGTTAAAGGGGTTGTCTCGCGGCAGCAAGTGGGGTTATACACTTCTGTATGGCCATAATAATGCACTTTGTAATATACATCGTGCATTAAATATGAGCCATACAGAAGTTATTCACTTACCTGCTCCGTTGCTAGCGTCCCCGTCGCCATGGTTCCGTCTAATTTCGGTGTCGTCTTGCCTTTTTAGACGCGCTTGCGCAGATCCGTCTTCTCCCTTCTTCTCCCTTCGGCTCCGCTCGGCAGCATCGACATTTTGGCTCCGCCCCCTTGTACGCATCATCGCGTAGCTCCGCCCCATGATGTGTGCCGGTTCCAGCCTCCCGATTGGCTGGAATCGGCACGTGACGGGGGCTGAGCTACGCGATGATGCGTACAAGGGGGCGGAGCCAAAATGCCGATGCTGCCGAGCGGAGCCGAAGGGAGAAGAAGGGAGAAGACGGATCTGCGCAAGCGCGTCTAAAAAGGCAAGAAGACACCGAAATTAGACGGAACCATGGCGACGGGGACGCTAGCAACGGAGCAGGTAAGTGAATAACTTCTGTATGGCTCATATTTAATGCACGATGTATATTACAAAGTGCATTAATATGGCCATACAGAAGTGTATAACCCCACTTGCTGCCGCGAGACAACCCCTTTAAGGAGAGTTGTGGTACCAGTGTGTCTAATATGTCCGCTGGTTTTCTGTGTATTTGTGTTTGTAGGTCGCCCAAGTTTAATAAGGCAAATCTCTTCCAAAGGCTTCTGGAGACACTGTCTGTCGGCCGGTTCAGATATCTATTGAGGGTGCTCATTGGAGCTACGGGGGAAGGGTCTGGAGCCAGGGAATGTCTGAACTTGTCCCAAACCTCACATGGGCCCCTTAGAAGTGGATTAAAGTTTTTGGATCTATACTTATTTTTGGCTGGGTACCAGAGCTCCTACAGGAAGGAGTCTCCTTCACCCCGTTCGGCCAGTGCATGTACTATATCATCTCCAGTGGGAGAGACTAGGTCTAACCAGTACCTGAGCTGGACTGCCTGAAAGAAATCGTGGACGCATGGAAGTCCAACCCCACCCCTCATTCTTTCTCTTAATCATAAGGCTGAAGGCCAGACGAGGCCTCTTCTGTCTCCACGTGTATCCAGAAAAGGCAGACCGTAGAGCTTTGAAGAACGTCTGGGGTAGATGGATGGGAACCATTCTGAGTTTATATAAGATTTGGGGGAGAACATAGGACTTTAATATATTTTTCCAGCCTAGCCATGAGGCGTACGGGATGTCATATTTCTGTAATAGGGATTTAATCTGGGTCAGGAGGGGTAAGAAATTAGCACTGTACAAGTCCTCAATGTTTTTTGTAATTTTAATTCCCAGATATTCTATGAATGTATCAGACCATTCGAAGGGTGAGCTGGACTTTAGCTGGGCACAGCGGGCTGCGGGAATCGAGACATTAAAAATAGTAGATTTTATGAAGTTTATCTTAAAATTAAAAATGGAGCCAAAAAAATTTAGTAGGGTGATCAGGTTGGGGATTCCTGTTTCTGGTACGGATTTTATGAAGATAATGTCATCTGCAAAGGCTGCCGTGTTTAGACTAACCGAGCCTTTCTCTAAGCCCTTGATGGTGGGGGATAATCTGACCCTCCTCAGCAAAGGTTCCAGGGTAAGGATGAAGAGAGCCGGTAAGAGTGGGCAACCCTGGCGGGTGCCATTTCTAATATCGAACGGGGGGGGGGGGGGAGTAAATTATTAATCTTTAATCTTGCAAATGGTTCTTTATATAGGGAGAGGATTGCGGAAATAAAGGCGGGCGGGAAGTTGAAATGAATCAGTACTCTTTCCATGTAAGTCCAGCTCACCCTATCGAACGCCTTCTCGGCGTCTGTGCCAACAAACGCTAATGCTATGTTGTGGGTCTGCGCGTATCTAATGGCGTGGAGCAGTCTGTAGCAGTTGTCCCTGCCCTCTCTATTTTTTACAAACCCTGATCGTTCCTTGTCTATCAGACGTGGAATAATATCTTCCAACCTTTTCGCCAATTTTGCCCAAAACTTAACATCTACGTTAATGAGGGAGATGGGCCTGTAACTGCCACAGAGCTCCGGGTTTTTGTTTTCTTTATGGATGAGTGTTATGTGCACCTCTTGCGCTTGTTTTGGGAGTTGTTTCCCTGACATGAGTGCGTTCATCACGTCTCTCAATTTAGGGGCCAATGTGTCTTTAAATGTTTTATAATATAGTGCTGGGAAGCCATCAGGGCTTCTGTTAAAGAGATTGGTTGTAGTAAGGCTTGTGCCTCGGTGTCCTCCAGTTTGGGAAGTTTAGCGGAGAGGAGAAAGTGGTCAATTTGCTCTTTAGTGTTATTCAGTTTTGCGGGAGTGTCTGAACTTTTGAAGTTATAAAATTCAGCGTTAAACCTTTGAAAGGTCTCTGCTATTTCTTTTGATGAGGATGTGGATATGCCTAGGTGGTCCTTAATGGAGGGAATGTGGTTCCTAGTTTTGGCTTTCTTGATTAGGGAGGTAAGTAGCTTGCTTGCCTTATTGCCATGCGCATAGAATTTATATTTGAGATAAAGGTGTTTTTTATTGTATCTAGATTCTAGCAAGCGTTTGAGTTCTCACCTGAGGTCCAGCAGTTCTTCCATTTTATTTTTGACGAGGGATAGTTTAGTAAGTTGCTCTAGTTTTGCGATCTGGGTTAAGAGATTGTCTATTTTAAATTGATGTTGCTTCCTGGTCTCGGTACCCAGGGAGATGAACAGGCCCCTCATGTATGCCTTGTGAGTCTCCCAAATAACCGGGGACTCTACGTCTCCCGTGTTATTAAGCAGGAAGAACTCTTCCAGCAGACCCGAGAGGCGGTCCCTCTCTAGCTCTGAGTCCAGTAGAGAAGCATTTAGTTTCCATATCCATTCTCTATGTCCTTCTGTGGTAAGTCTAAGATCTATGTGTATAGGTGAATGGTCTGAGATGGTACTTGCTTCTATTTTTGCTCTCTCCACCTTTGCTCTCTCCTCCCAGTTTTCTTAGGAGACATAGATATGGTCCAGTCTCTGAAACGAGTTATGTACTTGGGAGAAGTACGTGAAATCTTTCACTGTGAGATTGATGGATCTCCACGCGTCCACGACTCTCATGTCCTGGAGTGTTTTATGCAGCTTTTTGATTTGCCTCTGGGAGATCCATGATCTGCCCTTTGACG
Source organism: Eleutherodactylus coqui (assembly GCF_035609145.1). Taxonomy (NCBI): domain Eukaryota; kingdom Metazoa; phylum Chordata; class Amphibia; order Anura; family Eleutherodactylidae; genus Eleutherodactylus; species Eleutherodactylus coqui. The sequence continues at coordinate 49,041,119 of NC_089840.1, forward strand.
AGTCTAGTACAGGGTTTAGGAAAAGGTTAAAATCACCCCCTAATACAATTGGGCCCTCAGCGAATTCCTTCAGGATATTCAGTTGATCTAGCAGCCAACCCACTTGGTTCGAATTAGGGGCGTAAAGGTTTGCTATTGTTATTTTTATGTTGTTGATGGAGCCTTTTATGAATAGTGTTCTCCCCAACTCGTCAGAGTACTCAGCTTTCAAAGAAAACACAATGGATCTGTGAATCAAAATCGACACCCCTTTAGAGGTGGAGACGGGATGTGTGTTATGATAACACTGGGAGAAATTTTTCCCCAGGAGGTGAATGTGTTTGTCAGCCTTAAAGTGTGTTTCCTGGAGGAGCAGGATCTTAGTGTTGTATCTTTTGACCAGCTGGGAAATGTTGTACCTTTTTTGAGGAGAATTCATACCCCGGACATTGAAAGACGTGACTCTGAGCGACTCCGTGGCCCCGGGCTTCTCCATCACTACCTGGGAGGGTCGGATTATGCTTTTTTACCCTGGGGGGGGGGGGGGAGATGCAGAAGTCAGAACAGAAGCTATTCACTCTATATTTCTCTGAGGCAATAGATAGTCTAGCAGCCGTCTTAGTCCGGAGCGTTTCTCTGGTACCTAGAAGCATTTGTGTGTTAAAGGATAGAGGGGGGAGGAAGGTTTGGGAAAGCTAGAGGGAGAGAGAAAAGGAGTAGGGGGCTCAGACAATAGAAATAGAACTGATGAGTTAACAAACCAGCACCTTCGGTGCTGTATAGAATACGGGTGAGCTCTACAGCAGTTACTGGAGCTCAGACGTATATTCCGGGCGGAAGAAAAAATTTTAGGCTATTGAATTAAGAAAATTTAACTGATGCCTAATCGGGGGGGGGGGGGGGGGGGCACAATAAGGCACTTTCTTGTGGGGAAACATAGCAAGGAAGAATCAACCAAAAAGCGTCAGACGGCGGATTCTGGCTGAACCGTTAAACAAATGTGGTTCAGAGATCAGTTCCTCTCGTGCCCAAAAGGTAGTCATCTTGGGCAGTGTCAGAAGGGTCCAATTGAACTTAGGGGTTCATCTTTTCTTTGACCATGACTGAGGAACCAGAGGATCCACTGTCTTTTAATCGTCAGGTGTCTCTGGCGGCAATTTCCTCTCTTTGTTTCTTTTTCTGTTTGCTGCGGGGGGATTTCACATGGGTGACTGTGTGCCAGCTGTCTTGAGGAGGTAGTTGAGGCAGAGTTGGGAACTCTGGGAGGGGGAGCCAATTAGGGAGGTTTATGGGTTCGAGTCCCAAGTAGTGCCAACTGTCCTGTAAGTCCTCTGGGCATCTTATGTTGAGCTTCCTCCCTTTATGTGTAATGCCGATTCCAAAGGAAAAAAGCCAGGCATATTTGATATTCTTGGATTTTAGTTCCTCCAGAAGGGGCCGAAGTAGCCTTCGTTTGGCTAAGGTAGAAGGGAAGAGGTCCTGGAAAATCTGGATCGCTGTGCCATCATATTGCAAATTTCTGGAGCTACGTGCCGCATTTAAAGGGGTTGTCCCGAGGCAGCAAGTGGGTCTATACACTTCTGCATGGCCATAATAATGCACTTTGTAATGTACATTGTGCATTAATTATGAGCCATGCAGAAGTTATAAAAAGTTTTATACTTACCTGTTCCGTTGCTGGCGTCCTCGTCTCCATGGTGCCGACTAATTTTCGCCCTCCGATGGCCAAATTAGCCGCGCTTGCGCAGTCCAGGTCTTCTCCTGTTCTCTATGGGGCTCCGTGTAGCTCCGTGTAGCTCCGCCCCGTCACGTGCCGATTCCAGCCAATCAGGAGGCTGGAATCGGCAATGGACCGCACAGAAGAGCTGCGGTCCACGGAGGAAGAGGCCATCTTCAGCGGTGAGTAGAGAAGTCACCGGAGCGCGGGGATTAAGGTAAGCGCTCCGGTGAGCTTTCTTTACCTCCCTGCATCGGGGTTGTCTCGCGCCGAACGGGGGGGGGGTTGAAAAAAAAAAAAACCCGTTTCGGCGCGGGACAACCCCTTTAAGATGGCGACCGCATCCGGGAATGCCAGCACTTTGCATACTATGTCCCTAGGAGGGTCAGTTGGGGTCGGCTGTGGTCTGAGGGCCCTGTGCACTCGTTCTATAGTAATCACTGAGGCTCTGTCCTCTCCCAATAAGTCCACAAAAATTTCCATAATGATTTTCTGCAGAACTTCAGATGCCCAGGATTCTGGTAATCCTTTTATGCGGACATTGTTACGGCGATTTCTATTCTCTAAGTCCTCCTGCATGAGGAGCATCTTATTAAGTTGGAGGTGCTGCTCCTTCACTACTGCTGTGAGCTCCCCTGTATGAGTGGTGATGGTTGCCGTGGAACTCTCGAGCTCCTCCACCCTCCTCCCCACGCTCCTTACCTCCTCCTTGATGGCTGTTAGTTCAGTTAGCAGAGGTCCCATAGTTGTGGAGAGAAGTTCCCTCATAAAGCCTTTTGAGAGAGGTTCATCTTCTTCTCCCTCCGAAGAGATTTCTCCCTCCCGCGCTGCAGTCAGAGCTGAAGCCGCCGCCGGCGCCATCCTGCCGGCCGCATGTGGGAGCCGGAGCTCCTGTCTTTGAGGAATCTTTGGAGATCCAATTGTCCTCGGGCTGGACGGGGGGTTCCAGCGTGATCTCCTGCCTTCTCCCTGCCAAGCTTCCCCATTGTTAGGTAAGATCACTGCTGTTCAGTGCCTTTTCTTGTGCTGTGGAGATGGAGCACAGGCTCTAAACGGCCATCTCTCTCCGTGGTCAGGCTCCGCGAGAGAACACCTTTTTAAAGATTTGGTTGTTTCCCTGGTATTTTGTCGATTTTTGTCAGCTGCCACGTCAGGAGTGAAAGTGGCCCATCATTATGTTAATTTGGAGAAGGAACATAAGGCAGATTTGGAGGTGTGGATGTCTTTCTTTCAGGGGTAATGATGTGCTAGGCAATGGCCAGAGGAGAAGGTTGTGTTAGGATTGGTGAAGAATTTGGTGCTGCTTGAGACCTATTATTGTCATGGTGACTGTCTCCTTCTGTTGTGGAGTGAGGATGCAGTGTCCGAGGAACAAGCCCTCAGCCTAGGAGACCGCGGGGTAGAGTTTGGACTTTGTCACGGAGCTCTACCATCTCCCACCCTGAGGGTAGCAAGGTGACCCGACCAGGCTATTAAATGAGGTAACCTAAATGAGGTTTGCGTTAAGTCCTTTGTCACGTCTGACGCCACCGTTCCATCCGCTGCAGTAGATCCAGACGATATGGTAAATAAAACAGTCCACTCACAGGGATAACTTTTAAGGAGCAGAGCCGGAAACGGTCGGCAAAGCTCGTTTACTGCAGATAACTTAAAAGGAACAGTCTATAAACACTTTACAACCAGCAACATTGGAATAAGCAGTTTGTTGTGCTGTGTGGCAGGAAGGATTTTCGGGTAGGCAGGGAAAATCCACTGTCCCGTTATCTGTGGATCCTGGTCCCGGCACCAATCTCCACTCTCTCTACCTAGCTCTTTACCGACACACACTCACAGTTTTCAATGGTATCCAAGTTAACTGGCGACTCCTCTAGAACTCCTGATGGTAGTAGCCCTCAGGCCACTATCAGGCCATCCTCTCGGACTCTTTTATTCTGGGCCTCAACAAGGCAAGGCAGAGTTTCTCCTAGGACATAGCAGACTTGCTTGTACCCTACTCTGCAGAACTCCAGACTGACTCTTGCCCAGGCTCAAAACAGACTAACTCTCTCACTTCCATTCTGCAAACATTAATATAAAGCATGGTCATGTGACCACAAACTCACAACATAAAACGATACATTTTCAGACAGAGACAGCTCATTTGCAGATATTAACCCATTCTTTCCTGCAAACACCAATCCACATTTTGCTGAATCATACCATTCAAAGACAATACAGACTATACATAGCATGCATTTCTGGGGGCCCCATTGTTCTGGGGCACTGCAAGGACATCACTGGGTCCAGTTTCCATGGTCCTCTCAGTTAAGTTCAGAGATTCTGCACTGAGATTTATTCTTGGATGTTTTTGGTTTATTCTTATGTTGGTTTTTCATTTGCTAGGGTTAGCGAGTGGCACAGGTATGTGGGTGGATACATCTTTATCAAAGCGGGCCATCCACTAGTAGGTCACCTTCTAATTTCCCTTAGGGAAAGCTTCCTGAATGTGTTTATTTTTCCTTGTACTGCAGGTTAACTTCCAATAAATACCACAAGCACGTACTAGCATCAGGTGTTGATAGCTGGGACAGCGTCATTGGAAGTACCCGGGGCTATTACAAAGAATAGCGATGTTTCGGCCTATGTGGCCTTCCTCATGCTAGCATGAGGAAGGCCACATAGGCCGAAAGCTCGCTATTATTTGTAATGGGGCAATAAAGAAGTTTTTTGTATCCTTGCACCTTTGCTTATGCTGCCAGTCATCATTTTATATGGACGTATACTTGGAACCTTTCTGGTTTTTTGGCTCCGACTTGGCTTGGCATTTATTGGCCTGACCCCAGTAAGGGTTAAGTTTCTGCTGCTGGTGGACTATACTTTTGTGGAAGTACCCGGGGCTAGACTGCCTCGGTCATAAACGGTACGGTAGTCACAAGGTGAAAAAGTGGTGATCACAAAGTGAAGAAAAAAAATCCAGCGCTGCTATGTGCTATATGGTGTGGTATAAGATAGGACTTACTTCACAAGGGGCATACCAGGATTGGGGGGACTTGATGGTATCTAATTCCCCCTGTGAAGTGGACACTTAATGGCATCTGAGTCCCCCTATCTTATACCACACCATATAGCACATAGCAGAGCTGGATTTTTTTTCTTCACTTTGTGATCACCACTGTTTCACCTTGTGACTGCTATACCTGCAATACCAGATCATGGCAAGTTACCGCAACCCTATAGTTGCAAGAAACCAAACAGGCTGCAGCAAGTTGTATCACAACCACATGCACTTACATTACTTGTGATGCAGACAGGGCGACACAGCAAACGTTGGCCATGTGCCGTGTGTGATGCCCATAGTCATGATATAGTCCCAACCAGCCGTATATTCTAGATTTGGGGTTGATGTGATTTTCTCTATTAAATGATGGTTAGAAATAATCATGTCTGGATAAAGACTAATGTATTTGTATCTTATAACATTATTTTCTCACTTTCAGATGTGGTGACGGTGAGAAGAGGCCGACCTGTTGTCCTACATTGTGCGAATGATACTGGAAATACATTACTATTAGTTGTATGGAAGCCTCGTCTACATAATTCATCCTGTTTAGCATCATATAAAATAGATGGAGACAATAATAAGACATTATACAACAACTGCGGTACGAGGGTGAGAAGCGACGATCTATCACTGAGTATCAGCGATACGGCGATATCTGATGAAGGGACGTACACTTGTCAGGTGGTATATTTGACAAGCACGGTCTTCAGACACATTGTACTACAAGTATTAGGTGAGTGACAACTTGTGGTACTGCTTTTACTAAAGTGTCCATATGGAGAATCATTTCTGAAAATGTCTATATAACACAATACATCATTCATCTTCTGTATTCGATGTTTTATTATAATACAGATTCACGGAATTTTGGCCAATCTGTAACCAATATTTGCATTGTCTGCGGCCGCTCTCACACGGGCCACAATAAACACTGTAAAACGCCTCCTTTCATTTCAATGGGGTTTCTCAGATGGGCAGTAAAGCGCAGCCTTTCTAACGCCACATTTTTCTAGCGCTGTCTCTTCTATTTTCAGGCATTTCAGTGTTTTTAAACACCATGCATCACCCATTGAAATTAGTGGGGAGCACTTTCAACTGTGTAAAAAATGCTGTAGAATGCCGTGGACAGCGTTTTACCACATTTCTGAACGCAGTATCCTATGCCACCGGGAGTTAAAATAAAAGAGGTGACATCATCGGATTGCTTTACTTGCGTTGCTACTGTGCTAATACGCTATTCACCAAAGTGAATGCACAATTGCATGTGCCTTAACGCAACGTATTTGCACAATGAGCGAGGCTTTTTTGCACACGTATCGGCGTATTTTGCTGTACTTTTTCTGCATGCAGGGCATGTTCATTTGTACGTGGGACACAAAGATGCACCGATTGAAATGTCTAATTCATTTAATGAGTTCCAGATGGGGATTTGAACCTGGGACCCCACTGCTGCACGGCAGCAATGAAGACCACTGGGCCGCCACTACCACCATCTGCACTCTTGTTCAAGGGACATATTGGAGGCCAAATTAGGGAATCTGATTTTTTACTCCCATTAATTTTAATGGAAGTCGGAATTGGGGGTCTCATTTCACATCACTCCTAAACCATGCCCCCCTTCTCCCTACGTTATTTGCCCCTCGCTGTGATAAGAAGGGGTCTGCTGATAGCTGCTGCCACCATAGAACATGCCACATAGGGCTGCCCTCACCCCTTCCTTTTGGCTTCTCTTTTTCTTTCCTCTTTTTGACAATGATGCAACATGCATCTTTATCTGTATGCGGAGGAGGAGCTCTTGTCATGGCAGGTAAGAGTGGGGAGATCGGAAGGTAGGAAGACTCTGCCTGAGTTCATCTTGTGTCCCCCTTTATGTCTGTAGTACTATTTTTAAGAAATAACCATTTAAACAAATACACCTATAATTCTTTACTTCTACCTCAATGGAGCTGTGTGAGGGCTTACTTTTATGACAAGCTGTAGTTTTTATTGGTTCCATTGTGGGGTACATATGGTTGTTGAATCACTTTTTATTACATTTGGGAGGGGGGGTGTATTGTAGTAAATTTTGGCACAAGCCTTACTCACTCAAAAATGTGTCACTTTTTAAAATCTACAACATTCATGCCACTTAAACACCTTAACGCCACAGGGAGTAAGTTTGTGTCTTGGCTGCACGGTACTTAACGCAACAAGATTTAAACTTGTGCCCTGCGGATGGTGCGGGATCAAAAGTTTCTTGCAGTTCAGTGCTTTCAGCAGCATCCAGCCTCTTCCAAACACCTCTTGTACTTGTTTCTGCACTACACAACAGCTCGCTCAACCCCAACATTTGTACCACCAACAAGACACTAAGCTGAAGGGTGAGAAATGTGTTACCATTTGCTTGGAAGACTCAAATGCCTCACCCCATACAATAACCCACTCAATGTGTGATTGTTCTCAGTGGGAGAAACCAAGTAATCTTGTAGATATTATACCTTTTAACGGCTAACAAAAGTACGATGTTCTGACACATCATAAAACTGTCCTGTGCTCAGTGGACTGATTTAGGATGTATGTCTCAGCTCAGTTTCTCTATTGTTTTGAGTGCAAAACAGTTTCAAATTTCTGTGTGTGAACATTTATTTAGATCAAGAGGAGTGTGTTCCCCTCCCCTCTGCATCTGTATGTTATAATTATGTTCCATTCAAACTAGTTTCATTCATTAGCCTTACGAAGGGGGTGAGATACCCGAAAGCTTGCTGTAACATCATGTATTTTTGTTAGCCATTAAAAGGTATCATATCTACAAGATTATTAGGTTTCTCTCACTGAAAAAAAATCACACAATGACCACCTCTGCACACTGGAAACTACTGTACTGGTTGAGACTACATAAACCATGATTCTGGGGCCACAACAGGGTCTGTAGCTGCAGACAAAGCAGTTAGCAATCATCACATTATCCTAAATACAACAGGCTAATACTTCTACCATCTTACACATAAATCTCTCCATTGGATGAGATTGAGTAAATGTGAATTTTGGACCTGAATATGACCACAGATTGCTTCTGCATTACAGCCTACTTGGTTATGAATAGACATAAAGTGGATTTTTAGACCTGATTAAGTAATAGATCATTTTTGTGTGTAATTAACTCTTCACTGTTCATTAATATTGTCAGGCTTTTTCAAAAACAACTTAATAAGCTTAATAAAGTAATTTTTTTTTTCATTTTCAGCTCAGCCGTCTACATTCCTTAAATTAAACAGTGATGGATCTCCAGAATGTGGCGCCATTGGTGGGAATCCACCTGCAAATATCTCCTGGATCCCAGATTCAGGTGATATAAACACTACAATAGTGGAAGAGCTGGACCAGACGTGGTCAGTGACCAGCACATTGAGTAGAGAAAAAATGAACGGGACTTCAGTGACCTGTGTTGTTTCTCATCCAACGCTCATAAATCCATGGAAAGAAGTTATTGAATTAAACAGTAAGTGCTTATATCATTTTATGCACATTTGTATATTCTAGCTATAATCAGCCACCACAAGGGGGAGCTCACTGCATAAGGATGTATACAGCTAGTATTGAACTCAGTGGTGAGATGTAGAAAGCAGTTTGTAAAGACCAAATAGTGAATTTTCTCATGAATGTATTGACTAAACTTTCTAGTCAATTACAAAAATAATACATATTTTTAACTATAAAGAAGTATCTTCAGTTTTGCTCAATATTTTGCGTTAGAAAAATTCAACGCTATCTTCAATGAAAATTTGAGTCAGAAATCTGCAAGGATATCACAGATTTTTGACATGGATAGAAGATGTGCCTAGAAAATCCATGTGCAGAAGTCATTTTACTGAGTGGTAAATATATGTGTGTCTATGTGCAGCTCCACTTAAGGGGTTGTCTCGCAGCAGCAAGTGGAGTTATACACTTCTGTATGGCCATATTAATGCACTTTGTAATGTACATCGTGCATTAAATATGAGCCATACAGAAGTTATTCACTTACCCACTCCGTTGCTGGCGTCCCCATCTCCATGGCGCCATCTCATTTCTGTGTCTTCTGGCTGCTTTAGACGCGCTTGCGCTGTGCGGTCTTCTGTCTGGTGAATGGGGCCGCCTCCGTCACGTGGTGCCGATCAGCCAATGAGGTGGCTGTATCGGCAGTGGAACGCAAGAGAGGAGAAGAAAATCCACGGTGCACCATGGGAGAAGACCGGCGGTGCACCATAGGAGAAGACCAGCGGCGCCATCTTTAAAAGAAGAAAAGAAGAAGCTGCAGAACGGGGATGCAGGTAAGCAAAATGTTATTTTTAAAAATTAACAAATGCTTTCTTTTTAACAGGGCATAATGCAGGGGTCTATTGAAAAAAAAAAATTGATTTTGCCGCGGGACAACCCCTTTAATAATATTTTACACTCTCTATCGACAGGGAGGTAAGAAAAAATAAACTCTGCTCCTTTGGATTTTGTCCCAAATGTGACTAAAGTTAAAGGGATTTTATCAGGATGGACATTGTTGACTTATAGCTAGGATATTCCACTAATGTCCAATAGGAGAGGGTCTGACTAATATGTCTGGTGGCAATCAGTAGAACAATGTGGCAAGGGTGTTCGGTACAAAAATGCCCCACTAACTTGTGTCCTCTTGGCTCTGCTTAGCTATTTTCACAGACTGAGGATTCCCCACTCTTTAGTTGGTAAAGTGAATTGTGAAACTCAGATGATAATTAGAGCTGAGTGTTTAGGTCACTACATTGTAAGTCCAGGGCCGAACATACCACCTTTAGAGCTGTCCGGCTATAACAGGTCCCATGGGGAGGGGGCTGCAGTCGTATTCTGTCACCCTGTCTTATTGATAACTCCATGCCTGCCCTCTTTTCTCAAAATATTGGCCAAGCTCCAGTGACACCATCCATCAGCCGTGCAGTAGAAGCCTCTTCATTATACACACAGAGGACCTGCTAGACACCGCACTCTGTACAAAGCATAATCTTACAGCTCTTCAAGAACACTATAGCTGGACGGAGGAGTATGATTATGCTTTGTACACAGTGTGGTGTCTGACAAGTCCCATATGTGATGAAGAGGTTTCAGCTGCTACTGGACAGAATTGCTGAAGCCGGGGTCTAGTGGTGGGACGGAGATCAGCATTATTAATTTTGGCCACAATGCGAGAGCTCTAACTAAGTAGGGCTACAGAAGAAGACTATTTGTATATGGGACCACAAAGGTGAAACCTATAGTAAGCAGGACTATAAAGGGCACATTATTACTTTTTGGGGCCAAGGAGGGAGCACTAGCACTATATTGGGGTACTGAGAGGTGCATTGGGGCAGTGGCAGGATTGAGAGAGTGTGTGGACACAAATCAAGTCAGGAAGAAGTCTTCATGGCGGTCTGGATGCATACAAGCAAAACAAAATTGGATGACTCTAATCAGAGAAGACATTACATGTGATCACCGGAGGTAACCGCACTGTAATCACAGGAATAACAGTGAAAGGAAAAAACAGAACACAGTAAGTCGGGTGCTGTAAGGCAACACACTGAAAACTGTAATGTCAGGCAAAAAAAAGAGTGCAGCATAAGCTTCAACATAACAATATCAATGTAGCCATACAAGGACTACTATAACAAACATTATGTAACACTGATGAATATTTAGACAAACACATTTAAGAACAATTAAAACAACACCGATCAAACCCTTGAGGAAGCCTAGTTATTGGGAGGGGGTGATATGCATGGGGATTCATCCCTCTCCCCCTTCTGACTGCACCTGACTTTGGTTATGTTCTCTCCACGTGTTGTATGTTTTTGAGGCAAATGTGATTATTGGGTCCTTCAGCAGCATTATTTGTATTCATTTTGCAATATTGATTGCATTAAGGTGGGCTACTCTTGTACCTGTAGAACTACACTGTTTAAATCAGATCATATTTGATGATTTGCTTCCTCCCCCATTTCTCCAATCACAATTTTTTTCCATCTACACTTTTATTGCAATATTCATTGCACTTGTATCAGTTGCTAAAATACTTTGGATAGTGGTTGAGTCTTCCGGCTAACACTATTCTGATACATGCATCTTCAGCCCAGCGGAGAGTGCATGTGTTCTGAATGTAAAGAGGGAAGAGAGACGCTGCCAGGCATCTCTTCCCCCTTTAGACCCCTCTGGCAGCAGCTTATCTTCTGAGAATAGAAGGATCAGCTAACTGAAATCCAACTGCTGGATCCTTATCTCCCCTAATGTCTGCGATCGGAGGAAATCTTGACAAAAACCATTACAGTCAAAACGTAGTAGCCTGTGTTTTGTGGCTGTTCTAGACTCTATTGGGGATTTATGGTTCATATCCCCTAGTGGCGATAGCATCTTTACAAGTCCTACCATAGCTGGAGTAAACTTTTGTGCTGCTGGTGAGCCTCTCTTTTCTATATGCCATCGGAGAAGAGTCAGGACGCCCCCATACACATTTGATTTGGTCAATATACAGCTAAGGTATACAGATAGGTTACCATGTTTCATTCCCTTGTTATAATCAGATACCCGTCACCTATTGAACCTCACCATTTATGTCTGAACAGGTAACTTCTTTTATGTTTAATTCTAGACAATAGATTCTACATCAACTTGAGAATAATGATCACAATAATCGTCACCGTGTTCATAGTTGGAGTTCTTCTGTGTCTGAAACCCAAGTGCCAGGTACTTAAACTATTATTATACTTTATGGCTCATCCCAATGCTCTTTGTATGAAGTCTCACAATATAGAGAGTATATGTTAATGTGGCTGGATCAAAGTAAAAAGTTATCCCCTATCCACAGGACACCCTCAATAGACCAGTAGAGAGGATCGCCTGATCATCCGACAAGTACGAGCAGCTCCAACTGATTCATTGTCCGCCATCCAGAGATAGGTGGCACCATCGTTACACCCCTGTGGCTGTAGGAACCATTTCCAGGAGCTTGGCTGACAAACACGGTCTCACAGCTCCCAATATGTGTATTGCCTTTGAACCCACCCACTGTTTTTTCCATTTGCAGTGGTGTGATGAATGATGAAACTGTACTGCTTCAAGTGGAACCGGGTTTCTTAGTATCTTGTATCCATGCTAGACGCGGCTCAACTGGGTACTAGAGCCTCCCTTCAAGTCTTCAATTTTCCGCAATAAATTATCCTTTTGCTCTGATATTTTAATCACTTACTGTATATCTAATAGGGTCTTCTTCATACACTGTTATACACAGGAGAACACTTGTGTCTGCAGCTATTCTGTAGAGAATTGGTAGAGACACATCTGGATGCAGCGCTCTTTACTGTTATGTATATTATGCAATCAGATGAATCCTGCCCTATCAATGATTAAGAAAAAGTCTTGCAACATCACTTCCCTTTACAATAGAGAATCATGCTGCTTTAAAAAGGTGTTTTAATACACAGAAACACGTTGCATTTCCCCACTTACCTTTATGTGTTGTCCTGCCTACCTATGTGGGTGGTCCTGCTGTATGTAATAAATTACTATTTACCCATTATTAGACTTCATCTGCCTTCTGTTTTTTTCACCGAGGCAGGGGGATCTCAACCCTAATATGAGTCTTACAGAGGAAGAACCCTAAAACTTAATTTTTATTATACTTAGTTTAAAAATAAGAATAGTGCTAAAGACAGACACAGAAAAAGTGCATCCATAGATAGAAAAGGGTAGCCACACCCGCTACAATATGTTTTAGGTCACTACTGAACTCCCAATATATTTTTAGGTTACTTTTATACTCCTAATTTGGATATATTTCTGTCAAGTTAGTAACCTGCTCTTTTTTTTTTTAAATCAATTTTATTCAAGTTTTCTAACAGACAAATCGTCTAGGATATCAAAAACAGTTATCTTTTCACTCAATGCAAGAAACAAACAATCATTTGGATCAAATTACAAGCTTAGGTTGAGGTATAGCTGTTTGCTTACATTCATACAAAGTACGCATTTTGCATCTCAATCATCCCGGTGCTTCGCGCTACTCAGCGCTAATCCTGAGACCAAGGCGTTGAGGTAAAACATCAAACATAAAATTCTTAATAAACAATTAAGTGGAGACTGGTGGTGGTGGGGGGGGGGGTTAATGGGGGGGGGAGGAGGGGGGGGACGGGAGGGAAGGGGGGGGGGTTCAGGTGGTGGTGGTAGTAGGAGAGGTACAGAAAAGATGTCCAGGAGCGTCAAGCTGCGCCAGGGGTTCCAGATTTTGGTAAATCTGTTATGTGTGCCATTCTTCCAACTCGACAGCTCTTCTAGATTAAAGAGATTATCTACTCTTTCTTTCCATTGTTTTAATGAGGGGGGTGCTTCGCATTGCCAGTGCAGTGGTATTAATGCTTTAGCTGAGTCTATCAGGAATGCCATCAGTTTGTCCTTTCTGGGGTGCAAAGTTGCGGAAGGCCTCCAGAGGAACAGTATCTCTGGTGAGAGTGTGAAGTTTGGTTTAATTTTCCTCAGGATCTCCTCCACTCCCCTCCAGTAGGATTTTAGGGGGGGGGGGGGGGCAGTTCCACCATAGGTGGAGGTATGACCCCTCCTCTCTACCGCACCTCCAACATTTATCGTGGGAGGCTAATTTATAAGCATAGAGCCACTGCGGGGTCTTATACCACCTTACAAGCAGTTTATAGTGCGCCTCCTGAGCCATAATGCAGGGGGAGATACCAAATGAAGTTGCTAATATTGAATTGATGTCTTCTTGGGATAAAGAAACGCCAAGCTCTTTCTCCCAGGAGCTAATGAAAGCTGGTTTAGTTATACTCTGAGGTGTTATGTAGCGTTTACATAGAGGAGCAATTTTCCTTACTTTTGGGTCTTTGTTATTCAGGGTAGTCTCAAAGGGAAGCATAGGTCTAGCCCCTTTATATCTCTTAATGAATTCTCCTATTACACTGGTCACCATTGCTTGGTGTAGAAAAGATAGTTTATGCGAGGGCAGGAGGGTTTGGAGTATCTCTGAAGGGGAAAGATGCGCTATGGAAAGCAAGTCTCCAATCCTGAGGGTTCTGAATTTTTTCCAGACCGACTCAGTGACTGGATCAGCCCTGAGGTCTAGTAATTTGTGTATTGTATTCAGGGGAAAGGTTGGTGAGGGTGACGGAGCCAATCTCTCTCTTACCCCGTCCCATACTTCACACGGGCCTCTCAGCAAGGGATTAAAGTTTTTTGCTCTAGAGCGGTTTTTTTCGGGTAGCCATAAATCCCCCTCCGAAGCCTCCCTGTTATATTGCAGGGCCATTGCTGCTAGTAACTTGTCTCCTATCGGGTTCCCGGGCTTTTTTAATTAGCGATGTCATAAATTTGCTGCCCCTATTTCCTTGCGCGTACACCACCTGCTTCATAAAGAGGCTCTTTTTGTTGAACCTCGATTCAAGGCAGAGTTTCAAATCTTTTCTTAAGTCTTCTAGTCTCTCCAAGTTATCAAGAGTCTGCGAAAGTTTGACGGATTGTTCCAGCTTAGCTATTGATGCGAGTTTTGTATCTATATCTTTTTGTAATTTTTTCTTGACCCTGGAGCCTAGTGCGATTAATAGGCCTCTCACATAGGCCTTATGGGCCTCCCAGACTGTGGGGGTGCCGACCTCTCCGTTCGCGTTCAGAAGAAAGTATTCCTCAATAGCTTTAGAGAGCTTTGTAGCCTCGTCTTCTGAGTCCAACAGTGATGGATTTAGTCTCCATCTCCATTCTTTGCAGGGTGGGTGGATGGGTCTGAGCAGGATGTGTATGGGGGCGTGGTCAGAGATGGTCAGCGGATCTATTATCGTTTTATTTAGAAACTCCACTAGTCCCTTGGATATCAACAGGTAGTCCAGTCTCTGGAAAGAGGAATGGACCGAAGAAAAAAAAGTGTAGTCCCTCACTGAGGGGTTAAGGAGACGCCATACATCGATCATTCCCAATTCCTGGAGACCTCGGTTAAGTTTTCTTAATTTGACCTACGAGATCTGGGATCGGCCCACGGATGAGTCTAATACCGGGTTAAGGGTGACATTAAAATCGCCCCCCAATATCACGTGACCTATTGCAAAATGTTTGAGTGTGTCTAACCGTTTGAGTAACCACGTGATCTGGTCCGTGTTTGGAGCGTATAAATTTGCTATAGTGATTTTAACATTATCCAAGAGACCTTTAAGAAATAACACCCTCCCCTCTCCGTCCGAATATTGGGACTCACATACAAAATTCACAGGAGTATGGAGACTCCTTTAGATGCCGAGGAGGGGTGGGAGTTATGATAGCATTGGGGGTACTGTACTGTACTGCATGAGGAAGGCCACATAGGCCGAAAAGTCGCTATCTACGTAATGGGGTAATAAAGAAGCCTTTTTTCACATTTGCAATCCTGTTTATGCTGCCAGTCATTCTTCATTGTGAGCATTGGTGGTACTGTCTGCCTGGCAATGCGAAGCACTTGTCCCCTTTAAAATGCGTCTCCTGCAGGAGAACAATTTTCGAGTTGTACCTTTTTAGCAGCACTGCGATGTTGTGGCGTTTCAGCAGTGAGTTGAGGCCCTTGACATTGAATGATGTGAAGCGTAGATCATTCATAGTTTGCCGTATGTAGAAAGGTAAAGCGATATCTGAGAAAAGAAGATAATATTAATTGACGATTATACTTTTGCAATATACCACTGGGGTCCTCACCTGAGGGGTAGGGGGAGGAGTGAGGGAAAGAGGGGGATGGGAAGGATGAGTAGGTTAAAAAAAAGAAAAAAAAAAACAGAAGTCAAGTATAAACAGTAATGAACTTTGGCACTTTGCGCCCTGTCAAGGAGAGGTCCGGTGTAGTTCCAGTCCTCCTCCAGGGTGGGGGGGGGGGGGGAGAGTTTCAATCGGTGTTGAACCAGTGACCTTTAACACCAGGGTCACTAGGGAAACTATCAACAGCCTGACCTGGCAGGCGCCCTCCAGGACTATTCGTGTCCTGCAGGGGGAAAGACATTTGTTCCCGAACTGGGAAAACCTCAGAGTCGTCACCCAAGGGAGGGGGGGGGGTCTGGAAGTATGTGGTATAACCCCTTCTTCCTCGGCGGGCAAACTGCCAGCTGATTCCTCTCTCCCTGCCCAAGATAAGAAACTGGGCAATATTTGGGGCGAATCCCCTCCCGTTCTGTAAGCCAGGGTCTCTTGATGAATGTTGTGCATCACCCTGAGAACTACTATTCTCAAAATATTGTCTAAGGAAGGGGGGGGGGGGGATGAGAGAGGGAACAACTACTTAAAGGTACGAATTTAGTAGGGACTAGAGTCTCTTTCAGGTATCCATTTCTGCGACGTCTTCTTTTGATTTTTTCCTTCTATTCTTCGGCGATTTCGGATTGCTCACAGTCTGCCAATTCTCCTGCACAGCTAGGCTGGGGAATCTTGGTAAATCGGGCAAAGGTAACCATCCTTGAAGCTGTACGGGTTCTACGTCTATTAGTTGCCATAGCTGTTGCAGATCTTCTGGGGTTCGTACATTGAGCCTGCGACCTTTGTAAGTAACTCCCAGCCCAAACGGGAACAACCAGGCGTATTTTATGCCGTTCTCTCTTAATATTTCCAGGAGCGGACGCAGTGCCTGGTGCTTCGCCAGGGTTGAGGGCGCTAAGTCCTGGTATAGCTGTATAGGGGTGTCGGCATAGCAAAGATCTTTTTGCTGTCTCGCTGCTCTCAGTATTGCTACAGCATCTGGAAACATGAGCAATTTGCAGACCACGTCCCTTGGGGGGTCTGATGCAGGGGGTAAAGGGCGCAGGGCTCTGTGTATCCGCTCAATATTAATAGCTGCGGCTTTTTCTGCTCCTAGTAATGAGGTGAAAATCTCTGTTGCAACTTTGTGGAGACAGTCAGTAGCCCAGGATTCAGGGAGCCCTTTGATGTGCACGTTGCTGCGCCTGTTCCTGTTCTCCAGGTCTTCCTGCATTATCAGGGTTTTGTTGAGCTGCTCATGCTGTTCTTTTATGATTTTCTCCATCTCACATGAGTGTGTGATAATGGAGGCAGAGGTGGATTCTAAGTCCTCTACATGTCGCCCCATTTGCTTCAGGTCCTCCTTGATCTCTGTGAGATTTGACTTGAGTGGAAGTAGGGCTTGGGAGAATAAGTCTCTCATAAAAGCTCTAGAGACATTCTCTCCCTCTTCCTCCTCTGATGAGCCCCCCTCCTCCTCTGCCTTACTGTGAGCTGCTGCAGATGCTGCAGATTCCCGGGCCGGTGCCATCTTTAGCTGGGAGCGGGGGGAGCGCGCGCTCCGTTCTTTAAGGTATTTCTGCATATCTGTTTGTCCCTTTTGCGATCGGGGTGTTCCTGAGGGTTCCCCTCCTCTCTCCTTTGTAATCTTCCCCATCTGCGCTGCTTGTAGCTGCTGTATTTAGCCCTGGAAGGCACCGCTGAGAGGGAGGTCAGTACTCAGACCACCATCTAGCTCAGCAGCCAGGCTCCGCCCCCTCCCCCCCCCTCCCCCCGTTAGTAACCTACTCTAAAAGAAACTACACACTTCAGAAAAAATCCTCTTTCTGGAAGAATCTACCCTGAAACAGATTCCAACCTAGGTTCATCATGGATTCATGGGTTCTAGATACACAGGTTCATAGGTTCGAAGCATTTCTATTGGACTTAACAACTCTTCAGGAACCTAATAAGTAATGGATATTCTCACATATCAACCAATTTCTCACATGACAACCAATCTGATAACTAAAGTGTAGATGGCGATCACACACAAAGATCCTTCAGGCAGATGCTCAGGATACTATTCCTAAGCTCTATGTAGTGCATCAAGTATGCTAGCAATACACTACTCCAAAAGTCTAGTGTTCAATCACTCTAGAACCAGGCCATTGGTAAAGAGCCACACAAAGATGCTTCAGGTAGATACTCCGGTTATTCAGGCAGATGCTCTGGCTAGTATCCTTAAGTTATATGCAGCACATACATAGGTCCGTCATCCTAAAATATAGATGACGAATACAAAGAAAGATGCTTCAGGTAGATGCTCATGCTATTGTCCCTAAACTGTATGCACTGCATAAATTATGCTACTAATACACTACTCTAAAAGTTTAGAGTTCAATCACCCCAGAACCAACCAATTAATAAAGAGCCCAATACCCCCAACCATGGAAAAATAATAGATATAGAGCAGAGAGGTCGTATCGGCATCAGCCCTGATGGTGGACTGAGGGCTATATTATTGAGCGGGGTAAGTTCAGTCTTATATAGCCCAGTTCTGATCCTAGTACCACTGAGTACCTTCCCTCAACTCATCCCCTTGGAAACCTCCCACCTCTCCTAATCTACTGACAGGGGGTCGGTTACCATGGACATATGACGCTATTGAGAAAAACAAACAGCATATTGTGATGTTAGATACACCATTCCAAAGAGATCACACTATAATCATGTTTACTCACATCATACGGCTCCTTCTATAGCGATATATAAATCATACTGCAATTATGATGCCCGTAAATCATGGAGGGCGATTACATCCCAGTATGGTCACGTGGCTAAGGCTTCCCTGCCCTGGTGGAATCATAGATGCCGCATTCCTGAGCGCATCACTTTAGTCGGCCAAGGCATGCATATGATCTTCCTTCAAGCAGTAGCATCATGAGACGTGCCCCCTTCAAACAGTGGGTAGGGCACCTAAAGCACGCTCCGTGATGATGATGGGTCAGCTGATGTGTCATGATTGTTTTGCTGTTGGAGTAATCAGTATACTTTATGTAGCCTTAAATCCCACAAACATTACTTGATCACCTTGCAGACCTCCACCCCTGTGGCCCTGTTAAAAACCCAATTTAATAATATTTAATTTTATACAGTTTTACTGTATATCATCGTAGAATTTTGATGTGGAAAAAAACTGCAACCAGTACATGATGTGGGAAACCAGCTTTATACTTCACTTGGTACCACCTATAGGGCACAGCGTGTTTTCGGATGTGTTCGTACACAGACAGGCTCCACCCACCCCTGTGACCAGTTGCAGGGCATTCCCTAATTGTCACTGTGTTGGGGATATGGACATCACACACTCGGCCCGGACCCAGAGGGCAGCTTATACAAATACCGTAATGCACAGTTAACCATGAATGATTCAATGATCTACATTTAGGTTACATCCTCATCCTACACAGCTCGCCCTCAACTATGCATACTTTATGCAGGCTAACTGACTAGAGTGCTACATGTACAATAGCCACTAGTGTAATATTCTAGCAGCAATATACGAGCACACATATGATAGCTGCCGGGTAACATTCTAGCAACAACGGTACTGTGCAAAAACTTTAGGCAGGTGTTGAAAAAATTCTGCAAAGTAAGAATGCTTTCAAAAATAGAAGCATTAATAGTTTATTTTTGTCAATTAAACAAATTGCAAAGTGACTGAACCAAAGAGAAATCTAAATGAAATCAATATTTGGTGTGACCACCCTTTGCCTTCGAATCGGCATCAATTCTGGTTGAAAGGCAGTCATTACTGAAACAGAAACAGCTGTGTAGGAGGCTTAAAACTGGGTGAGAAACAGCCAAACTGCTACAAAGGTGAGGTTTTGATAGACAGTTTCATGTGATAGGTCATACACCATAGCAAGACTGAGCACAGCAAGAAGACACAACCTACTGATACTGCATCAGCAAGGTTCATCCCAGGCAAAGATTTCAAAGCATACTGGGTTTTCAAGACTTCCTGTTCAAGCTCTTTTTTCCATTTTTTCGCAGATGACCTACTAATATATATAACAAATCCTCGGATTGCTCTCCTGGTTGCGTTGGAGGAGTTCGAGATATTCGGCAGAGTTAGTAATTTCAAAGTCAATATAAGCAAATCCGAAATTCTAAACATAACTATTCCGCCGGAGGTAGTCTCAGCTGTCAACAGCTTCTCTGCTATGAAGTGGAGGAGTGACCACATTAAATACTTGGGAGTGCAGAGAAAACAGGTCGCCAGCAGCACAAATTGTATATCCCTCCAGGGGTTGGGCATAGATTATGCAGTAGCCAAAGAGACAGGTGATTGAATCCTGATCACCAAAAACACATGCAGCAATAAGAAAGACTTCGGCAGCATCCAGGGTGCAAATTGATATCCAAAGTTTTATTCCCCCATCACAGAAAAACAGGCTTGCTCCGTCATCGCCCAATATTTCTTGTGCACGCTTACGTGGATCCAACAGCAAAGTCCAGAGAAAGCAGGTTGCCAGCAGCACAAATTGTATATCCCTCCAGGGGTTGGGCATAGATTATGCAGTAGCCAAAGAGACAGGTGATTGAATCCTGATCACCAAAAAAACAAATATTGGGCGATGACGGAACAAGCCTGTTTTTCTGTGATGGGGGAATAAAACTTTGGATATCAATTTGCACCCTGGATGCTGCCGAAGTCTTTCTTATAAATACTTGGGAGTAAATATCACCAGTGAGCCTAAAGCTTTATTTGACATGAACCTTAGGCCAATGTTGGATAGCTTTGGAAAGGACCTTAAGAAATGGCGACCATTCATGATATCGTGGTTTGGGAGAATAAATGCATTAAAGATGGACTCTTTGCCCAAATTCTTATATCTTTTCCAAACCCTCCTGCTAAAGCTCCTCAAATCATTTCTGATCAGACTCTGCAAGCTCTCTATGGAGTATGTATGGGGCGGCACAAGACTCAGGGTTAAATTTAAGACTTTCATTCGAAGGAAGGGTTATGGGGGGTGGGTCTGCCCAGCTTCTCTCTTTACCACAATGTGGCCATCTGTAGGTTTGTCATGGACATCCTGCACAACAGGTCCTCCAAACGTTTGGGTGGGCCTGAAATGCGAGAATTCCCATGCTTTTGCAATGGGATCCTTTTGGCTTCCGCCCTCAGTTGCCAATAGGGCACCCATGCTAACCCCTCTCTTGGGACATATGCTGGATGCCTGGAATAGCTTTGCCTCGCGCCTGGGTCTGGTTTCCCGTCCTGGAGCCCTTACTCCATTGGTTGGTAATCCCAAATTCCCAACACTTCTGGAGAGCCCCTCCCTTTTGATAGAGAGGAACGCTCTCACCCCTATAGTCAGAGATGTTATATCGATACAGGGAGTCTGCCCAATGAATGAGATTCTGAGAGTAAGAGGCCCCTGGACCGGAGCGTGATATCAATATCTGCAGATCAGACACTTTATCCAATCTCAAGGCTCACTGGCCTCTCTCCTTGCCCCCAGTTTGAACGTCTGTGTGTCTCCTCCACATCGGGAGAAGCGAGTATATCAACACTATACAGTCTTCTGCTCGCACTAGAGACTCACGACGATGTGATGGGATTCATTGGGGGCTGGGAGAGGAACCTGGGGAGATCCTTTTGGGGGAAGATATGGGAGAAAACCTTCACACTGACTCACTCACTTGCAATCTCATCGAAACTCCAAGAGACAAACTACAAGATGCTGTCTCGATGATACTGGACTCCTTCACTTTTGGCAAAAATGTTCCCTCAGACCCCGGACACCTGCTAGAGATGTTCCAGAGGAACAGGAGATTTTGTTCATATCTGGTGGTCCTGCCCTCTGGTCCTCCCCCTGTGGCAGGAGATCACTAATCTCTATAACTCGATCTACAGAGAATCTGTGGTCCTCACACTAGAAGATGCCTTATTGTCCATGATTCCGGTACCTCTCTCAAAAATCAAAAAAAGCACCCTTAAATTTTTTCTCATTGCCATGAGGCAGCTTATACCAAGACTATGGAAATCCTCGTCTCCTCCCACGAGGATCATGTGGCTGGAAGCCCTTGACAATATAAACCAAATAGCTGCAACAGACAAGGGTAGAACCCAAAAATATTATACAATTTGGACATCTTGGATCTTGTTTAGGAACTCCACAGAGTTGAACTCTTGGCTCTAAACAGGAGTTGTCCCTACCCAGACTTACTCGTTCTACGTAACACCTGAAGAATATTTTTGAGTGCCCAACTGCTGGCGATAACCCTCCCCCTCTCCTTCCCCAATCCTACCTTTTCCCTTCCTCCCACCCAGTTGATTAAGTTTAAAAGCATTAAATAGCCTCCAGTGTGTATACTACCGCCGGCTCTCCTGTCTCAGCCAATTTGCCATAGTAACATCTGGCCCGGTAGCGGATACTCAGGGTTTCCAGGTAATTGGGGATAGGAGACACCAGTGGCAGTAACCGTTGTTTGTGCAGGCTTCATGACCATAAACGAAAGAAGCTCTGGAATGATGTTGTATTATGACTGTTTATTGAAAATATATTGAAAACGTAATAAAAATAATTTGAACAATGAACATATTCTTACTTTTCTCTGTTTGAATTCAGAAATGTATCCTGCAGTCAGCATGTGTTCCTAGTGCACCCGTGGGTGCTTTATCCGAAGGTAAGGCGGGGAGGAAGCGTCAGGTAACAGTTCTACTTCACATCTGCAAAACCTATTTATGACGAGGATATTTTAGTTTATTATATACAGTTATTACAAAAATATGACGCTATATATAAAATCTTTGAAGGTTTTTTAAAGAGGTTCTATGGGAGCTTCTATTGCCGGGAGCTGCCAGCAAACGGAGGGGGAGGGAGTTTAGCAGCACTCGTGCTGCTACACTTTCAGCTGGCTCTATTGAGCCAGTTGAAGGTTCTCTCCTCATCTGACAGAAATCCGGGATGCTGCGCATATATGCCGCATCCGGCCATGTAAATGGGCAAGAAAATACGAGATTAAGCCGTGACTTGGTCAGGGCATTCCCTCATCCACGCGATGCGGCTAGCTTAACGACGCAACACTCATGTGAATGAGGCCTGTAGGCGGAACACTTGCAATAAAAGGAAAATATTGCAATGGGTGATTAACCTGTTCTTCTTTATTTAATGATTAAAAACATCCAAAAATAACACCTTTCGGTGATGCAGCGCCTTCTTTAGAAATGGCTGTGAGAAAGTAATATTTATAAAAGTGAAAGAAAGGCAAGGTGTAATGGAATAGTGAAAGGAGAGGGGAGGGAAATTTACATAAAAAGTAAGTGTCAGTGAACATAATAGTATGTATAACATTTCATATATACAAAAAAAAACATTATTAGATACAAAAATATATACATATATCTCCTAAAGGGGAAAAGATTTTTTTGGGAATATTCAACGCAAAACTAAAGGAAATCACTGTGCTTTGTGATATATTTCATATAGTCAAAATAGAAAATTACTATATATTTTTATATTTTCTACATCCCTGAACATTTTATACCAATGTTTTATACTAATTATTTATTCATCTATTCATGTATCTTCTTATTGCCATTAGTATATTAGATATTTTTGGATTCATTATGTAATTTATCTGTGTTTTTTATTTTACTATTATTCTCCATCTTAAAAAAGATTAAAAAATATGCTCTATAATTTTTGTTTGTTAGACATTTCCTATTTGTTCTATTCTGTTCATAATACAAAGCATTTTTTATTACAAGACCATTAAGTATATTAATAAGCTGCTGTTTGCCAGTTAGCATTATTTTCCTCAACGAGTAACAAATGTTTTTAAATGCACATTTTTATCGCCCTAATTATATTTCCATATACTTATTTACTTACTGCATAATCTACATATAATCTTGTGGAACATAATGCAGATTTACTATGAAATGACACCTGCTTTTTATGTGCATTTCCCTCCCCTCTCCTTTCACTATTTCATTACGCCTTGCCTGCCTTTCATTTTTATCAATAGCAGTTACTCACAGCCATTTCTGAGGAAGGGGTTGCCCAACACACGTTAATATTGGTTGTATTTAATCATCTAATAAAGAAGAATGGGTCAGTCACTTATTGAAATATTCTCTTTTTATTATGTGTTGCGCCTTTAGTCCACGACCTTTTACTTCTCTTCAGCTTAGTTAATACTCTTCGTTCTACAAGGTTGGTGATTAGTGAATAGGCAGCACCTTATCCTGTCCCTGCAGGAAAGATTACTTCATCCATCCGCAGAGCAGAGCAGAGAAGGAGAAGGGAAAAGAAGGAGGAGGAGGGGGTAGCTCACATAAACGTACAGCTAGAGAAAACTGAAAATTAGAGATACAGCCTGCAGACATGAATACTGGTGATAAATATGGTATGCAAGTCATATGGCCAGAAATGGTGCTGTTACTCGTGTAAATGCACATGGCAGCTTGTTCTGAAATTCTTCTGAAGCTGCAAGTACGCTTTAAAGCTTTCTCAAACAGGATATCTGATATTCTTTTGTTGGTAACCATAATGTGTAGTAAACCCTAAAGAGTCTATATGACGGGTGGAAGGTTTGCTGGACAGGAAGTTTATTTTTATATGTATTGGTTTCCTCCCTCTTCCCACAGCAGAATTAGGAAATGGACGGTCTGTGTTCAGTAACGTTTCTGATGAGTCTAGTGTTCTTGTACCCGGAAGTTATATCCTCAGGTAAGTGTCACTATAGAGAAGAATACAGGGAAGAGAAGGGGGATCAGAATAAGTTGAAAGTTTTGGTTCAGTGTCTTAAAAAGTTGATGCACCATAAATTGCTCATCCTTTTTTATCTTATCACTGCTAATGGACTTTTAATTTTACACCTCAAGTGTCACAGAAATTTTATACTTAAGCAAAAAGAGGAATGGATGTCTAATCCCTGCATTTTGGCACTCTACACAGGATATAAAGTTTAACCAAAGCAATGCTTTACCTAAATAAACCCTCTAAGGGCGGCCACCCACTGGCGTTTGCGATTTTCGTGCGTGAAAAACGCTGCGTTTTCACAGCGTTTTTTGCCACGTTTTCGCTGCGTTTTCGTGGCTTTTCCATTAATTTCCATTGACTTTCATGGGTGCATTAGGAGAAAAATAAGGACACATATGCAACTGACAGTTCCTATGTTAAAAAACGCAACGCAAAAAAAACGCCAGTGGACAGGAGTACATTCAATTCTAATTGCTCTTGAGAAAAAACGCAAAGAAAAAAAAAATCGCCAGTGGGTGGGCGCCCTAAGAGAGAAAACAGATACATGCCACATGCATGAGGGTTAACATAAGAGTCTAAGTAGAAATTGTCAAACCACAAGAAGACTGAAACAAGTAAATGGAAACAAAAATATAACGGAGGGTATCAGTGTTTCTGTTATTACAGCCCGGTCAGTACTACATTTTGTCCTTGAACTAGCTGAGTCTGGCCATCCAGCCCTGCTCCAAGGCTATCAACTTGACCGTGTCTATGTACATTAGGGGGTCGTTGTCAGTCAATAGTATGAACTCTGCTCTCAACAAGAGGTAATGTACTTTTTAGCAAGTGCTCATATTACTTTCAACAGTTCCAGCTTGAAAGAACTGTAATTTCCAGGGTTTTTCTCACCATCCCTCAACATTCTTTTGGCATTTAGGTAATGAATGTTGTTTCTTACTAAGAGAGAAAGCATCAGGTAACCTCCAGTTACATCCCTGTGATCTCCCCCTGTCAGTAACGTGGTTAGGTCCTGAGCTACCCCCAGGGGAGGAGATGGTAGAGCCCCATGACAAGGCCATTATTTACCCCGCTACCTGTCGGCTGTGGGCCCGCTCCTCAGACACTGCAATGCCATTCCCATGAGCCACAAAAAATTGCAGCATCCACTATCTTGGAATGCATTATGCATGTCATTGTATGCTTGCTGTATAAGTGCACGTTAAACCATGGCTGCAAAATACAACAGCACTCAAAATACATTTGCTATCAGAAATATACATACCTATAATAAATACTCTAACCACATTAAATAATGCAAGTTTCTAGGTATATAATTTGATCAAATCATATTAGCCCATCTACCAACGTCCAGGTGACCAAGCTTTCAGATGGGTCTTAAGTTAGGACTCCTAACGCTTATCTTTTGTGGTGGACAAAGGGAAGATGTAAGTGAAACTTCCAGAGATCGTTCCTTTTCTAACTAAGTGCCCTAAAAGGCTTAAAGCGCCGTTTTTTACGTATTCAAGACAGTTTTAGGATTCCACCCCCTTTACATCGAGTTTGTTTTCGAATAAAAATCTCCAGACTGCCCTTATGTATGCTGCAGTAGTCAGTGAAAAGCTGGAATAGGGGGTGCTCTTGGGTCACATGGTGGGGCTTTTCAGGGAACATCCTTTTCCAGATTTGGTTGTTTCCCCAGTATTTTTTCGATCTTTTGCAGCCGCCACATCAGAAGGGAAAGTGGGCCATCATTACATTCATTTGGGGAAGGAACATAAGGCAGATTTGGAGGTGTGGATGTCTTTTATGAAATGTTATAATGGTAGGTGGTTGATGATTCTGGAGTCAATTGAAAAGTTGAATTGGGTTAGGATTGGTGAAGAATTTAGTGCTGCTTGAGACCTATTATTGTCATGGTGACGCTATGGACCGAATGATTTTTCATCAAGAAGATCAGGTTTCACTGTGACAATATGGTGGTGGTATAGGCTGTTAACAGTTCAACGGTGTCCTCTTTCTCGGTAGTTAGTTTGCTGCATTATTTAGTGTTACGATCTCTTTCCCTAAATGAATGGGTAGTGGCGATACATATATCGTGTGGAGAATTCAATTGTGGACTCTTTCGCGCGCGCTTTCAGTGGGAGCATTTTCAATCATTAGCTCTGGGTGTAGAGGAAAAAGGGAGGATGCGACCACCATGGCTTTGGAAATTGGTTGGTGAGCAGCGAGCCATCCGATTCTGGCATCATTGGCACCAGGTACATTGACAAATTATAAAGCAGCTTGTTGGAAATGGGAAAATTAGGTGGTCTCATTAGGTGACATAAGGACAGATGATGATAATGAGTGGAAGCAATATTGTATTGGCTGGGAGAGGCATACACTGTGGACTGGTTTGAAGCCAAGGTTAATGACTTCACAGCAGCTTTGGATTTTGGTTTTAAACTGCGAAGGGTGAAGGACATGACAAAGAATTTTCTTGTAGGCCAGGCAGGGAAAGGTTTCTGAAAGTGGAAGGGGCAATCGGACAAACATAAGCCTGTATTTTTTCAATTATTGGAATGACTGGGGGTAGTATTATAAAAGGTGTGTTGTAATGCTTACAAGATGGTTTTATTTCACCTGGCTTTGCATTACCTTTTCTTGGGGCACTACGATTGGCTGAATTTGTTTCTCCCACCACGACGGTGGGAGGTGGTCTTTTGGAGAAGGATGTGATTTCCTTCAAAGATCAGCTTGAAGTATGGATTTGCCATTCCAAGATGGGCTAGTTGGCTAGAGGGTGAGGAATTGTTATTTGGCATGTGTTGGGGCGTTGATGTGCCCGGGTTTTTGATTATAGGGTCGCACCGTGTCCGTTATTGCATCATGAGTTATGTCCAAATCTTTTCTGTCCAAATTTCAGTTTACAGCAGTTTTTCGCAAGGCCTTGACTAGTTTAAGCCTTGACAGCTCCCGTTATGCTTCTCACCCCATGGGAGCAGCAATGGAGGTGGCAGGTTGGGGCCTTAGTCTAGCCATGTAAGAGCAAGTGGTGCCACAGAGCCTGTGGAGAGCGGCTGGACGTAAACTTGTGGTGCCAGATTTTGTGGCTCCAAGGACCTCCCCTCGTAGGTGTAATGTTACTGATTTTTTTCATTAAAATAATTATATATGTTGAATATGCTTTGTAATAAAAATGGATACCGTGGCCAAAATTATCCAACAAAATAGTTGTTTGCGTTTTATTTAAGGAGGAGAAGGGCGAGGGGTTGGAAGGGGTGTGTAAGGGGTAAGGGTTTTAAGGTTATCAGCAGAAAACGACTCTGCAATACCTGTGTAAATTGTAGTACTATGCTCCAAGGAAAGAGCATGTAGTTGTTGTGTCAGTTTGAACCCTCACTATGCATTTATCATCTTAGACTCTGATGAGTGTGTCAGCGGTTGTTATACACCTGGGGCAATTAGTGGGGATTATTAGTTCTTTCCTGGCCTGAGTTCAGTGCTGGTCCATTTCAGTACAGCCTCCTTCTGTTGTAGAGTGAGGATGCAGTGTCCAAGGAGCAAGCCCTCAGCCTAGGAGACAGTGGGGTAGAGTTTGGGCCTTGTCACGGGGTTCTACCGTCTTTCTCCACCCTGAGGGTAGCAAGGGGACCCAACCCAGGAACCGAGGGCAGGCTATTAAATGGGGTAACCTAACTAAGGGTTTACCTTAAGTCCTTTGTCACGTCTGACGCCACCGTTTTATCCACTGCAGAGGATCCAGACCATATTGTAAATAAAACAGTCCACTTACAGGGATAACTTTTAAGGAGCAGAGCCGGAAAGGGACAGCAAAGCTCGTTTACTGCAGATAAGTTGAAAGGAACAGTCCATAAACGCTTTACAACCAACAACATTGGAATAAGCAGTTCGTTATGCTGTGTGGCAGGGAGGATTCTCGGGTTGGCAGGAGAAATCTGCAGTCCCGTTATCTGTCGGTCCTGGTCCCGGCACCAATCTTCCGATGCTATTGTTAGGGGGGTCTAGACAGATTGTTCAGCTGATGCTGTCTGCTTCCGAATTAGTCTTAGATATGAGTACTCATTGACGACTCAGATGGATGACCACACGGGTATGCGGTTAGCCAAAGAAGAAGTGAGTTTATTTGCAAAGTACAGAATATATATAAAGGTTGCTTGCGTAAGATTTAATCACTGCGCATGTCCAGGGTTGCTGGACATCTGGATGAACAATTAACAATACTCCTTTCAAAGACACCTGGTTTCCCAGGACAGTACATCAACATATTATGATCAGTTTATAAAAAGTAAAAAGTATTCAAGGATACTTTCCCAGAAGGGAGGGAAAAGGGAGTATAGATAAGAATTTGTGTGAGAGAAAAGGGAGGGTCAATAACAAGAACAGAAAGAGATACAGAAAGATATTAATTTCAGACAGTGAAATTAAAGCTTATTTTCCTCTATTTTATTTTGAGACAGGAGAAAATCTAGAATTAACCCCTCACACTATCCAAGTTAACTGGCGACTCCTCTAGAACTCCTGAGGGTAGTAGTCCTCAGGCAGCTATCAGGCCATCTGCTCGACCTCTTCCATTCTGGGCCTCAGCAAGGCAAGGCAGAGTTTCTCCTAGGACATAGCAGACTCGCCTGTGCCCTCCTCAGCAAAGCTCCAGACTGACTCTTGCCCAGGCTCAGAACAGACTAACTCTCTCACTCACATTCTGCAAACACTAATATAAAGCATGGTCAAGTGACCAAAAACTCACAACATAAAACAATACATTTTCAGACAGAGACAGCTCATTTGCAGACATTAACCCATTTTTTCCTGCAAACACCAATACACATTTTGCTGAATCATACCACATTCAAAGACAATACAGACTACACATTCCATGCATTTCTGAGGGGCCCCATTGTTCTGGGCCACTCTAAGGACATCACTGGATCCAGTTTCCATGGTTCTCTCAGCGGTCCTCTCATTTAAGTTCAGAGATTCTGCACTGAGATTTATTCTTGGAGGTTTTTGGTTTATTCTTATGTTGGTTTTTCTTTGTGATTTGCTAGAGTTAGCAAGTGGCACAGGTACGTGGGTGGATACATGCTTATCAGGGCGGGCCATTCACTAGTAGGTCATCCTCTAGTTGCCCTTAAGGAAAGTTTAATTTGGACATAGGGTCCACCATCATGCTAGGTACTTCACCCGAGTGGTGCCAGCTCCTGCCAGATTCCCTAGAGTCATGTGGTGGTCCCAAAGTCCATCTGGGTTAAAGTTTAGCAAAAGCCTTTTTACTACAACGTGTGATACAAGACATGATTAACTTTAAAGCAACATATATGACAAGCAAAATCATCACTACTTGAAGCATACTTTGTAAAATTCCCATGAACCAACCTCCTAAACCAGAGGACCAATTGGCAGGGTTCAGAAGGCTAAATGTGTTACCCCACCAGCTATCTCTGGTTTCTAAATTTTCATTTGTCCATGCAAGCAGTTCTTTCGACGGAACAGGAACAGCCAGCAAAGGAAGACTAGTGGCACCAGGTGTGTGTGCAAGTCCAACAGTCTTTCACCTGTGAGGTGTTCAGTCCATCTACCAGTATTTGGTGGTGTCTAACAAAGTGGTTCTGGGCATTGTCATTTTGCATCCTCTCATAGGGGCGAAGCATGGAGTGAGGAGTCCAAAAAGTCCATCAATAAACAAAATTTTCTTCATTTTCCTTCTCATAGGGGGGGCAAAGCAGAGCGGGAAAAGTCCCATTAGTCCCAAAACAAACAACAGTTCCTTCAACTTTCACCAAAGTGGGTATGGTCAGCAGGACTCGATAGGGCCCCTTGAATCTGGGCCCTAGGGATTTCCGGACATGCCTCTTTACGACCACCCAGTCTCCAGGTTGTAGAGAGTGTGATCCCTCTAAGTTGTCTGGGTCTGGAATGGAAGAAAAAGACTAGATTCTGTGTTACTGTTAGTTGGTCACACAGGTGCTTTACATATCCGGCTACTGTGTCATAGCCCTGCTGTAGGGCCTGTGGATGATACAGCCCCAATCTTGGCATAGAGCCAAACAACACTTCTTTTAACTTAAGCGTACCATTTTAGTCTTTTAACTTTGTCTGAACTCTGGTGGTATGAGGTGTGAAACGCTTGTTCCGCCCCAAGGGCTGACATCACCTCTTGCATCACTTCACCTGTAAAATGTGTACCTCTATCACTCTCAATTGTCTCTGGTACCCCGAATCTACATACAAGTTCTGACACAAGTTTAGTCACTGTGCATTGTGCGGTGGCTTTGGACAGGTCCACGTACACAAGGACGTACTCATACCTGCCTGATTTGGAAAACTGGATGTAATCGATTTGTAATCTCTGAAAAGGATACAGTGGTCTGGGTGTGCACTTCCGGGGGGGGGGAGGGTCCTCACCACTTGTTGTGCAGGGTGCACACTTCACATGCCTTCACATATGCCTTCGCCAACCTGTCGAACCCAGGAGCATACCATACCTTGTCCACAACAGAAACCATGGCATTCCTAGAGGCATGCAGTTTCCCGTGAGCTAGGACGGCAAGGTGGGGGTAGGCAGCCGCTGGTAAACACACTCTGTCTCTCAACTTCCATACATCATCTACGTACCTGGCTCCTGCCTTGGTCCACTGCTCCACTTCATCCTGTGTGACGCCAAATCCCACATCAACAAGAGTGGTGTGACCAAGACCTAACTAACAGCACGCAGGGCTTGGGGGGTCTCGAGTCCTGTCCAGGAGAGCTGCAGCCTTGGCTTCCCTATCCTTGCTCTCCGGTGACTGCCCCTGCGTGTGTGCTTTAACCTTTATTGTGGCCACCTGTTCGGGCAACATGATGGCTTGCATTAATCTACCTACTGATACACCGTTCTTAATGGGCTTGCCTTGTGCCGTGAGAAAGCTCCTGGACCGCCAGATGGGTCCATAATCGTGTGCAGTACCAAAGGCGTACCTGGAATCAGTGTAGATGTTAGCAGTGGTACCTTCTACAATTGTACAGGCCTCAGTTAGAGCATGGAGCCCAGCCTCCTGCGCTGACATGTGTGGCGGCAGTGGTTTTTGTACAAGTATCACATTCAGTGTGACTACTTCAAAACCTGTTACAAACCTTCCTTCGTCATTCAGGTATCTGGATCCATCCACAAACAGCTCAAACTGGGGGTTCTGCAGGGGCTTGTCTGTGACATGCGCAAACCCAGCCGTTTCCTGGGCCATAAGGGCCACACAGTCATGCTGGTTTCCCGTGTCAAATGCCTCCTGTTCGTCAGTCAGGGAGTTGTAAAACAACTGGGTCCCCTGTACTTACTCCCCCATTTGAATCTACGTCACCTAATGGAAGTTAGGTGGCTGGATTCAAGGTGGTGCACCTTTGGAATGAGATGTTCGAGGAGGAATGCACTGCGAGTTCCATTTTTATCTGTCTGGCAAGAGACAGATGACGACGGCTTACCTGAGTCAGGATACCATGTATGTCATGTGGGGTGTAGATCACCATGGTGTCATCTAGGACAACATCAGAACTTTTGTCCAGTAGTGCCTGAACTGCTAGAACCGCTCGGATGCATGATAGAGACCCTCTAACCACCGCGTCAAGATGGGCACTGTAGTATGCTACAGGTCGCTTTTTGTCACCATGCATTTGTGTCAGTACATCGGTGGCGTGTCCCGCCATCTCAGTGACGTACATTTGGAAGGGTTTGTCATAGTCTGGCAGCCCCAGTGCAGGTGCACTGGTTATCTGTACTTTCAGCTGATGGAGGGCTGACTCGGCCTGCGGGGTCAGGGCGAATGGCCGTGAACCCAAACAGTCGTACAGAGGCTGCATGGTCATGGAGGCAGAGCGTATCCACGGCCGACAGTATGAGTCCAGTCCCAAGAAGGTACGTAACTGAGCATGGGAGGTGGGAAGTTGCATGTCACTTACCACCTTCGTGCATTCCGGCGTCAGGTGTTTGGTACCTGGACCTTGGCAGTGGCCCAGGAACACTACGTGAGATTTGCAGAACTGAAGTTTCTCTTTGCTGGCTTTGCAGCCATTCTACTCTGATGGAGGAAACACAAAAGGCTTAGTGATGCATTGAGGCAACTATTTGGGTCAGGAGCACACAAAAGTAAGTAATCAGCATATTACAAGAGGGCGGTGCCCTTGTGAATTGGCCAGGCATCTAATACCAGCTTCATGCATCTGGTGAACTGGTTTTGGGCTATTCTGTGCCCCTTATGGCAGCACTGTCCAACAGTACTGCTTTCCTCTGAAAATAAATGCAAACAAATACTGACAGTCTGGCTGGCCCTTTATACTCTTTCTCTTAACGGGGAACAAAAGGGGTATTCGCTGGGAAGACACATTCCTTAAGGGCTTTAAGTTGACATAAAGAAGAGACAGTGTCTGCAATTGCATCTTCTTGGACATGTGCCAGGGGGTACTGACGGACCAAGGGGGCTTTTTCCCCTTATTTTAGGTAAACCATTACCGGTGGGACTGACAGACTGCCGAGGTCCGTCTGTTTGGTAGCCCAAAGGCTCGAAGGAACAACACTAAGAGTTGTTCCTCTGCGTGCGTAAGAGTGAGGACAGGGAGAGGTGTCGCTTGGTCTGCTGCCATCCGACAGAAGGTCGGGTGACTTTCAGACCCGGGGTGTATACGAACCTCACCGGACGGGTGAAGCTTGATACAACATCCCAAGGGTCCTATCACATCAGTTCCCAATATGCTTTCAGGACCTTCCAGCACAAGGAAGCTTGTGAGCATCGCGACCCTTTAAACATTACCTCTAGCGGTTCAGTTTCTGCCAGCTGAATTGGCACTCCTGAAACCCCTTGCACTGATTACTGCTAGACAATCAGGCTGGTATTCTATTTCAAACAGATCAGAACCTTGTTGCAAAAAAAAAAATTAAAAATAGCTGACCTGCAATACCTAGATCACCTATGTCTTCTCCTCCCCCCCTTTGAACTAGGATACTTAATTGGAAGGAGAGTAGCCGGGTTCAAAGTAGTAGTAACATTGAAAAGAATGACAAGAGCGCATTGTAGCTGGATTTGACAGGCCAGAAATAAGTGCTTGGGTTGCACTTGCGTGTATATGCTCCGGATGTCATGAGGGGTAAGGACCACTAGGGGGTAGTCCAATACCAACTCCGAAGATTTGTCAACCATTGCCTGTACTGCTGCCACCACAAAAACACATGAGGGAGCTCCTCGAGCCACTGGATCCAGCCTCATGGAGTAGTATCCAAGTGGTCGTGGTTGTCCCCTGTGCTTTTGTGCCAATACTGTCATCATATGGCCAGAAAATTCAGTACAGAAAAGAATAAATGGTAAAGTGTAAAAGGGTGGACAGCTGAGAATTGAGCTTCAGGGGTGAGAGAGAAAAGAATGATTGAAAGACAGTCATAGAGTGGTTGCATAAGAGAGGAAACAGAGTGGATCCATGGGCGGCAGTATGAAACAAGGTATGGCTTTTGGACAGCAGCCTTTTGTCCCTATGTCAGATGTCCAGTTCCTTGGGCTAAGCGATGACCCAGGAGAACAACCTTTGTTTTGCAGAATTGGAGGTGGCTTACTATTTGTCAGGACCTGCGGAAAGCTGAGTTTCTGCAGTGGTTGTCAAGACAAATACATGAGCCGGATCCACCAAGAGAGCAGTTAGTTTACAAAACTCTTCTGAACTGTCACCTGAGATCTCAACCCGTACCGATCCATC
This sequence comes from Eleutherodactylus coqui, assembly GCF_035609145.1. Lineage (NCBI taxonomy): Eukaryota > Metazoa > Chordata > Amphibia > Anura > Eleutherodactylidae > Eleutherodactylus > Eleutherodactylus coqui. Next base: position 49,075,008 of record NC_089840.1, read on the forward strand.
TGGTGAGAATTTGATGGATGCAGATAAGGCTTGTAAGATATCAGTACAAATAACAGAGACATGAATTACAACAAGGCAGAATAATCCATAAACATCTATCCACATTTAAATTTTATATTCCTTAAGCAAATTCATTATTAATCTGATTCTGCCTGCAATGTCTCATCAAATTTGAGAAGAAAAGAAAAAAAAAACTTTTCCTAACTGCCCAAGCTTCTCACCCCCTCCTTTGGGAGAAGAGAGGGATGAAACATTACGTACTTTTACATCATCTAGCTCCACCCCTCCGATACTGGCTGTCTGCGTGTTTCTCCTACAGAACATTCTCTCAGAGACAGTACAGTACTAACAGCATTTAGCAGTGATACAGACGTCCAACCAATCACAGAACTGACATTTACCAAAAAAGCAAAAATATACCTTAAAATCCCTATGTGTTTTCTATTTTTAAGACCGTATAATTCACGTAATTCATTACAAGTTTCTTATTTCATCAACGTCTGTCTTTCTTCTATGACATTGAATTTTATCTCTCTATGAAACAGAACAATAGCTAAGATTTTTGGAAAGCGGCAAGAACATTCAGACTTTAAACAACATTAATCATTAGTAATTACTAGAGATGAGCGAACGTACTCGTCCGAGCTTGATATTCATGCGAATATTAGGGTGTTCGGGATGCTCGTTACTCTTAACGAGCACCACGCGGTGTTCGGGTTACTTTCAGTTTCCTCTCTGAGACGTTAGCGCGCTTTTCTGGCCAATTGAAAGACAGGGAAGGCATTACAACTTCCCCCTGTGAAGTTCAAGCCCTATACCACCCCCCTGCTGTGAGTGGCTGGGGAGATCAGATGTCACCCGAGTATAAAAGTCGGCCCCTCCCGCGGCTCGCCTCAGATGCCTTGTGAGTTAGCTGAGGGAAAGTGCTGCTGCTGGTGCTGCTGTAGGGAGAGTGTTAGGAGTGAGTGTAGGCTTCAAGAACCCCAACGGTCCTTCTCAGGGCCACATCTATCCGTGTGCAGTACTGTGGAGGGTGCTGTTAGCAGTGTTGCACAAATTTTTTTTTTTTCAAAATCGGCAGTCTGCAGAGCATTGCGCCTTGCAGTAATACTACAGGGACAGAAGTGGTGGTTAGGTAGGGAGAGTGTTAGGAGTGAGTGTAGGCTTCAAGAACCCCAACGGTCCTTCTTAGGGCCACATCTATCCGTGTGCAGTACTGTGCAGGCTGCTGTTAGCAGTGTTGCATATTTTTTTCTTTTCAAAATCGGCTGTCTGCAGAGCATTGCGCCTTGCAGTAATACTACAGGGAGAAAATTGTGTAGGCAGGGCCAGAAGACATATATTATTGATTGAATATAGTCAGTGGGCCCTCCGTTTCCAAAAAAGGGAAAAATTGTATTTGTCCTGCAGTCTTGCGCCAATTTATTTCCTGCCTGGGAAAAGTAACTGCTCTGCTGCACTTCATATAACTGCATTTCTGTGCAACACATATCTTATCTGATTGAATATAGTCAGTGGGCCCTCCGTTTCCAAAAAAGGGAAAAATTGTATTTGTCCTGCAGTCTTGCGCCAATTTATTTGCTGCCTGTGAAAAGTAACTGCTCTGCTGCACTTCATATAACTGCATTTCTGTGCAACACATATCTTATCTGATTGAATATAGTCAGTGGGCCCTCCATTTCCCAAAAAGGGAAAAATTGTATTTGTCCTGCAGTCTTGCGCCAATTTATTTGCTGCCTGTGAAAAGTCTCCGCTCTGCTGCACTTCATATAACTGCATTTCTGTGCAACACATATCTTATCTGATTGAATATAGTCAGTGGGCCCTCCGTTTCCAAAAAAGGGAAAAATTGTATTTGTCCTGCAGGCTTGCGCCAATTTATTTGCTGCCTGTGAAAAGTAACTGCTCTGCTGCACTTCATATAACTGCATTTCTGTGCAACACATATCTTATCTGATTGAATATAGTCAGTGGGCCCTCCGTTTCCCAAAAAGGGAAAAATTGTATTTGTCCTGCAGGCTTGCGCCAATTTATTTCCTGCCTGGGAAATCACTGGTAATACAGCATGCTGAGGGGTAGGGGTAAGCCTAGAGGACGTGGACGTGGCCGAGGACGCGTAGGCCCAAGTGAGGGTGTGGGCACAGGGCGAGCTCCTGATCAAGGTGTATCGCAGCCGACTGCTGCGCGATTAGGAGAGAGGCACGTTTCTGGCGTCCCCACATTCATCGCCCAATTAATGGGTCCACGCGGGAGACCTTTATTAGAAAATGAGCAGTGTGAGCAGGTCCTGTCGTGGATGGACAGTTCTGCGCCGTCCAGTGCTGCAAATCCAAATCCTCTGGCTGCTACTCCTCCTTCCTCCCAGCCTCCTCACTCCACTACAATGACACATGCTCAGGAGCGGGCAGACTCCCAGGAACTGTTCTCGGGCCCCTGCTCAGATTGGGCAGCAGTGGTTCCTCTCCAAGCTGAGGAGTTTATCGTCACTGATGCCATTCGAACCATTCGAAAGTTCCCGGGGTCCGGGGGATGAGGCTGGGGACTTCCGGCAACTGTCTCAAGACCTTTCAGTGGGTGAGGAGGACGATGACGATGAGACACAGTTGTCTTGCAGTGAGGTAGTAGTAAGGGCAGTAAGTCCGAGGGAGGAGCGCACAGAGGATTCGGAGGAAGAGCAGCAGGACGATGAAGTGACTGACCCCACCTGGTGTGCAACGCCTACACAGGACAGGTCTTCAGAGGGGGAGGCACGGGCAGTAGCAGGGCAGGTTGCAAAAGGCAGTGCGGTGTCCAGGGGTAGAGGCAGGGCCAGACCGAATAATCCACCAACTGGTTCCCAAAGCGCCCCCTCACGCCATGCCACCCTGCAGAGGTCAAGGTGCTCTACGGTGTGGCAGTTTTTCACAGAGACGCCTGACGACCGACGAACAGTGGTGTGCAACCTTTGTCGCGCCAAGATCAGCTGGGGAGGCACCACCAACAGCATGCGCAGGCATATGATTGCCAAGCACCCCACAAGGTGGGACGATGCCCGTTCACCGCCTCCGGTTTGCACCACTGCCTCTCCCCCTGTGCCCCAACCTGCTACTGAGATCCAACCCCCCTCTGAGGACACAGGCACTACCGTCTCCTGGCCTGCACCCACACCCTCACCTCCGCTGTCCTCGGCCCCATCCAGCAATGTCTCTCAGCGTAGCGTCCAGACGTCGCTAGCGCCACAGTTTGAGCGCAAGCGCAAGTACGACGCCATGCACCCGCACGCTCAAGCGTTAAACGTGCACATTGCAAAATTGATCAGCCTAGAGATGCTGCCGTATAGGCTTGTGGAAACGGAGGCTTTCAAAAGCATGATGGCGGCGGCCCCGCGCTACTCGGTTCCCAGTCGCCACTACTTTTCCCGATGTGCCGTCCCAGGCCTGCACGACCACGTCTCCCTCAACATTGTACGCCCCCTCACCAACGCGGTTACTGCCAAAGTCCACTTATCAACAGACACGTGGACAAGCACAGGCGGGCAGGGCCACTATATCTCCCTGACGGCACATTGGGTGAATTTAGTGGAGGCTGGGACAGAGTCAGAGCCTGGGACCGCTCACGTCCTACCCACCCCCAGAATTGCGGGCCCCAGCTCGGTGGTGGTATCTGCGGGGGTGTATGCTTCCTCCACTAAACCACCCTCCTCCTCCTCCTACGCAACCTCTGTCTCGCAATCAAGATGTGTCAGCAGCAGCAGCTCGTCGCCAGCAGTCGGTGTCACGCGGCGTGGCAGCACAGCGGTGGGCAAGCGTCAGCAGGCCGTGCTGAAACTACTCAGCTTAGGAGATAAGAGGCACACGGCCCACGAACTGCTGCAGGGTCTGACAGAGCAGACCGACTGCTGGCTTGCGCCGCTGAGCCTCCAACCGGGCATGGTCATGTGTGACAACGGCCGTAACCTGGTGGCGGCTCTGCAGCTCGGCAGCCTCACGCACGTGCCATGCCTGGCCCATGTGTTTAATTTGGTGGTTCAGCGCTTTCTGAAAAGCTACCCCCACTTGTCATACCTGCTCGGAAAGGTGCGCCAGCTCTGCGCACATTTCCGCAAATCCCACACGCACGCTGCCACCCTGCGGACCCTGCAACATCGGTTTAATCCGCCAGTGCACCGACTGCTGTGCGACATGCCCACACAGTGGAACTCTACGCTCCACATGTTGGCCAGACTCTAGAGCTATAGCAGCGTAGAGCTATAGTGGAATACCAACTCCAACTTGCGCGGCGCAGTGGGAGTCAGCCTCCTCAATTATTTACAGAAGAGTAGGCCTGGTTGGCAGCCATCTGCCAGGTCCTTGGAAACTTTGAGGAGTCTACCCAGATGGTGAGCGGGGATGCTGCAATCATTAGCGTCACCATTCCTCTGCTATGCCTCTTGAGAAGTTCCCTGCAAAGCATAAAGGCAGACGCTTTGGAATCAGAAACGGAGGCGGGGGAAGACAGTATGTCGCTGGATAGTCAGAGCAACCTCATGTCTATATCTCAGCGTGTTGAGGAGGAGGGGGAGGAGCATGAGGAGGAGGGGGAAGAGACAGCTTGGTCCACTGCTGAGGGGACAGATGCTGCTTGCCTGTCATCCTTTCAGCGTGTATGGCCAGAGGAGGAGGAGGAGGAGGAGGATCCTGAAAGTGATCTTCCGAGTGAGGACAGCCATGTGTTGCGTACAGGTACCCTGGCACACATGGCTGACTTCATGTTAGGATGCCTTTCTCGTGACCCTCGCGTGACACACATTCTGGCCACTACGGATTACTGTGTGTACACACTGCTCGATCCACGGTATAAGGAGAGCCTTTGCACTCTCATTCCCGAAGAGGAAAGGGGTTCGAGAATGATGCTATACCACAGGGCGCTGGTGGACAAACTGATGGTAAACTTCCCATCCGACAGCGCTAGTGGCAGAAGGCGCAGTTCCGAGGGCCAGGTAGCAGGGGAGGCGCAGAGATCAGGCAGCATGTACAGCGCAGGCAGGGGAACATTCTCCAAGCCTTTGCCAGCTTTATGGCTCCCCAGCAAGACTGTGTCACCGGTCCCCAGTCAAGGCTGAGTTGGCGAGAGCACTGTAAAAGGATGGTGAGGAAGTACGTAGCCGATTGCAGCACCGTCCTCGGTGACGCCTCTGCCCCCTACAACTACTGGGTGTTGAAGCTGGACACGTGGCCTGAACTCGCGCTGTATGCCCTGGAGGTGCTTGCTTGTCCTGCGGCTAGCGTCTTGTCAGAGAGGGTGTTTAGTGTGGCTGGGGGAATCATCACGGATAAGCGTACCCACCTGTCAACCGACAGTGCCGACAGGCTTACACTCATCAAGATGAACAAAGCCTGGATTTCCCCAGACTTCTCTTCTCCACCAGTGGACAGCAGCGATACCTAAGCAATACGTAGGCTGCACCCGCTGATGGAAGCATCGTTCTCTCTCACCATCCAAAACGGGGACATTTCTGCTTCATCAATCTGTGTATAATATTCCTCCTCCTGCTCCTCCTCCTGAAACCTCACGTAATCACGCCGAACGGGCAATTTTTGTTAGGGCCACAAGGCTCACTCATATAATTTTTCTAAACAATTTTTATACGTTTCAATGCTCTTAAAAGCGTTGAAACTTTAACTTGAACCAATTTTTCGTTCAACTGGGCTGCCTCCATGCCTAGTTACCACTTAAGCCACATTAACCAAAGCGATTAATGGGTTTCACCTGCCATCTTGGTTGGGCATGGACAATTTTTTCTGAGGTACATTAGTACTGTTGGTACACCAATTTTTTTGGGCCCTCACCTACAGTGTAATCATAGTAATTTCTATGTTCTTCGCCTGCACTCATGGTACAGAAAGGTGTGTGGGGTTGGCCTACATTTTAGCTACATAAATGTCTATACTGCAGCTACTGAAATGTGAAAGAGACTGTTATCTCCCTAAACTGCTGCAATGGGAATGTTACTGGGGCCTGTCTTGAGTGCTACTATTACTGAAATGGAACTAAGACTGCGCTCCCCCTATACTGCTGCTAGTGATATGTTAGTGGGGCCTGTCCCTAATGCTACCGCTGAAATGTTAATAATTGTGGGCTCTGCCTATACCGCTGCTAATGGTATGTCACTGGGGTGTGGAAACAGAGGCTTCACAAAGACATGATGGCGGCGAGGCCATTTCCCACCAACGCTGTTACTGTTAAGGTGCATATAACCACGGACACGTGTAGAGGACACATAGTGCCTCCAAAACATCCCCCTCCTCCTCCAACAATGAAAACATTCTTGGCAAATACCTTTGCATTGGTCCGTCTGGTGGCAGTCCAAGAATTTCACCTTTAACGACACAACAAGAGAGCACCACCACCATCCCCCCGCCACGGCCCACTTAATCCTGGCCACATTCCGAAAACCAACTACATGAAACCAGGTCCGCAGTCACCACCACATTACCACCAACGAGGTTACTGTTAAGGTATATATTACCAGTCAGACTGGGGCATGCAGTGTGGGCCGAAACCCACCTGCATTAAGCACGACATTACTACCTCAGCTGTGTTGGGTAATGCACTGGGATATTTTTATGTACCGCCGGTGGCTTCCTGGCACCCACCCATGCTGTGGGTCCACAGAGAAATATAAATGCATCTGTTTCCACTTCTAAAGAACCCCAGTTTGACTGGGGCATGCAGTGTGGGCCGAAGCCCACCTGCATTAAGCACAACATTACTACCTCAGCTGTGTTGGGCAATGCAATGGGATATTTTTATGTACCGCCGGTGGGTTCCAGGGAGCCACCCATGCTGTCGGTCCACAGGGACTTCACAATAGGGAGTTGTACCTGCCTGTGTCTATGAATTAAAAACCGCGGTCTGACTGGGGCATGTCAAGACACCTTGACAGAATGAATAGTGTGTGGCACATAGGTTCCCCATTGCTATGCCCACGTGTGCAGCTCCTGATGGCGGTGGCACAGGATTATATTTCTCATTGCTTCTGTACAGCATTGTGGGCTATCGCCCCGCCCCTTTTAAAGAGGGTCGCTGCCTAGCCGTGCCAACCCTCTGCAGTGTGTGCCTGCGGTCCCTCGTCATGGCAGACGCACTTATAAATAGACATGAGGGTGGTGTGGCATGAGGGCAGCTGAAGGCTGCGCAGGGACACTTTTGTGTGCGCTGTGGACACTGAGTCGTGCGGGGGGGTTGGGCAGCATGTAACCCAGGAGAAGTGGCAGCGGAGTGTCATGCAGGCAGTGATTGTGCTTTGTTGGAGGTAGTGTGGTGCTTAGCTAAGGTATGCATTGCTAATGAGGGCTTTTCAGAAGTAAAAGTTGTTGGGAGGGGGGGCACTCTTGCCGATATTGTGGCTTAATAGTGGGACCTGGGAACTTGTGATGCAGCCCAACATGTAGCCCCTCGCCTGCCCTATCCGTTGCTGTGTCGTTCCCATCACTTTCTTGAATTGCCCAGATTTTCACACATGAAAACCTTAGCGAGCATCGGCGAAATACAAAAATGCTCGGGTCGCCCATTGACTTCAATGGGGTTCGTTACTCGAAACGAACCCTCGAGCATCGCGATAATTTCGTCCTGAGTAACGAGCACCCGAGCATTTTGGTGCTCGCTCATCTCTAGTAATTACAAGAGGTATATTTCTGAAACACAGACGGCAGGGGATAGTTAAACACATAGAAAAGACAACATGCTAAGCGCTTCTAACAGCGCAACATTCTCCGCATTTTTAACCCTTGTATTCTTAAAATCCCCCACAGAAGATGTGAGTGGGGTATAACTTTCTTACACTTGTATGAAGGAGACTAAGACGTACAACAAAGATTAGATTACATAACATTCCAAAGGAACACAGACTATAAAAGAATTCCCTTTCTCTGATAACCCATTACTGCCGTATCTACACTTGCCTCAATCCATCTGTCTAACATACTTTTGACCAACCTTTTGTCTATCTCTGAATCTTTCCCAAACTTGCTGGTCTAAGACTCCCTTCTCCCAAAATTCTAAACACCTGCTTTTCTCAACAACTTACTACATTCTCTCCCCACGGCTAACTTGCTTTCTCTGTCTTTTGCTATTTCTCTAGCTGTTTCCATATAGGCATACTCCTTGCCCTGTACGTTTCCCATATTGTCTGTTCCTTTTTCTAAACCGGCGTCTCTGATATCTTTCATGCTTTTTCCCGTACTATTGCCAGAACTCATAGTTAAAGATTCCCGTCTTTTTAAGTCCTATCTGTTTATATACTTTACAGGCTTGCCTATTGATGTCTTTCCCTTCCCCGTCTCGTATTATCTCGATGGGTGTCAGATAAGTCTTAGACTGGTTGGACCCCATTTTGACTATTGGACTTACCTCTTGATTTACCACTATCACACAGTGTTGAGGATGCACACAGCTTCCTCTGGTAAATCTGGCGGTCACACAGACCTTTTAGTCCCTTCTGCCAAGTCCGCGACTAGCAGGACACTTATTTGCACTATGGACTTGTCCCTTTGTTTTTACCTCAATCACGCAGTATAAGGATGCCCACAGCTTCCTTCGGGTAAATCAGGCCAGTCCCTTCTGCCAAGTGCGCGACTGGCAGGACACTTATTTGCAATCTCTTTACTTCTTACGGGCAGAGAGGAAGGACCACTGCTTGCCTTGCTGGGCGGCTTTTAGTAATCTTATTACAAATTACAGCTAACATTATGAGTCTGGCAAAAAGCAATAATTTCTACAGCACACAGCAGACAGCATGGCAATATACACACAAGGGTTCTTCCGTCTGGCACGGTTACTAAGAACACCGTAAATAACAGGCAGAAGCGTCCTATAAACATGCAGCGACTCACCTCCTGTCAACACGGGACTGAAGTCAGGGGAGCCCAGAGCTGGAGTGGCAAGTCAAGGGCTTACCTTACATCGGTGTTTTGTAGATCTGGGGTCCCGTGGCCTCTGGTCCGGCTGGTCGGCAGGTAGGGTCGTCAGGTATCGGCTGCAGGTAAGGAGTTAGCCTCTGCCCCACGTTGGGCGCCAAGTAATGTTAGGTTGGTCTAGACAGACCGTTCAGCTGATGCTGTCTGCTTCCGAATTAGTCTTAGATATGAGTACTCATTGACGACTCAGATGGATGACCACATGGGTATGCGGTTAGCCAAAGAAGAAGTGAGTTTATTTGGAAAGTACAGAATATATATAAAGGTTGCTTGCGTAAGATTTAATCACTGCGCATGTCCAGGGTTGCTGGACATCTGGATGAACAATTAACAATACTCCTTTCAAAGACACCTGGTTTCCCAGGACAGTACATCAACATATTATGATCAGTTTATAAAAAGTAAAAAGTATTCAAGGATACTTTCCCAGAAGGGAGGGAAAAGGGAGTGTAGATAAGAATTTGTGTGAGAGAAAAGGGAGGGTCAATAACAAGAACAGAAAGAGATACAGAAAGATATTAATTTCAGACAGTGAAATTAAAGCTTATTTTCCTCTATTTTATTTTGAGACAGGAGAAAATCTAGAATTAACCCCTCACACTATCCAAGTTAACTGGCGACTCCTCTAGAACTCCTGAGGGTAGTAGTCCTCAGGCAGCTATCAGGCCATCTGCTCGACCTCTTCCATTCTGGGCCTCAGCAAGGCAAGGCAGAGTTTCTCCTAGGACATAGCAGACTCGCCTGTGCCCTCCTCAGCAAAGCTCCAGACTGACTCTTGCCCAGGCTCAGAACAGACTAACTCTCTCACTCACATTCTGCAAACACTAATATAAAGCATGGTCAAGTGACCAAAAACTCACAACATAAAACAATACATTTTCAGACAGAGACAGCTCATTTGCAGACATTAACCCATTTTTTCCTGCAAACACCAATACACATTTTGCTGAATCATACCACATTCAAAGACAATACAGACTACACATTCCATGCATTTCTGAGGGGCCCCATTGTTCTGGGCCACTCTAAGGACATCACTGGATCCAGTTTCCATGGTTCTCTCAGCGGTCCTCTCATTTAAGTTCAGAGATTCTGCACTGAGATTTATTCTTGGAGGTTTTTGGTTTATTCTTATGTTGGTTTTTCTTTGTGATTTGCTAGAGTTAGCAAGTGGCACAGGTACGTGGGTGCATACATGCTTATCAGGGCGGGCCATCCACTAGTAGGTCATCCTCTAGTTGCCCTTAAGGAAAGCTTCCTCAATTTGTTTATTTTCCTTGTACTACAGGTTTACTTCCAATAAATGCCACAAGCACATAATACCATCAGGTGTTGATAGCTGGGTGGGTGTCATTGGAAGTACCCGAGGCTAGACTACCTCGGTCATAAACGGTATAGTAGTCACAAGGTGAAAAAGTGGTGATTACAAAGTGAAGAAAAAAGATCCAGCGCTGCTATGTGCTATATGGTGTGGTATAAGATAGGACTTACTTCACAAGGGGCATACCAGGATTGGGGGGACTTGATGGCATCTAATTCCCCCTGTGAAGTGGAGACTTAATGGCATCTAAGTCCCCCTATCTTATAGCACATAGCAGCGCTGGATTCTTTTTCTTGCACTTACATTACTTGTGATGCAGACAGGGCGACACAGCAAACTTTGGCCATGTGACGTGTGTGATGCCCAAATCACGATATAGTCCCAACCAGCCTTAGGATGACGTTTTTTTTTTTCTGCAGGGGTCTTTGGGCTATGGGACTTGTAAATCTAAAATCACGATTTCGCGGTAAATGGCGATTTTAACATTACAAGTCCCATAGACCCCCTGCAGAAAAAAAAAAACCTGTGAATTTCGCAGTGAAAAAAAAATGCTAGTGGGTAGTCACCCTATACTGTAGATTTGGGGTTGATGTAATTTTCTCCATTAAATGATGGTTAGGCTGGGTTCACACAGGGCGGATTTGCCGCAGAAATTCCGAGCGGAATTCCGCCGTGGCAAATCCGCCTGCGGCCGCTAATCTCGGAATTAGCCAGCCATGTGGACGAGATTTCTCAGAAATCTCGTCCACACGGGACAGCCAATCCGCAGCGGTAAGTCTGGCTGAAACCGCAGCTGCGGCGACCGCAGCCGCGGTTTCAAAAGATGCAGCATGTCTATTTATTGTTTACTTCCGCCGCGGCCGCGCTCTCCTCTATGGGAGCGCCGGCCGCAGCGGAAGAGTGAGCGGCTGGGCTGCTTCAAAGCCGCCACGGGTTTTTCTGCGGCGGTTCTCCTGTTGGAAATTTCGCGGTTTCGGCTGCGGTAAAACCGCGGGATTTCCGACGCGAATACGCCTAGTGTGAACCCAGCCTTAGAAATAATAATGTCTGGATAAGGGCGAGCACCCACTGGCGTTTTTTTACCTGCGTTTTGCGTTTTGCGTTTTTCCTGCACAGGCATAGAGATAACATGTGTTCCTGTCCACTGGCGTTTTTTTTGCGTTGCGTTTGCGTTTTTAACATAGGAACTGTCAGTTGCATATGTGTCTTAATTTTTCTCCTAATGCACCCATGAATGTCAATGGAAATTAACGGAAAAGCCGCGAAAACGCCGCGAAAAACGCGCGGAAAAATCGCGGAAAACGCAATCGCCAGTGGGTGCTCGCCCTAAAGACTAATGTTTTTTCCTCTTACAAACATTATTTTCTCACTTTCAGATGTGGTGACGGTGAGAACATGGCAGCCTGTTGTACTACAGTGTGCGAATGATCCTGGAAACACATTACGAGCAGTTACATGGAGGCTTCATCAACATAACTCATCCTGTATGGCAGGATATATATTAGATGGAGACAATAATAGGCGATCATTCAGCACCTGCAATACGAGGATGAGAAGTGACAATTTATCACTGAGTATCAGTTATACAAAGATATCTGATGAAGGGACGTACACTTGTGAGGTTATATATGATACAAGCACAGTCATCAGACACATTGTATTACAAGTATTAGGTGAGTGACAACTTGTGGTACTGCTTTTACTAAACTGTCCATTGTGGGAAGACAGCTCGGTAGAATGCGGGTTTGTGGCAGTCAGAGATGGAGACAAGTATTTAAAGTCCAAGTGCAGGCCTGACCTGCGTTTATTTCAGTCCAGCCTTAGCTTCAGGCAAAAAAACAACAGTCCAGCATTAGGATAATAGGCAGTCCCTGCCTGTACAGGTCACGTTCAGCAGGTGCGCCACACAGCAGGGCTTTTACCTCCAGCAGGTATCTCAGGCTGCCTGGGTCCATCAGCCATCCAGTTTCTCTCTGTGTCAGTGCACACTGCTATTTATATACACCTCTTCCTTGCCCAGTCCCAAAGACTTTTAAGGAAAAGACTAGAGATGAGCGAACGTACTCGTCCGAGCTTGATGCTCGTTCGAGTATTAGGGTGTTCGAGATGCTCGTTACTAGAGACGAGCACCATGCGATGTTCGAGTTACTTTCACTTTCATCTCTGAGACGTTAGAGCGCTTTTCTGGCCAATAGAAAGACAAGGAAGGCATTACAACTTCCTCCTGTGATGTTCCAGCCCTATACCACCCCCCTGCAGTGAGTGGCTGGGGAGATCAGGTGTCACCCCAGTATTTAAATCTGCCCCGCCCGCGGATAGCCACAGATGCATTCTGACATAGATCAGGGTGCTGCTGCTGCTATAGGGAGAGCGTTAGGAGTTATTTTAGGCTTGAAGAACCCTAACGGTCCTTCTTAGGGCCACATCTGACCGTGTGCAGTACTGTTGAGGCTGCTTTTAGCAGTGTTGCATTTTTTTTTTTTTTTTGTATATCGGGCGTGCAGAGCATTGCGTCCTCAGTCTGCAGTCATTGTACATAGTATAGGGCCAGTACTGGTGAGGCAGGGACAGTGGGAAAGGTGAAAGAGATATACTGTCTATATAGGCAGTGGGCTTTTTCAAACAAATTTGGAAAAAATACTATATTTGGGCTGCCAGTGACCGTCTTCAGTGTACTGCGTGTCTGCTGGGTGTAGTAGTCCTAATTAATACGCAGCTAAGTGTTACAGCAGGCTTGCGCAAAATTGTTTCCTGGCTCTGCGTTGCCCGTTACATCACCGCCGTCATCCCGTCCACAGGGAAACAGTATACATATATACGCTGCCTACAGTATCTGTCTGCTGTCTCAGCTGAGCCTTTAAAAAAATTGAAGCAAAATACTTAAGGCCTACTAGTGGCCTTTGGCCACTTGACTGCTTCTGTGCTGTGAATTCCAATAGCTCAGTCATACGCACCTACGTCTCACTACAGGCTTGCGCAAAATTCTTTCCTGGCTCTGCTGTGCGTTCCGTAAGCGAAGTCAGCCTCCAACCACAGGCCAATAAGCGGCACATTTAATTACAGCGTTCTGTTTCTGCACTACTGGTAATACACCATGCTGAGGGGTAGGAGTAGGCCTAGAGGACGTGGACGTGGGCGAGAACGCGGAGGCCCAAGTCAGGGTGTGGGCACAGGCCAAGCTCCTGATCCAGGTGTATCGCAGCCGACTGCTGCGGGATTAGGAGAGAGGCACGTTTCTGGCGTCCCCAGATTCATCTCACAATTAATGGGTCCACGCGTTAGACCTTTATTAGAAAATGAGCAGTGTGAGCAGGTCCTGTCGTGGATGGCAGAAAGTGCATCCAGCAATCTATCGACCACCCAGAGTTCTACGCCGTCCACTGCTGCAACTCTGAATCCTCTGGCTGCTGCTCCTCCTTCCCCCCAGCCTCCGCACTCCATTACAATGACACATTCTGAGGAGCAGGCAGACTCCTAGGAACTGTTCTCGGGCCCCTGCCCAGAATGGGCAGCAATGGTTCCTATCCCACTGGAGGAGTTTGTCATGACCGATGCCCAACCTTTGGAAAGTTCCCGGGGACCGGGGGATGAGGCTGGGGACTTCCGGCAACTGTCTCAAGAGCTTTCAGTGGGTGAGGAGGACGACGACGATGAGACACAGTTGTCTATCACTCAGGTAATAGTAAGGGCAGTAAGTCCGAGGGAAGAGCGCACAGAGGATTCGGAGGAAAAGCAGCAGGACGATGAGGTGACTGACCCCACCTGGTTTGCTAAGCCTACTGAGGACAGGTCTTCAGAGGGGGAGGCAAGTGCAGCAGCAGGGCAGGTTGGAAGAGGCAGTGCGGTGGCCAGGGGTAGAGGCAGGGCCAGACCGAATAATCCACCAACTGTTTCACAAAGAACACCCTCGCGCCATGCCACCCTGCAGAGGCCGAGGTGCTCAAAGGTCTGGCAGTTTTTCACTGAGAATGCAGACGACCGACGAACAGTGGTGTGCAACCTTTGTCGCGCCACCAGCCTCACCACCACCAGCATGCGCAGGCATATGATGGCCAAGCACCCCACAAGGTGGGACGAAGGCCGTTCACCGCCTCCGGTTTGCACCACTGCCTCTCCCCTTGTGCCCCAACCTGCTACTGAGATCCAACCCCCCTCTCAGCACACAGGCACGACCGTCTCCCGGCCCCATCCACCAATGTCTCTCAGCGCACCGTCCAGCCGTCGCTAGCGCAAGTGTTTGAGCGCAAACGCGCAAGTACGCCGCCACGCACCCGGACGCTCAAGCGTTAAACGTGCACATAGCCAAATTGATCAGCCTGGAGATGCTGCCGTATAGGGTTGTGGAAACGGAGGCTTTCAAAAACATGATGGCGGCGGCGGCCCCACGCTATTCGGTTCCCAGTCACCACTACTTTTCCGGATGTGCCGTCCCAGCCCTGCATGACCACGTCTCCCGCAACATTGTACGCGCCCTCACCAACGCGGTTACTGCCAAGGTCCACTTAACAACGGACACGTGGACAAGCACAGGCGGGCAGGGCCACTATATCTCCCTGACGGCACATTGGGTGAATTTAGTGGAGGCTGGGACCGAGTCAGAGCCTGGGATCGCTCACATCCTACCCACCCCCAGAATTGCGGGCCCCAGCTCGGTGCTGGTATCTGTGGCGGTGTATGCTTCCTCCACTAAACCACCCTCCTCCTCCTCCTCCTCCTACGCAACCTCTGTCTCACAATCAAGATGTGTCAGCAGCAGCACGTCGCCAGCAGTCGGTGTCGCGCGGCGTGGCAGCACAGCAGTGGGCAAGCGTCAGCAGGCCGTGCTGAAACTACTCAGCTTAGGAGAGAAGAGGCACACGGCCCACGAACTGCTGCAGGGTCGGACAGAGCAGACCGACCGCTGGCTTTCGCCGCTGAGCCTCCAACCGGGCATGGTCGTGTGTGACAATGGCCGTAACCTGGTGGCTGCTCTGCAGCTCGGCAGCCTCACGCACGTGCCATGCCTGGCCCACGTCTTTAATTTGGTGGTTCAGCGCTTTCTGAAAAGCTACCCACACTTGTCAGACCTGCTCGGAAAGGTGCGCCGGCTCAGCGCACATTTCCGCAAGTCCAAGACAGACGCTGCCACCCTGCGCACCCTGCAACATCAGTTTAATCTGCCAGTGCACCGACTGCTGTGCGACGTGCCCACACGGTGGAACTCTACGCTCCACATGTTGGCCAGACTCTATGAGCAGCGTAGAGCTATTGCGGAATACCATCTCCCACATGGGCGGCGTAGTGGGAGTCAGCCTCCTCAATTATTTACAGAAGAGTGGGCCTGGTTGGCAGCCATCTGCCAGGTCCTTGGAAACTTTGAGGAGTCTACCCAGATGCTGAGCGGGGATGCTGCAATCATTAGCGTCACCATTCCTCTGCTATGCCTCTTGAGAAGTTCCCTGCAAAGCATAAAGGCAGACGCTTTGCACTCGGAAACGGAGGCGGGGGAAGACAGTATGTCGCTGGATAGTCAGAGTACCCTCCTGTCTATATCTCAGCGTGTTGAGGAGGAGGACGAGGGGGAGGAGCATGAGGAGGAGGGGGAGAGACAGCTTGGCCCACTGCTGAGGGTACACATGCTGCTTGCCTGTCATCCTTTCAGCGTGTATGGCCAGAGGAGGAGGAGGAGGAGGGGGAGGAGCATGAGGAGTAGGGGGAAGAGACAGCTTGGCCCACTGCTGAAGGTATACATGCTGCTTGCCTGTCATCCTTTTAGCGTGTATGGCCAGAGGAGGAGGAGGAGGAGGAGGATCCTGAAAGTGATCTTCCTAGTGAGGACAGCCATGTGTTGCGTACAGGTACCCCGGCACACATGGCTGACTTCATGTTAGGATGCCTTTCTCGTGACCCTCGCGTTACACGCATTCTGGCCACTACGGATTACTGGGTGTACACACTGCTCGACCCACGGTATAAGGAGAACCTTTCCACTCTCATTCCCGAAGAGTAAAGGGGTTCGAGAATGATGCTATACCACAGGGCGCTGGTGGACAAACTGATGGTAAACTTCCCATCCGACAGCGCTAGTGGCCGAAGGCGGAGTTCCGAGGGCCAGGTAGCAGGGGAGGTGCAGAGATCAGGCAGCATGTACAGCGCAGGCAGGGGCCCATTCTCCAAGGCCTTTGCCAGCTTTCTGGCTCCCCAGCAAGACTGTGTCACCGGTCCCCAGTCAAGGCTGAGTTGGCGGGAGCACTGTAAAAGGATGGTGAGGGAGTACGTAGCCGATCGCACGACCGTCCTCGGTGACGCCTCTGCCCCCTACAACTACTGAGTGTCGAAGCTGGACACGTGGCCTGAACTCGCGCTGTATGCCCTGGAGGTGCTTGCTTGTCCTGCGGCTAGTGTCTTGTCAGAGAGTGTGTTTAGTGTGGCTGGGGGAATCATCACGGATAAGCGTACCCACCTGTCAACCGACAGTGCCGACAGGCTTACACTCATCAAGATGAACAAAGGCTGGATTTCCCCAGACGTCTCTTCTTCACCAGCGGACAGCAGCGATACCTAAGCAATAAGTAGGCTGCACCGGCGGATGGAAGCATCGTTCTCTATCACCATCAAAAACGGGGACCTTTTTGCTTCATCAATCTGTGTATAATATTCCTCCTCCTCCTCCTGCTCCTCCTCCTGAAACCTCACATAATCACGCCGAACGGGCAATTTTTCTTAGGCCCACAAGGCTCAGTCATATAATTTTTCAAAACAATTTTTATACGTTTCAATGCTCATTAAAGCGTTGAAACTTTCAGCTCAACCAATTTTTATTTTAACTGGGCTGCCTCCAGGCCTAGTTACCAATTAAGCCAAATTAACCAAAGCGATTAATGGATTTCACCTGCCTTCTTGGTTGGGCATGGGCAATTTTTCTCAGGTACCTTAGTACTGTTGGTACACCAATTTTTGGGGGCCCTCGCCTACAGTGTAATCAAATGAATTTTTAGCCCACCTGCATTACAGCTGACGTTACATCAGCTGTGTTGGGCACTGCAATGGGATATATTTATGTACCGCTGGTGGATTCCAGGGAGCCACCCATGCTTTGGGTCCACACGGAGTTGTAACTACATGTGTCCACTTCCAAAGAACCCCAGTCTGACTGGGGCATGCAGTGTGGGCCGAGGCCCACCTGCATTAAACATGACATTACCTCAACTGTGATGGGCAATGCAATGGGATATATTTATGTACCGCCGGTGGGTTCCAGGGAGCCACCCATGCCGTGGGTCCACACGGAGTTGTAACTGCATGTGTCCACTTCTAAGGAACCCCAGTCTGACTGGGGCATGCAGTGTGGGCCGAAGCCCACCTGCATTAATCACGACATTACCTCAGCTGTGATGGGCAATGCAATGGGATATATTTATGTACCGCTGGTGGCTTCCTGGCACCCACCCATGCTGTCGGTCCATACGGAGTTGTAACTACATCTGTCCACTTCTAAAGAACCCCAGTCTGACTGGGGCATGCAGTGTGGGCCGAAGCCCACGTGCATTAAGCACGACATTACCTTAGCTGTGATGGGCAATGCAATAGGATATATTTATGAACCGCCGGTGGCTTCCTGGCACCCACCCATGCTGTGGGTGCACACGGAATTCCCATTGCGGAGTTGTACCTGCCTGTGACTATTTATAAAAAACCGCGGTCTGACTAGGGCATGCAGACACCTTGACAGAATGAATAGTGTGTGGCACATAGGTTCCCCATTGCTATACCCACGTGTGCAGCTCCTGATGGAGGTGGTACAGGATTGGATTTCTCATTGCTTCTGTACAGCATTGTGGGCTATCGCCCCGCCCCTTTTAAAGAGGGTCGCTGCCTAGCCGTGCCAACCCTCTGCAGTGTGTGCCTGCGGTTCCTCCTCATGGCAGACGCACGTATAAATAGACATGAGTGTGGCGTGGCATGAGGGCAGCTGAAGGCTGCGCAGGGACAGTTTGGTGTGCGCTGTGGACACTGGATCGTGCGGGGGGGGGGGGGGGGGTTGGGCAGCATGTAACCCAGGAGAAGTGGCAGCGGAGTGTCATGCAGGCAGTGATTGTGCTTTGTTGGAGGTAGTGTGGTGCTTAGCTAAGATATGCATTGCTAATGAGGGCTTTTCAGAAGTAAAAGTTGTTGGGAGGGGGGGGCCCACTCTTGCTCGTATTGTGGCTTAATAGTGGGACCTGGGAACATGAGATGCAGCCCAACATGTAGCCCCTCGCCTGCCCTATCCGTTGCTGTGTCGTTCCCATCACTTTCTTAAATTGCCCCGATTTTCACAAATGAAAACCTTAGCGAGCATCGGCGATATACAAAAATGCTCGGGTCGCCCATTGACTTCAATGGGGTTCGTTACTCGAAACGAACCCTCGAGCATCGCGAAAAGTTTGTCTCAATTAACGAGCACCCGAGCACTTTGGTGCTCGCTCATCTCTAATTACTATCAGTTATATGGAAGCCGCATCTGTATAATTCATCCTGTATTGCAGGATATATATTAGATGGGGACAATAATAAGGGATCATTCAGCACCTGCAATACGAGGGTGAGAAGCGACAATTTATCACTGAGTATCAGCGATACGGCGATATCTGATGAAGGGACGTATACTTGTCAGGTTGTATATTTGACAAGCACGGTCTTCAGACACATTGTACTACAAGTATTAGGTGAGTGACAACTTGTGGTACTGCTTTTCCTCTAGGACCGCTACTCTGTGTCCACATAGAGGATCATTTCTGAGAATGTCTATATAACACAATACATCATACATCTTCTGTATCCCATATTTTATTATAATATAGATTCACGACAATTTGTTCAGTCTGTAAATAATATTTGCATTGTCTTACATTCAGGTTCGGGTTTTTTTTTGCCTCTGATCTCAGTTTTAGTTCTAATTGTTAATTTATGTAGTTGCTTCATGCAATTTTAAGAACATTATTTCAGACCTCCAATGTGTGTGATGTCAAAAGTCACAGTGTAGTCCCAGCCGTATATTCTAGATTTGGGGTTGATGTGATTTTCTCCATTAAATGATGGTTATAAATAATCATGTCTGGATAAAGACTAATGTATTTGTATCTTAACAACATTATTTTCTCACTTTCAGATGTGGTGATGGTGAGAAGAGGCCGACCTGTTGTACTATATTGTCTGGCTGATCCTGGGAACACATTACTACAAGTTGTATGGAAGCCTCGTCTGTATAATTCATCCTGTTTAGCATCATATAAAATAGATGCAGACAATAATAAAACATCATACAACAACTGCGGTACGAGGGTGAGAAGCAACGATCTATCACTGAGTATCAGCGATACGGTGATATCTGATGAAGGGACGTACACTTGTCAGGTTGTATATGGTGCAGGCACAGTCATCAGACACATTGTACTACAAGTATTAGGTGAGTCACAACTTGTACTATTGCTTTCCCTCTAGGACCGCTACTCCTGTGCCCATCTAGAGGATCATTTCTCAAAATATCTATATAACGCAATACATCATAGATGTTCTGTATACAATATTTTATTATAATACACAGAAATCTGTTCAGTCTGTAAACAATATTTACATTGTCTAAATCACACAACACAGTTTTCAGCGGGAGTTTAGGCATGTATGCAGATGCGCTTGCCTGCAATGGGTTTTCTTGCGTGATTGGTTGCACATTTTTTGGCAAAAATTTGGGCCTTCTTGCATGTGCGGATTCTTGCGCAGTTCCTGGCACGTCTTTCAATGCAGGCCGAGGCGCAGACTTGGCTACGGTCTGTTGTGCGATTTAGCGCAGGGATAGGCCCACGAACCGCTGGCAGTATAGCTCCCGCTAGGGCCAATATTTCCCTCCTGAGTGAAGGTTTCCATGAGCAACCCATCGGGAGAAAACATATCATAGGTGGGGTATAAGACAACATGAGGCCACAAATGATCCGGTAAATTGTACAGATTATCAAGGTCCTCTTCAGCAAATAAGATCCAAGGTGGAAATTCGGAAGTCCTGTGTAGTGCCTTCCTAATGGGGATACGGCTCTATTTGCTAATGTGACCTTCCACCTAGCAATTCCCTCTGGGGACATCTCAAACCCCTCTATCACTTCAGGGCCCAAGATATCTGCTGAGGCAAGGGTGCTTTTAGGGGCACTGGCTGGTGTAATGACAGGGGCAGTTGGAGGTCTTTTACCTGCCAAGGTACCTTTATCTGGATCGGCAGAGATTTATCCCCAAAGAACCACTGAGGTTCCTGCGGGGAATAGTTGTCTGGTGCTCTCTTGATAGGCATGCTGTGGATCAAACGAAAGTGCCTTGTTTCTGCTGCCGTAAAGTGCTGTGGAAATTCTCTAACTCTAAACTCCAAGGCGCAACTGAATCCTTCCATCAGGAGCTTGGCGCCACTAGTGCAAGTATACAGCCAGGCGCGGGGCTTCTACCCTTCTTTGACCTGTGCAGTGGTGGGTTTTTACAGGATAGCTTCCTTTGTGTCCTTTTCTAAGACAATTGTGCAGCAACAACTTTGTAGTTTGGCACCATTTTACAAGAGGATGGCGCAGCAAAACTTTTCCATTCTCTCAGTGCCATTTTGGAAATCTGTAGCACGACAATAAATTTTAAGGCAGCCTCTTCTAACAGTGAAAAACAGCATATCGCACACGCTCTTCTACCTGTCTTTACAGTGAATACATTCAGCTTCCATCGTTTTCTTCAATAAACTGACATACAGCTTAAAATGGCCAATTAAAGGGGTTGTCCCGCGCCGAAACGGGTTTTTTTTTTTTCAACCCCCCCCCCGTTCGGCGCGAGACAACCCCGATGCAGGGACGTACAGAAAGCTTACCGGAGCGCTTACCTTAATCCCCGCGCTCCGGTGACTTCTATACTTACCTGTGAAGATGGCCGCCGGAATCCTCTTCCTCCGTGGACCGCAGCTCTTCTGTGCGGTCCATTGCCGATTCCAGCCTCCTGATTGGCTGGAATCGGCACGGGGCGGAGCTACACGGAGCCTGCATTCTGCACGAGCGGCTCCATTGAAGAGAGCAGAAGACCAGGACTGCGCAAGCGCGGCTAATTTGGCCATCGGAGGGCGAAAATTAGTCGGCACCATGGAGACGAGGACGCCAGCAACGGAGCAGGTAAGTAAAAAACTTTTTATAACTTCTGTATGGCTCATAATTAATGCACAATGTATATTACAAAGTGCATTAATATGGCCATACAGAAGTGTATAGACCCACTTGCTGCCGCGGGACAACCTCTTTAACCTTTGCTGTGCTGGCACAGATTCAAAGTCACATTTTACAGCACAAAAGCACATCTTTTAAACTGAATTCTTGTTTTAGGGTACAGAGGTTTGGATCCTGTTTATTAATTTAAAAGGGCAGAGGAACAATCCTGTTTGCTTAAATAAGGCGCAGAGGAATAATCCTGTTCATGATGCAAAGAGCTTTGGTAGGCATGAATGCAGAGGGGGTTTAGTGGATATTATCACGGTGGCAGTGGCACTTTTACTATCCTCGCTAATGGCAATTACTAACAGATGTATAAATAAAGTCTACTCATGACATTTTGGGCTACCCGTGAAGTAAATTATGCCAATCTGTATACAGGCCGAGACCTGTGCCGGAGAACATATTAATAAAAATAGGAAAACAAAACAAAATGGGAATTGTCCTTTCCACTGGAGAGTGGTGTGGTACCTCAGGGTAGATATTACAGTAGTGAGAAGGGACTCCAGGAGGCTGGATTTAAACTTTCAAACAGTGTAACAGTTTATTTTCCTAAAGAGAAAGATCTTCAATAAGCTTCATACAATTAGTATTACTTCTTTACTTGAGGTAGATACACACATCTGCGATCATGCAGTCATTAATTACAGGAACCATGTCTGCACACTTGGACTCTTTAATAGTGAAAAGCATTGGAATCTTTTCTATCCACTATTCTCTGCTCTTCTACTTCTCTCTCTTTCTCTGGCTTCTATTTCCTTAAGTAAGAATCTCCTCCTTCCTTTAGTTATTGTTACTTTAGCTGATCCTTTCTTCTTTTATCCTTACATAAATGGATTCCAATCTTTCCTTAATACAATACTCCTGGTTGTACTCACACTTTCTTCTTCTCACCACACTGTCTCTCAGACCTTGTTTCTTCTCCTACTAACACTCCATCTTCTTCTCCTGGACTGTTTTAGACTGCCACACCCCTCTTCCTAGACCAGCTACCCCCAGCTAACACATGTGGAGGGCTTATCTGCCAATTACAGGTCTGATAAAATCTTACAGTCTAGCTAGCCAATACCTGGGCTGGGGCTGGCTGATTGAAGGACTAGTAGGCATACTAGGGTGAACAATTTAGGTTCCATGGAAAAAATATGAGTGACAAACAAATCAACCATAAACTTTTTAAAGTCATATACATACATTTAGGCAATAACCACATTGCTTTATGGAGTGTAGCATTCTAGTACACTACACAATGATCCATAAACATTTAACATGTACACAAACAATAAACAAATACATTAAACAGGAGTCTCCCTACAGGTAATATTCATAAAAAGACATTGGCTGTTTTTTCAGCACATCTGACTTCTTCAGAGCACAATTTGCATTTAGGGATCTGTGATTGGTTTACCAACATTCAGCACTGAAGCAAAGATAACACTATCCATTGCATGGTGATATTACAGGTCAATGAATGACCAAGGTTCTGCTCTTGTACTCTTGCAAATAAATAAAAAGGTTATTAGCATCCAATCCCCCCAAAACAGTTTTACAGGCTGCTGTGTAAAATAAAACACATCATTAGAAAAAAAAGGTAAAAGCATTTGTTTTTCTAAACCAAAGCTCTCAGCTAGCACATCCTTGCCGGAATATTTCTCATCACGTTACCTTGAAGAGGAAAAGGAAAACTAAAAACAGTGATACAAATAGCAAATTAAACAACAGATTATGACAATCATTATAATAGTTCCACATTGAAGGATTTGGAGTTCTATCAGGTAGTACATTTTTTCCCTGATTCTTATAACCCCCGAAGTCATATAACCCCCTTTCCTAATACATTCTCCACCTCTCATCTGTACAGATCCCATCTATTTCCTGTCGGCGAACCCCATTTTGCAATAAAACTAGGAACATATCTTTCCTGCTTACTCCATCTTGATTCACCTTAGTTCTTCTATTACAATTTGTATTTTGATCTTGCTGTGATCCATTCTCATATGGACCAGACCCCAATCTCCCAAATTTCCTTACCACTTCGAGAACCTCAGCCACGGAATGACCAGTTTGATTTATCAATACAAGCATGATTACTGCTTTATATGCTGGGGGAGCGGTTTTGATAATTTTATTCCTAATACTCGTGATCAACACTTTTCTTATCAAATCACTTTGCTCATTCATTGCAATTGCATGCTTCATCATTTCTTCCTTAACTTTCTGCATACAATCATGTAAGGTATACCGAGGTTTTTCTGTATGTGGGCAATCAGAATCAGTAGGATATTTATATCTTATACCCGTTGCCACCACATCTAGTAAAGTTGATCGACCCTGCTTTAGCTACCACTGGGCCAGTTGACAATATAACAAATTTGGGTGCATCTTCATCATCCACACATATGCCATGAAACATTCTCACTATCCATGTTATCAATGGTTCCTGGGCAAATGTTTCATGAATATCTTTTAATTCCTGTTTTGAAAAATCCACCACTACATCTCTATGTACCTGTCCTTGGAGTACTCACCGTTCTGCACCTCATAACGGGCTTTGTTTTTACAGGAGGCAAATCAATTTCTTTTTACTCATTAAGGCCCCCTGCAAACGACCAGGTTTGAATTGCGGAATCCGCGATATCTTCCACACGGACAAGCCACGGCCTCCCACACCAGTTCAAATCAATGGAGCATCCACATGAGTGAACAATGACTGCGATCACGGATTGCGGGAAAAAAATCTCAGCCTACTTCATATTTGCGCGGATTCCACGCAGACGGCTTCCATTGAAGTCAACGGAAGCCATCCGATCCACGGCCCTTCTGCAATTCACATTGCGGAAAGGTTGCGATTCCACATCATAGCTAGGCGATGACGCAGGAAATCAAGAGTTTCAAAAATACAATATGTACTGCACATGTCTTACGGCAAGCTGTGCAGACCATCCACAGTACAGAAGAAAAGGCAAGACTACAGGTACGCCAAGCACAAGGTTGGATTCTGCTATGGGCTTCCATATGTGGAATCCAACCCATTCATGTATAGGCGGCCTAAAATGTCCATCTTCCTCAGTGAGATCTGAGAAATTATCAGATTCATCCGAGGAAGAGTCTCAAATCTCTCCATCACTTATCTGGATCCCAATTAACTCCCGCCTTGGCCACTAAAGTATGAGCCTTTTTCTTATTTACTCTCAATCTTCATTCACGAAATTCATATTGTGCGACCCTAACAACTGCCTTTTCTGCAATTGTGCTGTATTGATCTGCTTTCTCTATAATCAAGCTGTTCTGACATTCCATGTACTCTGTGAGTTACACAACTGCTTTTCTAATTCTTGCACCAACATTCACTCTTTCTCTTCTCGTTGCATGCGACAGACTGCTAGCAAAATCCAACCATGTCACATACATTCATAAAATCTATTTCTTTCCTCAATTTCACTTTTTCCGAACACACCACCAGATTCACTGGTTCAGCATCCTTAAAACGCCTTTCCCATGGTTCACTTAAACCCACACATTGTGACCACTCAGTAGCCAAAGTATTATAGGGAGCCCAATCCCAGCTGGAATCTCAACAGATTCATTCAAAACCTCCTTTTTCCTAAAACGAAACATGTTTTATGCAATATCGCACTATTTTCCTAATTATCGGAAGGAGTTCTTAATTTCCAGACTATTGAAATTGCGTTAAACATTAACCCCTGGACCTTCCGCGTATCCTGTTCACAACGCCAAATTATGTTTTGCCAAGTTGAAAGGCAACAAGTTTGGATACGGCTTTAAAGAAGGATAAGTGGGGTGATACAACACAATCTATTAATGCAAATGAATAAATGCTAAAAATAAAACAAATTGACATAAAATAGGTGATATTGTGTATACTTTTTGTAAAAGAGTAAAAATACATATAAAATCCAAAACAAGAGTTACCTCACCAAAATAATGATACAATATTCACATCACCAAGAGCCTTATGTATACTCCATAATTACACAATGTCCAGATAATATGATGATTCCAGCAAGTCTATAAGGCTCAGCTATACAATCCTTATAATTTATACATTGAACATTTATGGCTGTTTGAATACAAGATGGATAATTACACAGAGCCAATCACATCGTCACAACACTCCTAAGCCATGCCCTCTTTTCCCTGTTCCCTCCACCCAATAATATAATGAGAGGAACCTGCTGATAGCTGCCACCGTAAAACATGCCACATAGGAGTTGCCCTCACCCCTCCTTTTGGATTCTCCTTTTCTTTCCTCTTCTTCACAATGATGCAATGTGCATCTTTATCTGTATAAGGAGGGAGAGATCTCTTCATGACAGGTAAAGCCCCATTTACACGCAAAGATGATCAGTCAAAATTCGCTCAAAAGACAGTAAGGCTGGGTTCACACAAGGCGGATTTGCTGCGGATTTGCCGCAGTTTTTTCGCAGAAGAAATGCTTCTGCGGCAAAACCGCTTCAAAGGTTAATTTTGGCTTGCAGATTTTCTTGCGGAAAAATCCGCAAGTGTTTTTTTCCGCAGCGTTTTTTTTACTTTTTGCCGCGAATTTTGCTGCGTCCATAGAGGTCTATGGACAAAAAAGCGCTGCGGAAAAGACAGAAGAATGGACATGCTGCATCTTTGAAAACCACGCCGCAGTTGCATTTCTGCACTGTGGCTGTGCGGGAAAAAAACCGCCCTGTGAGAACAGCTTTTTTGCAGAACTCATTTGTGCTGCATTGCACTGCAAATGCAGCGGTTTTGCCGCAGTGCAGATATGCAACGGCAAACCGCGGCAAAACCGCCGCAAATCCGCCCCGTGTGAACCCAGGCTTAGAGTGATCATTTTGCATAGCTACTAATGGGCACTAATGTCTATTAGCAACTAACTAACATCATTTGCATGTTAATGAGTCACCAGGAGATGTATTTATAGAACATCAGGTGGTCTGTTCTTTAAATACATGTCCTTTGTTCTGCCTTGAGCTACAGGTTAATAACAATATTATCAGTGCTGCCCAAGGGAGAACTCAGCATGCGGTCCTTGCTATCATGAATGATGGATTTCATGTTCACATGAAATCCATCTTTCAGCAGAAAAACAGACAATGCTAGGATTTTAAGACAATGATTATCGCTCAAAAGCCATTGTACGGATGAATTTTCAGCAATAATCCTTGTGTCTAAATGGGCCTAAGAGTGGAGAGATCACCTGCCCTGCTTAATTTCATTACCAGCCTTGAGTAGCAGAGCCAGCACTGGGGACGGCATTTGTAAAACAGAGGAAAAAGTGCAAGAGTAAATGAAAAAAACTGTGCTCAGAGGTCTGACCCAAAGCAATTAAACACCAATATAGGATATAGTTCAACCACAAGTAGGATGCTTACTTTGAAGTGGGGGAGATTTTAGAAAAATCCAAAAAGAAACCCCCTTGTATCGATCAACATGGAGTGACAATGTCAAAAGATGTCTAAGGAAAAGCTAGTTTCTTATATGTCACATAGAAAGTCCATGTTAATGAATATTAATTATATAATAAACAAAACAGAATAAAACTGGAAAAACAGGTATACAAACAAAACCAAAAGAAAACAAATATGGGTGAATATAAAAGGGAATAAAGTGCAATGCATTTCTGAGCTATCTGCTCCTTTATTAAAGGGGTTGTCCCGCGCCGAAACGGGTTTTTTTTTTTTTTAACCCCCCCCCCCCCCCCCCCCCCGTTCGGCGCGAGACAACCCCGATGCAGGGGTTAAAAAAACAAACCGCTCAGCGCTTACCTGAATCCCGGCGGTCCGGCGTCTTCATACTTACCTGCTGAAGATGGCCGCCGGGGTCTGCTCCCTCCGTGGACCGCAGCTCTTCTGTGCGGTCCATTGCCGATTCCAGCCTCCTGATTGGCTGGAATCGGCACGTGACGGGGCGGAGCTACACGGAGCCGGCATTCTGCACGAGCGGCTCCATTGAAGAGAGCAGAAGACCCGGACTGCGCAAGCGCGGCTAATTTGGCCATCGGAGGCCGAAAATTAGTCGGCTCCATGGGAACGAGGACGCTAGCAACGGAGCAGGTAAGTAAAAAACTTTTTATAACTTCTGTATGGCTCATAATTAATGCACAATGTATATTACAAAGTGCATTATTATGGCCATGCAGAAGTGTATAGACCCACTTGCTGCCGCGGGACAACCCCTTTAAGCACAAATCGAGTGAAAGGAAAATGGCCTTTGGATGTCCTCAGGACAGTGTCCCCAATGTCCCCAACTTATCCTCGGCTTGAGCTGCACACGCCAGGTGAGTCCTATTTTCATTTTTTGCAACGATCCTATTAAAGATCTACAGTATCAGTCGAGGCGCTGTCTCTAACACATTGTATTCCTATTACATTATGGGTTTCTGAATAAGGAATCCGGTATACGCCTATTCTTCTTTTGGACTTAGTGACTCGATATCATGGACCTTTTGAAGAGAGAATGGTGCACTCTTGCTCAGGATCATGAAATCCCTTTGTAATAACTTCAGGAACTTTCATCTATTGAAATTGCTAACACATTTTGAAGGAACTTAGGAATGGGAATCCCCCACCTCCAACAAAGATTATAGTAATTTAGAAAATTTGAACTTTAAACTTAAAAATTATATAGAGAATCTATGGAGACGCACCATCGATTGGTGTTTGTTTGTTTTTTTTTACAAGGAGAACCATGTGGTACCAAGAGGTTTGAGGATCCGCATTAAATCAACTTTCCCAATTGATTCAGAATTTTCTGGGGAATGGTCCCTCATGCTCCAAACTTTTTCTGATCTCATGTTGGAAAAGGTCAATGAGAAACGGAAAAAATTGGGTCGCATTTTTTGGGGCGACCTTGCTGGTCTTTGCAATCTCAGCAACCAGGAGAATTTCCATTATCTTCTTAGATACACAAATCATATTGAACTGTAGTTATTCTACAGAAAAATCTCCAAACTCAAAAGAGCCATTTTGCCAAACAGGAAATCCTTCCTAGGGAATATAAAAAATGATAAAAACTGGATAATTACTCCACTTCAATAATCACCTCTTGGCAGGTCAGGAAACTGATTACTGTCTGGTCTGGCCAGACCAAGACATTTCATAATAGTGTACTAACACTTCAAAAATCATCTACCCATTCTATCTGGCCCCTTGTTGCATGAACATGTGAACAGATACATAGTGATTCATGCCCCACTTCATTTTGACTTCCAGCTCTTCTCCCATATACTAGTGATCCATCCATGGGCCCATCTCTTAGTTCTACCTTCCACTTGCATGCCCACATCCTTCACCATCACTGCAGTTGTTCCCAGCCATGTTGTTCTTTTACCGACTGGCGTACCTTCAGACATGTCCCCACTCAATCAGTTGCACACAGTTTCCACACCATCTCCAGTGGTTCCTGCACCCTCCATAGGTGCAGATTCTCGCTCCTTCATACCACCCCCTCCTGTTCTGTCTCTATCCCAGGAATCTCATCACATTTCTCCAACATTCCAACTGCAAGAGTGTTTTTAGGATCCAACATGCCTCCCAAAATCCCTCAGTTACCCCTAAGGCTGCACCCCACTCCTCCAGCAATTCCGAAATCAATCACTCGCAGCCCTCTAGTTGTCAGATCCAAAATAACTCAACTTTATCAAACCATCTCTATCAATCCAAACAACAAAAAATACCCATTCTAGACGACTAGGTAAGAGGATTCAACCACTGATATTATACACAATCCTTATGACTACTGACCTTAAACCGGTCAGTAGATTTTTACCCTGTTGATAAAAAGGGTCCTTTCATAGAAACCTTCTACCAGAAGGTCCATGAGGATTTTAATTGTCTGACTGATTTTAAAGCCAGATTGAATCTAAACAAACTCCAAATGTCCACACAAAAACATTTGTCCATTAATGAAGACATAGTTATTAAAAGGGCCAACAAAGGGGGTTACATTATCATCATGGATGAACAATTTTTTATGTTTTAGAAGCATCCAAAATCCTTGATGACATTAAGGGCTTAGTGACACGGGCGCCGATCCACCTGTGTTTTTTGCAGGATAAGACCGCTGCACTGCAGGTGTGGACGACTCTCCGCACCGTCCAGAAGAAAGAACACATGACCGGCAATGGAGCCGGTCATGCAAAGAGTCATTTACACACTGTGAGGCCATCTTATCCTGCAGAAACACGGTCGGACCGGCGCCCGTGTGACTGAGCTCTGAATATTAAAAAAAACAGAAATGAGCCACTATTCGCTCGGCAGAGTCAAATACTTCACCCCATACAATGACCAGTTATGCAAACATGGAACTGACTACTGCACTGGTTGAGACTACATACACCATTGTTCTGGGGCCACAACAGGGTCTGTAGCTATAGATAAAGTAATTGCACATAAAACATTAGCAATCATCACATTGATTACACATAATTCTCTCCATTTGATAAGATTAAGAAAAAACTGATTGTCTTCTGCATTATGGCAAACTTGGTCATGAATAGACACAAAATGGATTTTCACAGCTGATTAAGTGACAGATTATTTTTGTAAGTAATTATCTCTTAACTGCTCATTTATATTGTCAGGCTTAGTCAAAAACAGCTTAATAAAGTCATTTTTTTTTTTTTTTTCAGCTCAGCCGTCTACATTCCTCAAATTAAACAGTGATGGATCTCCAGAATGTGGCGCCATTGGTGGGAATCCACCTGCAGATATCTCTTGGATCCCACATTCAGATGATATAAACACTACAATAGTGGAAGAGCCGGACCAGACGTGGTCAGTGATCAGCACATTGAGTAGAGAGAGAATGAACGGGACTTCAGTGACCTGTGTTGTTTCTCATCCAATATTCATAAATCCATGGAAAGAAGTTATTGTACTGAGAGGTAAATATATGTGTCTATGTGCAGCTCCACTTAATAACATTTCACACTCTCTATCCGTGGAAAAAATTGACAGGAAAGGAAGAGAAAATAAACTCTGCTCCTTTGGATTCTGTCGCTAATGCCACTAAACGGGAATTTATCAGGATGGACATTGTTGATTTATAGCTGGGGTATTCCACTAATGTCCTATAGGAGAGGGTCTGACTAATATGCCTGGTGGCAATCAGTAGAATAATGTGGCAAGGGTGCCCAGTAGGAAAATACCATACCAACTTGTGTCCTGTTGGCTCTGCTCAGCTTTTTTCACAGACCATTTCTTTGGCCCATTATAATCAACTACCAATTATTTGTTCAGACCAGAAAAAGCAGATCCAAGCCAACAGGAAAAAAAGTTGCTATCACTACTTCCACATCTTTCTATCCACTAGCACTTCAGACCTCCTTAGCACTTCCTTGTGATTTTACACTAGTTTCTATACTGAGGCTCTCCCACTCTTTAGTCAGTTAAGTGAATTGTGAGAACTCAGATGATAATTAGAGCTGAGTGTTTAGGTCACTACATTGTAAGTCCAGGGGCCAACATACCGCCTATAGAGCTGTTCAGCTGCAAAGGATCCCATGGGGAGGGGGCTGCATTCGTATAGTCCCACCCGTTTTACTGCTGATTCCATGTCAGCCTTCCTTCCTCAAAACATTGGCCAGGCTTCAGTGACACCATCCAAGAGCCGTGCAGTAGAAGCCCCTATATATCATACACACAGAGGACTTGCTGGACACTGCACTCCATACAAAGCATAATCTTATACCTTTTCAAGAACACCGGAGATGGAAGGAGGAGTATGATTATGCTCTGTACAGTGTGGTGTCTGATTAATCCTACGTGTGATGCAAATGCTTTAGCTGCTGTTGCTGGACAGAATAACTAAAACCATGGCCTGGTGGTGGGATGGAGGTGGGCACTATTAATTGAGGCCACAGAAAGAACAGCTATAACTAGGTAGGGCCTCTAACTATGTGGAACCACAAAAGTTGGAACTTTTAGTAAGGGAGATCAGTGAGGGCACCTTATTACTTTCTGGGGGCACAGAGGGAGCACTAGTACTACATGGGGGTATTGAGAGGTGCATTGGGGCAGTGGCAGGATTGGAAGAGTGTGCAGAAACAAGTCAAGTCAGGAAGAAGTCTTCATGATGGTCTGGACCCATAGTAGAAGGAAAAATCAGAAAACTCCAATCAGAGAACACATCACCTGTGATCACTGGAGGGAACTGCACTGTTATCACAAGAATAACAGTGAAAGGAAATGGGCAGAGCTTGAATAAAAAACACAATACGCTGGGTGCTGTAAGGCAACACACACAAATCTGTAACGGCAGTCAAAAAGACTTTAATTTTATCACACTTTAGTTGTTATATGGGCCCTAGTACACTTTTTGCCTGGGGGCCCATAATGCTGTTAAGATGGCACTGCCTGTAGTACTACATCATTTAAATTAGAGAAACATGTGACCTATAAATACCAGAGCAAATCCATAGATTATGGTGTATAAAGAAATCATGTAAACCTACAAAAGTATATAGCACTCCAATTCAGTCAAATCAACATCTTAGCAAAAATTGATAAAAAATTCTAAAAAGGCATAAGGCACTCAAAAAAGTGGTGGACTACTGGGTAAACAATGTATATAAATGAATATTGACTCAAATCCTATATGCCAAGTACTACTGGATATAAAGGTACCACATATTCCAATAAAGGTACATAGCCCAACAAACATATATACAAGAGAGTAAATGAGTAGCAGTACAGTACAAACCCTGAGGCCGCCACACCCCGTCTCCAAGGAACTTTTATAAAATGCAATCAAAAATTCACGTTTTCCAAAATAGTGTCAATACAAATTACAGGACGTCCTGCAAAAAATGAGCCCTCACATAACTGGACGGAAACATAAAAGTTGTGGCTGTCGGATGATGCGGTCAAAATCATTTTAGTTTTTTTCAAAGATATTTTAGATTTTAAAAGCAGTACAGCAAAAAAAACTATATAAATTTGGTATCTTAGTAATCGTACTAACCCATAGAATAGAGTTATAAGGTCATTTTTGTTCCAGACCCCCCCCCCCCCCCCCCCAAAAAAAAAAAAACCCCGCAGGATTTCGTTTTTTCTTTCTATTTAACTCCACTTAGAATTTTTTCAATACTTTTATCAAAGATTTTCAATACATTATATGGCACAGGCAGCCACGTTGATGGATAAATAAAACAATTATGATTTTTTTTTAAAGTGACAAGGGAAAACGAAAATGAAAAAATGGGCCACGTCCTTAAAGGGTTAAAGGAGATGTCCCGAGGCAGCAAGTGGGTCTATACACTTCTGTATGGCCATAATAATGCACTTTGTAATGTACATTGTGCATTAATTATGAGCCATACAGAAGTTATAAGAAGTTTTATACTTACCTGCTCCGTTGCTAGCGTCCTCGTCTCCATGGTGCCGACTAATTTTCGCCCTCCGATGGCCAAATTAGCCGCGCTTGCGCAGTCCGGGTCTTCTCCTCTTCTCTATGGGGCTCCGTGTAGCTCCGTGTAGTTCCGCCCCGTCACGTGCCGATTCCAGCCAATCAGGAGGCTGGAATCGGCAATGGACCGCACAGAAGCCCTGCGGTCCATGAAGACAGAGGATCCCGGCGGCCATCTTCAGCAGGTGAGTATGAAGACGCCGGACCGCCGGGATTCAGGTAAGCGCTGTGCGGGTGGTTTTTTTAACCCCTGCATCGGGGTTGTCTCGCGCCGAACGGGGGGGGGGTTTAAAAAAAAAAAACCCGTTTCGGCGCGGGACATCTCCTTTAAGGAGTAGAGATGAGCGAACGTGTTCTTCCGAGCTTGATATTCGTGCGAATATTAGGGTGTTCGTGATGTTCGTTATTCGTAACGAACACCATGCGATGTTCGGGTTATTTTCACTTCCTTCCCTGAGACGTTAGCGCGCTTTTCTGGCCAATTGAAAGACAGGGAAGGCATTACAACTTCCCCCTGCGTTGTTCAAGCCCTATACCACCCCCCTGCTGTGAGTGGCTGGGAAGATCAGGTGTCCGCTTAATATAAAAGTCGGCCCCTCCCGCGGCTCGCCTCAGATGCCGTGTGAGTTAGATGAGGGACAGTGCTGTTTGTACCGGAGCTGCTGTAGGGAAAGAATTGGTAGTTAGTGTAGGCTTCAAGACCCCCCAAAGGTCCTTATTAGGGCCACTGATAGCTGTGTGTTGGCTGCTGTTAGCAGTGGCAAATTTTTTTTTCTCAAAATCACCTCTGCAGAGCGTTGCACCCGGCATTAGGGACAGAAGTGCTGCATAGGGAGGGAGAGTGTTAGGAGTGAGTGTAGCCTTCAAGAACCTCAACGGTCCTTTCTAGGGCCATATTTAACCGTGTGCAGTACTGTCCAGGCTGCTGTTAGCTGTGCTGCATTTTTTTTTGCTTCTCAAAATCGCCTCTGCAGAGCATTCCACCCTCCATTGATACTGCAGGGAAAGAATTGTATAGGCAGGGCGACAACACAGTTATTATTCATAGAATATACGCAGTGCTGCCTTTTGCTTGTAAAACAAGTGAAAATAATTCTATTTGTCCTGCCTCTGTCCGTCCTAACGCCGGTGGACACGTGTCGGCTGCGTGTGCAACCTGTAAAAATCATACGCACCCAGCTACGTTTTACTCCTGGCTTCGCCATTTGCTTTCCTTAATTGGGAAAAAAAATACCTGCTCTGCCACAGTTAATAACTCTGCTACCCTCACGTTCTGTGACACATTAGCAGGAAAACAGCACAGTTATTAAACTTCTCATGTTCATAGAATATACGCAGTGCTGCCTTTTGGTGCAAAAAAACGGAAAATAATTCTATTTGTCCTGCCTCTGTCCGTCCTAAGGGCGGTGGACACGTGTCGGCTGCGTCTGCAACCTTTAAAAATCAGACGCACCCAGCTACGTTTTACTCCTGGCTTCGCCATTTGCTTTCCTTAATTGGGAAAAAAAATACCTGCTCTGCCACAGTTAATAACTCTGCTACCCTCACGTTCTGTGACACATTAGCAGGAAAACAGCACAGTTATTAAACTTCTCATGTTCATAGAATATACGCAGTGCTGCCTTTTGGTGCAAAAAAACGGAAAATAATTCTATTTGTCCTGCCTCTGTCCGTCCTAAGGGCGGTGGACACGTGTCGGCTGCGTCTGCAACCTTTAAAAATCAGACGCACCCAGCTATGTTTTACTCCTGGCTTCGCCATTTGCTTTCCTTAATTGGGAAAAAAAATACCTGCTCTGCCACAGTTAATAACTCTGCTACCCTCATGTTCTGTGACACATTAGCAGGAAAACAGCACAGTTATTAAACTTATATTATACATTCACTAGAGGCAGTGGGGCCTTTCGTTTTCAAAAAAGGGGAAAAATTATATTTGGCCTGCAGTCTTGCGCCAATTTATTAGCTGCCTGTGAAATCAAATCACTGGTAATACAGCATGCTGAGGGGTAGGGGTAGGCCTAGAGGACGTGGACGCGGCCGAGGACGCGGAGGGCCAAGTCAGGGTGTGGGCACAGGCCGAGCTCCTGATCCAGGTGTGTCGCAGCCGACTGCTGCGCGATTAGGAGAGAGGCACGTTTCTGGCGTCCCCACATTCATCGCCCAATTAATGGGTCCACGCGGGAGACGGTTATTAGAAAATGAGCAGTGTGAGCAGGTCCTGTCCTGGATGGCAGAAAGTGCTTCGAGCAACCTTTCGTCAACCTGCAGTTCTGCGCCGTCCACTGCTGCAAATCCGAATCCTCTGTCTGCTGCTCCTCCTTCCTCCCAGCCTCCTCACTCCACTACAATGACACCTGCTCAGGAGCGGGAACACTCCCAGGAACTGTTCTCGGGCCCATGCTTAGATTGGGCAGCAGCGGTTCCTCTCCCACCAGAGGAGTTTATCGTCACTGATGCCCAACCATTCGAAAGTTCCCGGGGTCCGGGGAAAGAGGCTGGGGACTTCCGCCAACTGTCTCAACAACTTTCTGTGGGTGAGGAGGACGATGACGATCAGACACAGTTGTCTTGCAGTGAGGTAGTAGTAAGGGCAGTAAGTCCGAGGGAGCAGCGCACAGAGGATTCGGAGAAAGAGCAGCAGGACAATGAGGTGACTGACCCCACCTGGTGTGCAACGCTTACTCAGGAGGACAGGTCTTCAGAGGGGGAGTCAAGGGCATCAGCAGGGCAGGTTGCAAGAGGCAGTGCGGTGGCCAGGGGTAGAGGCAGGGCCAGACCGAATAATCCACCAAGTGTTTCCCAAAGCGCCCCCTCGCGCCATGCCACCCTGCAGAGGCCGAGGTGCTCTAATGTCTGGCAGTTTTTCACAGAGACGCCTGACGACCGACGAACAGTGGTGTGCAACCTTTGTCGCGCAAAGCTCAGCCGGGGAGCCAACACCAACAGCCTCACCACCACCACCATGCGCAGACATATGATGGCCAAGCACCCCACAAGGTGGGACGAAGGCCTTTCAGCGCCTCCGGTTTGCACCCCTGCCTCTCCCCCTGTGCCCCAACCTGCCACTGAGATGCAACCCCCCTCTCAGGACACAGGCACTACCGTCTCCTGGCCTGCACCCACACCCTCACCTCCGCTGTCTTCGGCCCCATCCAGCAGTGTAGTTCAGCGCACCGTCCAGCCGTCGCTTGCGCAAGTGTTCGAGCGCAAGCGCAAGTACGCCGCCACGCACCCGCACGCTCAAACGTTAACCGTCCGCATAGCAAAATTCATCAGCCTTGAGATGCTGCCGTATAGGGTTGTGGAAACGGAGTCCTTCAAAAGTATCATGGAGGCGGCGGCCCCGCGCTACTCAGTTCCCAGTCGCCACTACTTTTCCCGATGTGCCGTCCCAGCCCTGCACGACCACGTCTCCTGCAACATTGTACGCGCCCTCACCAACGCGGTTACTGCCACGGTCCACTTAACTACGGACACGTGGACAAGCACAGGCGGGCAGGGCCACTACATCTCCCTGACGGCACATTGGGTGAATTTAGTGGAGGCTGGGACAGAGTCAGAGCCCGGGACCGCTCACGTCCTACCCACCCCCAGAATTGCGGGCCCCAGCTCGGTGGTGGTATCTGCGGAGGTGTATGCTTCCTCCACTAAAGCACCCTCCTCCTCCTCCTCTGTCTCGCAATCAAGATGTGTTAGCAGCAGCATGTCGCCAGCAGTCGGTGTCGCGCGGTGTGGCAGCACAGCGGTGGGCAAGCGTCAGCAGGCCGTGCTGAAACTACTCAGCTTAGGCGATAAGAGGCACATGGCCCACGAACTGCTGCAGGGTCTGACACAGCAGACCGACCGCTGGCTTGCGCCGCTGAGCCTCCAACCGGGCATGGTCGTGTGTGACAACGGCCGTAACCTGGTGGCGGCTCTGCAGCTCGGCAGCCTCACGCACGTGCCATGCCTGGCCCACGTCTTTAATTTGGTGGTTCAGCGCTTTCTGAAAAGCTACCCACGCTTGTCAGACCTGCTCGTAAAGGCGCGCCGGCTCTGCGCACATTTTCGCAAGTCCCACACGGACGCTGCCACCCTGCGCACCCTGCAACATCACTTTAAGCTGCCAGTGCACCGACTGCTGTGCGACGTGCCCACACGGTGGAACTCTACGCTCCACATGTTGGCCAGGCTCTATGAACAGCGTAGAGCTATAGTCGAATACCAACTCCAACATGGGCGGCGCAGTGGGAGTCAGCCTCCTCAATTCCTTTCAGAAGAGTGGGCCTGGTTGGCAGACATCTGCCATGTCCTTGGTAATTTTGAGGAGTCTACCCAGGTGGTGAGCGGCGATGCTACAATCATTAGCGTCACCATTCCTCTGCTATGCATCTTGAGAAATTCCCTGCAAACCATAAAGGCAGCTGCTTTGCGCTCGGAAACGGGGGCGGGGGAAGACAGTATGCCGCTGGATAGTCAGGGCACCCTCCTGTCTATTTCTCAGCGTGTACAGGAGGAGGAGGAGCATGAGGAGGATGAGGAGGAGGGGGAAGAGACAGCTTGGCCCGCTGCTGACGGTACACCGGCTGATTGCCTGTCATCCTTTCAGCGTGTATGGCCTGAGGAGGAGGAGGAGGAGGAGGAGGAGGATCCTGAAAGTGATCTTCCAAGTGAAGACAGCCATGTTTTGCGTACTGGTACCCTGGCACACATGGCTGACTTCATGTTAGGATGCCTTTCTCGTGACCCTCGCGTTGCACGCATTCTGGCCACAACGGATTACTGGGTGTACACACTGCTCGACCCACGCTATAAGGAGAACCTTCCCAGTCTCATTCCCGAAGAGGAAAGGGGTTCGAGAGTGTTGCTATACCACAGGACCCTGGCGGACAAGCTGATGGTAAAATTCCCAGCCGACAGCGCTAGTGGCAGAAGGCGCAGTACCGAGGGCAAGGTCGCAGGGGATGTGCGTAGATCGAGCAGCATGTACATCCCAGGCAGTGCAACAGTCTTTAAGGGCCTGGCCAGCTTTATGGCTCCCCACCAAGACTGTGTCACCGCTCCCCAGTCAGGGCTGAGTCGGCGGGAGCACTGTAAAAAGATGGTGAGGGAGTACGTAGCGGATCGCACGACCATCCTTGGTGACGCCTCGGCCCCCTACAACTACTGGGTGTCGAAGCTGGACACGTGGCCTGAACTAGTGCTGTATGCCCTGGAGGTGCTTGCTTGTCCTGCGGCTAGCGTCTTGTCGGAGAGGGTGTTTAGTGCGGCTGGGGGAATCATCACAGATAAGCGTAGCCGCTTGTCAACCGACAGTGCCGACAGGCTAACACTCATCAAGATGAACAAAGGCTGGATTTCCCCAGACTTCTGTACTCCACCAGCGGACAGCAGCGATACGTAAGCAATACGTAGGCTGCACCCGCGGATGGAAGCTACGTTCTCTCTTACCATCCAAAACGGGGACATTTCTGCTTCATCAATCTGTGTCTAATATTCCTCCTACTCCTCCTGCTCCTCCTCCTGAAACCTCACGTAATCACGCTGAATGGGCAATTTTTCTTAGGGCCACAAGGCTCACTCAAATAATTTTTCTGAACAATTTTTATAAGTTTCAATGCGCTTAAAAGCGTTGGAACTTTAACTTGAACCAATTTTTCATTACACTGGGCTGCCTCCAGGCCTAGTTACCACTTAAGCCACATTAACCAAAGCGATTCACCTGCCATCTTGGTTGGGCATGGCCAATTTTTACTGAGGTACATTAGTACTGTTGGTACACCAAGAACTATGTTCTTCGCCTGCACTCATGGTACAGAAAGGTGTGTGGGGTTGGCCTACACTTTAGCTACATAAATGTAACTTGTGCCTTGGCTATACTAAGGCTACTGAAATGGAACTAAGACTGCGCTCCCACTATACTGCTGCTTCAGAATTGTTACTGGGGCCTGTCTTGAGTGCTACTATTGCTGACATGGAACGAAGACTGCGCTCCCGCTATACTGCTGCTTCGGAATTGTTACTGGGGCCTGTCTTGAGTGCTACTATTGCTGACATGGAACGAAGACTGCGCTCCCGCTATACTGCTGCTTCGGAATTGTTACTGGGGCCTGTCTTGAGTGCTACTATTGCTGACATGGAACGAAGACTGCGCTCCCGCTATACTGCTGCTTCGGAATTGTTACTGGGGCCTGTCTTGAGTGCTACTATTGCTGACATGGAACGAAGACTGCGCTCCTCCTATAATGCTGCTACTGATATGTTAGTGGGGCCTGTCCTAATGCTACGGCTGAAATGTTACGAATTCTGGGCTCTGCCTATACCGCTGCTAATGGTATGTCTCTGGGGTGTGGAAACAGAGGCTTTCCAAAGACATGATGGTGGCGAGGCCATTTCCCACCGACGCGGTTACTGTTAAGGTGCATATTACCACGGACACGTGGAGAGGACACGTAGTGCCTCAAAAACATCCCCCTCCTCCTCCAACAGGGAAAACATTCTTGGCAAATGCCTTTGCATTGGTTCGTCTGGTGGCAGTCCAAGAATTTCACCTTTACCGACACAACAAGAGAGCCCCCACACCATCCCCCCGCCACGGCCCACTTAATCCTGGCCGCATTCCGAAAACCAACAAAATACAACCGTGCTACTAGGTCCGCAGTCACCACCACATTACCACCAACGCGGTTACTGTTAAGGTGCATATTACCACGGACACGTGGAGAGGACACGTAGTGCCTCAAAAACATCCCCCTCCTCCTCCAACAGGGAAAACATTCTTGGCAAATGCCTTTGCATTGGTTCGTCTGGTGGCAGTCCAAGAATTTCACCTTTACCGACACAACAAGAGAGCCCCCACACCATCCCCCCGCCACGGCCCACTTAATCCTGGCCGCATTCCGAAAACCAACAAAATACAACCGTGCTACTAGGTCCGCAGTCACCACCACATTACCACCAACGCGGTTACTGTAAAGGTGCATATTACCACGGACACGTGGAGAGGACACGTAGTGCCTCAAAAACATCCCCCTCCTCCTCCAACAGGGAAAACATTCTTGGCAAATGCCTTTGCATTGGTTCGTCTGGTGGCAGTCCAAGAATTTCACCTTTACCGACACAACAAGAGAGCCCCCACACCATCCCCCCGCCACGGCCCACTTAATCCTGGCCGCATTCCGAAAACCAACAAAATACAACCGTGCTACTAGGTCCGCAGTCACCACCACATTACCACCAACGCGGTTACTGTAAAGGTGCATATAACCACGGACACGTGGAGAGGACACGTAGTGCCTCAAAAACATCCCCCTCCTCCTCCAACAGGGAAAACATTCTTGGCAAATGCCTTTGCATTGGTTCGTCTGGTGGCAGTCCAAGAATTTCACCTTTACCGACACAACAAGAGAGCCCCCACACCATCCCCCCGCCACGGCCCACTTAATCCTGGCCGCATTCCGAAAACCAACAAAATACAACCGTGCTACTAGGTCCGCAGTCACCACCACATTACCACCAACGCGGTTACTGTTAAGGTGCATATTACCAGTCTGACTGGGGCATGCAGACACCTTGACAGAATGAATAGTGTGTGGCACATAGGTTCCCCATTGCTATGCCTACGTGTGCAGCTCCTGATGGCGGTGGCACAGGATTCTATTTCTCATTGCTTCTGTACAGCATTGTGGGCTATCGCCCCGCCCCTTTTAAAGAGGGTCGCTGCCTAGCCATGCCAACCCTCTGCAGTGTGTGCCTGCGGTTCCTCCTCATGGCAGACGCACTTCTAAATAGACATGAGTGTGGCGTGGCATGAGGGCAGCTGAAGGCTGCGCAGGGACACTTTGGTGTGCGCTGTGGGGGGGAGGGGGGGGGGGCGGTTGGTCAGCATGTAACCCAGGAGAAGTGGCAGCGGAGTGTCATCCAGGCAGTGATTGTGCTTTGTTGTAGCTAGTGTGGTGCTTAGCAAAGGTATGCCATGCTAATGAGGGCTTTTCAGAAGTAAAAGTTGTTGGGAGGGGGGAGGGGGGCCCACTCTTGCCGGTATTGTGGCTTAATAGTGGGACCTGTGAACTTGAGATGCAGCCCAACATGTAGCCCCTCGCCTGCCCTATCCGTTGCTGTGTCGTTCCCATCACTTTCTTGAATTGCCCAGATTTTCACACATGAAAACCTTAGCGAGCATCGGCGAAATACAAAAATGCTCTGGTCGCCCATTGACTTCAATGGGGTTCGTTGTTCGAAACGAACCCTCGAACATCGCGGGAAGTTCGTTCCGAATAACGAACACCCGAACATTTTGGTGTTCGCTCATCTCTATTAAGGAGGGTTAGTCTTGTACCTGTAGTACTACATTGCTTTAATTAGGTTGCATCTGATGATTAGCCCTTCTCTTACATATATGTGGGTTCCAATTCCTTGATTTCTTATATGCGTATGTTATTCAATGTCAGTCTTGTAGTTTGTATTACATTTTTTGGGAGGTGGTAGAGATAGGTACACAGAATGCTTATTACACTTAGTGATCATGTTGCGCTTTGACCAGTGTTATCTGAACACTGTTTAAATTGTTTTTACATCTTTTGTGTCTATATATTCATATGTGTCTAGCATGTTTGTTATAGTAATCCTTCTATGGCTGCATTGATATTGGTGTGATGAGTTTTTTATGTGATTGTTCGGAGCAAGATTAACAACGTAATCTTGTAGATATGATACCTTTTAATGGCTAACAAAAATACATGATGTTAAAGCGAGCTTCGAAAGCAACGCAGGGTTCTTCTTCACGCTTAAATGAAATAAATCCAAAGAGGCATGCATATTTATACACACATATTCATGACAAGGCACATACGTGAATGTGATTGATTTGCAATTAAAGCAATACTGCAACAGTAAAACAAACATTTTTAACCAGACACTGATAAGGGAGTAAAGGTTTTATGGTCCCTGAATTACTGTTGGGGGGGGGGGGGGGGGGTCACCAGGCCAGAGTCTTATCTGTGCTATACATTTCTCATTCCTCCCATTCACGCATTAATCCTCGTGAAGAATTTAACCTTCTATTAAAATTGTCAAAAGTTGTTATAAATTTATATTCCCAATTTCTTCTATGGCTTTGTGACTTGAAACCACCCTTCAGTATCATAACTCTCATATCTTTTATGTTGTGTCCATGACTAGAAAAATGCTCAGCCACAGGTAATTCTGTCTTTCTCTGTTCAATTGAGTGGCGATGAGATCTCATCCTGGCTTTCAGTTTTTGTCCTGTTTCTCCAACATAACGGCCCCCAACAGGACATTTACTGCACAGGATCAGGTACACAACATCAGACGTGGAACATGTGAATGTCCCCTGGATCTTATAGTCCTGCTGTGTGTTGGAGATTTGTATCCGGTCCGCAGTCAGTACATGTCTTAATAAGTTCCTTTTTGTGCGTCAGAAGGCAATGCACTCCTGATCATAAAGTTTCTCAAAGGCTTTTATATACACACTTGTACTCTCCTTTTTGAATGCACTGTAATCACTATCACTGTGCAGAACTGGTGTGCAGTAGTATTTAGTGACTGCATCATTTGGAGGAATATTAGAGCTGAGCTGCTGGAGCTGAGCCCACTGTAAAACATGAACCCATTATATATATATATATATATATATATATATATATATATATATGTATGTGTGTGTGTGTGTGTGTGTTTGTGTGTATACATATATATATATGTGTGTGTGTGTGTATATATATATATATATATATATATATATATATATATATATATATATATATATATATATATAAAATCTTTGGACGGTGCACATTCTACACCCAATGTTCACTGATTAGATATATGTTGGATAGTTATTGAGTCTTCTGGCTAACAATTACCTTGACACATACATGTTTAGCTCAGCCGAGAGTGCATGTTGTCATGTTACAGCCAGCATGCTGTCAAGTCTCTGCCAGCACACTTTTTCTACTGGGGATTTGGTAAATAGCTGTTAAGCTGAGGTAGTGGCTGGTGATTGACAGCTCTGTGAGCCAATTAGTTTCTTTCCACTCACTATATAATCCAGCTCTTCCTGGCTGGGAGTTGCCAGTTATTTTTCCGTGTTTCTGATCAAGTAGGCTTGCCCAGTGCTGCTGTGTTCTGGTTTGTCTCCTGTGTTTCTGTTTGCCTTGCATTCTGTGTTCTCTTCTTTTGTTGTCAGTTTCTGTTTGTCCCTGGTTACGGTCCTCTGGTTCCCCTCTGACTGTAGACCTGTTTTTGTGGATATAGTTGGGTTGTCCCTTTCAGGACAGGTGTTCCGTTGGAAGGTGGGTTCTGGGGATTCAGAGTGCCCCACTCTTAACGCTACCTCTTATGTCTGTCTGCTCCTGTATCTAGCCACCTGAATAGCAAGCAAACATGTCAGTCCTGACTGCTCCAGTAGCAAGTCATCTCAGGGTTTTGTTAGCAGTCCAAAACAAATGTAATATGTGTTCTGAATGAAAAGAGTAGAGAAAGCCGCTGCCAGACATCTCCTTCTCTCTGTCAGCATCTTATCTTCTGATAATAGAAGGATCAGGCAATGAAATCCAACTGCTGAATCTTTATCTCCCCTAACATCTGCCATCGGAGGAGAGTCAGAACGCTCCTATACACATTAGATGAGCAGCCAGTCCAGTTGAAATTAGTAGGTTTGGTGGGTTTGGGCACCATATATCTAATAGATTAACAAGTTTCAATCCCTTGTTATTATCAGATACCCGTCACCTATTAAACCTCACTATTTATGTCTGAACAGGTAACTTCTCTTATGCTTATTTCTAGACTATGGATTCTCTATGGACTTGAGAATAATGATCACAATAATCGTCACCGTGTTCATAGTTGGAGTTCTTCTGTGTCTGAAACTCAAATGCCAGGTACGTTAACTATTATTATGAGTCATCCCAATGCAGTGGCTCCATTCGATTCAATGACAGTGCTGGAGATTACTAAGTGCTCAT
This sequence comes from Eleutherodactylus coqui, assembly GCF_035609145.1. Classification (NCBI taxonomy): domain Eukaryota; kingdom Metazoa; phylum Chordata; class Amphibia; order Anura; family Eleutherodactylidae; genus Eleutherodactylus; species Eleutherodactylus coqui. The sequence goes on from NC_089840.1 coordinate 49,118,886, forward strand.
ATAAACAATTTCTGGTGGTCCCAGTGAAATATAAGAAGTGGCAGCGTGCATGCGCTTCATTCATGTGGGGACTTTTGGGACCCCTGGTCTTGGAATTAGTGGGGGTCCCGGTGTTTGAAACCCTACTAATCATAATCCTGTGAATAGAGAATAACTTTATAACTTGGTTCAACTCCTTTAATCCTTATGTACTCACACTAGTCAAAGAATGAGAATTATAACAAACTATACATTAGATTACAAATTTACAGTAGTTTATATTGAATACTCAGTATATACTTTCTGTGCAATATATTTATATAATATTCATAGTACTTTAGCTAGTATAAGATCTACAGATAACATTTTATTAGTAGCCCATTGTAATGAACTTTCTACACAACTGTTTTACAACGCGTGCGTTTACCACTGGATCCAAAACGCTAACAAGGGCTCTCAGAGCATTGGATGTACACTGCTATATGTTACAACTAGAGATGAGCGAGCACGAAAATGCTCGGGTGGTCGTTACTCGAGTCGAGCTTTTCGTAATGCTCGAGAGCTCGTTTCGAGTAACAAACCCCATCGAAGTCAATGGGAGACTCGAGCATTTTTTATGGTGACCGATGCTCTGCATAGGGGAGGGTGTGTGATTCACTTGAAAACATCAGAAAGTGATGGAAACACCACAGAAATGGATAGGGAACAGCAGGGGCAGCATGCATGGATGCATCTGAGGCTCCCAGATCGCAGTATTAAGCCAAAATGGGGGCAAGAGCCAGGTGGTCACCCCTCTAACAATTTAGTTGGGCCAGACCATAATCAGCAAGGCACACTGTGTTACATGCTGGCATTGCTGCCCAACCCCCCGCACGAGCTTGCGTCCACAGCGTACTGAAATTTTCCCCAGCGCACCATCCAGCTGTCCCCATCCCAGACAGGGTTAGGCACACACCTTCACCTACTCAGTAGTCCACAGCATACTGAAATTTTTCCCAGCGCAGCGTCCAGTTGTCCCCATCCCAAATGAAGTAAGGCGCACCCCTTCACCTACTCAGTAGTACACAGCGTACTGAAATTTTTTCCAGCGCAGCGTTAAGCTATCCTCATGCCACACGGTCGCTTGATAGCCACACCACCCTCATGTCTATTTATAAGTGCGTATTGGATGAGGAGGAATAGGAGGCACACACTGCAGAGGGTTGGCAGGGCCTGGCAGCGACACTCTTTGATATTGTAGGCGATAGCCCACAATGCAGATGAGAATTGCTGATAAATTAACGTACGATCATCATTCCAATCCCGTGCCACCTTCGTCACAAAATTTCGTGAGCCATAAACGTGGGCCTAAAGGGAACTCAGATGCCAGTACTTCTACACATCTCCACAATGCAACAACCCATTCTAAAACAAAAGATTCTTTTACCAAGAGTATAGGTGAACCCCTAAAAGGATTTGTTTACCAAGAGTATAGTTGAACCCCTGAAAAATTTGTTTACAAAGAGTATAGGTGCACCCTTGAAAGATTTGTTTATTAAGAGTGTAGTTGAACCCCTGAAAGATTTGTTCACCAAGAGTGCAGGTAAAAACATGAAAGATTTTTTTTAGCGACAGCTCGTACTTGCTTAATGGGATCCAGGTGGCGGTCCACCAACAAGCAAGCTACTGCCTGTCCCAGCCCCTGCCTCTCACCGAGGGTTTTTTAACCAGTGCCCCAGGGAAAGACATCATGTACTATGAAAAAATTTGAGTGGCCAAACCAGGACAATTCATTCTGTCTCAGTGTCAGATTGCTGGACACTGCACTGGGATACATTTGTGGACTCTGTGGGCGTATGAAGCTGGAACCAGCACGTTTGCTGAACTCTAGCGGTGAACCTCCTCAAAATTGGGGCAAGAACCTGGAGGCAGCCCTCAGAAAAAAATAGGTTTTAGAGAGCCTTTTGGCCCTCTGAAGAATTGGCTGTTCAATATGCTGACATGCTGGTTTAGGAGGAGGAGGAGGAAGGTCAGAGAAGGATAGACCAAGGTACTTCTACCCTTTTTTGGAGTGATAGAGGGTGCATGGTTCTCCAGTTCCAGCTTAAAGCCTCGTGTGGTGCAGAGTGTAAGCTCTCACTCATGACCTGAAGATTGCAATTTCAAACCCCGAATGGTTCAGGTAGCCGGCTCAAGGTCGACTCAGTCTCCCTTCCTTCCGAGGTCGGTAAAATGAGTACCCAGCTTGTTAGTGGTAATAAATAAAAGAAAATTACCTGAAATCACTGCGTAATAAGTTGGTGCTATACAAATAACAAGATTTATTATTTTTATTACTTTATGTTACGCTGCTTTCCATCGGTGGAGAAGAGAAGTCTGGGGAAAACCAGGCTTTGTTCATCTTAATAAGTGTAAGCCTGTCGGCGCTGTCAGTTGACAGGCAGGTATGCTTATCCATGATAATCCCCCAGCAGCACTAAACACCCTCTCTGAAACACGCTAGCATCAGGGCAGGCCAGCACCTCCTAGGCGTACAGCGCAAGTTCATGCCACGTGTCCAGCTTTGACACCCAATAGTTGTATAAAGCAGAGGGATCATGGAGAATGTTGGTATGGTCAGCTATGTACTCCCTCACCATCTTTTTACACTGCTCCCTCCTACTCAGCCTTGACTGGGGACTGGTGACACAGTCTGGCTGGGGTGCCATAAAACTGGCAAAGGCCTTGGAGAGTGTTCCCCTGCCTGCGCCGGACATGCTGCCTGTTCCCCTCATCTCCCCTGCTAGTTGGAACACTGAACTACGTGCTCTACCGCTAGCGTTGTCAGATGGGAACTTTAGTGTCAGCTTTTCCACCAGGGCCTTGTGGTATTGCATCACTCTGGTACTCCTTTCCTCTTCGGGTATGAGAGTGGAAAGGTTCTCCTCATACCATGGGTCAAGAAGGGTAAACGCCCAGTAATCCGTGTTGGCCAGAATGCGTCTAACGCGAGGGTCACGGTAAAGGCAGCATAACATGAAGTCAGCAGACACGGGGTAACCCACTGTTATGTCAGTGTGAGTTTTATACTGTATTGTGGGATGCACCCTTCTATTGGCTGGCTTCTGTGGTATCGTTCACTTTGCAGATTTAGTTGCATGCAGTCGCTCCTCCCCAATCTGGGCTGGGTTGAGTGGGTGGCTGCACATAGGTCTGCAGTGAACTGTTTAGCTCGTCTGGTTTATAGTCTGGTTTGCTGCATATTATTAGGTTCTTCGGCCATTCTGCCGACCCTATGGCCATTGTGCTGGTCTTATGGCGATCGTGCCTGCTTACGGGCTATTGTGCCTGCTTTGCACCTTATCAGGTATTGCATTTTTGGCTTTTTTCCAGTGAAATATGCAGCTGGTATTCAACAATGGCTCTACACTGCTCGTAAACCCTGGCCAACATGTGCAAAGTTGAATTCCAGCGCGTGGGCACGTCGCACAACAATCGGTGCACTGGCAGCTGGAAGCGATGTTGCAGTGTCCTGAGGGTGGCAGCATCTGTGGTGGACTTTCTGAAATGTACGCACATGAGACGCACCTTGCTGAGCAGGTCAGACAAATTGGGGTCGTTTTTAAGAAAGCAACTGAACCACCAGATTGAACACGTGGGCCAGCCATGGCACGTGTGTTAGTCTGCCAAGCTGCAGAGCTGCCACCAGGTTACGCTCATTCCACAGACGACCATGCCTGGTTGGAGGTTCAGAGGCAAAAGCCACAGATCTGTCTGCTCTGTCGAACCCTGTAACAGCTCTTGGGCGGTGTGCCTCTTGTCACCTAAGCTCAGGAGTTTAAGCACAGCCTGCTGATGCTTCCCCATGGCAGTGCTGCAGCGCCTCGAGCTACCGACTGAAGGCGACGTGCTCACAGATGGTATTTGAAGGTGGAGGAGGAGGGGGGGTGTAGGAGGTGGCATAATAAGCTGGAGAAACCATGACTGAGGTAGGACCCGCAATCCTCAGTCGTATGGGTAGCACGTGAGCAGACCCAGGGTCAGACTCGGCCCCAGCCTCCACCAGGTTAACCCAATGTGCCGTCAGGGAGATGTAGTGTCCCTGCCCACCACCTCTTGTCCATGTGTGGGTGGTTAAGTGGACCTTCCCAGTAACCGCGTTGGTGAGGACACAGTTGATATTCCGTGATACGTGCTGGTGTAGGGCGGGGATGGCACAGCGGGTAAAATAGTGGCGACTGGGGACCGAGTAGCGAGGGACGGCTGCCGCCATGAGGTTGTGGAAAGCCTCAGTTTCTACCAGCCTATATCGCAGCATCTCCAGGCTCAGCAGTTTGGAGATATGCACGTTTAGCGGTTGTGCATGCGGTTGGGTGGCTGCATATTTGCGCTTGCGCTCTAATGTTTGTGTTATGGACAGCTGAACGCTGCGCTTGGACACATGGTGGAGGCAGTGAAGGACCGTGCAGGTCAAGGGGTGGATGCAGAGCAGGAGATGCTCGTGCCTGCGTCCTGGGAGGGGGATTGCATCTCAGTGCCAACATGTGACACAAGGGAAGAGGCAGTGGTGTGACCCGCAGGCGGTGAATGGCCTTCGTTCCACCTCGTCAGGTGCTTAGCTATCATATGCCTGCTCATGCTGGTGGTGGTGAGGCTGGTAGTGGTGGCTCCCCTGTTGATCTTGGTGCAGCACAGGTTGCACACCACTGTTCGTCGGTCGTCTGTGCTCTTATTAAAAAACCTCCAGACCTTCGAACACCTAGCCCTCTGCACGGGAGTTTGCCATGACGAGGTGCTGTGGGGAACAGTTGGAGGATTACTTTCTCTGGCCCTGTTTCTCCCTCTGGCCACCCCACTGTCTCTTCCAACCCGATCTGGTGCTGCACTTGCCTCCCCCTTTGAAGCCCTGTCTTCAGTAGGCTTACCAACGACAAACTCCTCAGGTGGCTCACGAACCATTGTTTGGCACTCAGGGAAGGGACCTGAGAACAGTTGCTGTGAGTATGCCTATTATGAATCTTTCCTTTTCCTGGAGTGACCAGGCTGGGAGGAAGGAGGATCAGCGTGAAGATTCACAGGTCCAGTCTCTTGGCTAGCATGAGCGGACTGCATGGAAGACTGGGTGGTGGATAAATTACTGGATGCGTTATCCGCTATCCATGTCATCACCTGATCACACTGTTGTGCTTTTAAAAAATGGTTTACCATGCGGACCTGAAAACTCTGAGATGAAGCTAGGGAGTGTAGGCATTGTTTCAACCCACTCAGGACCTCGGCCTCTGTCCACACCATCATTCGGATGCCCACATCCTCATCCTTGACCCTTATCCCTAGTCTTTATCATGTTGTATAATGCACTGCATCAAAATGCTACGCAAACTGCGAGGTATTTTGCGTATGCTTTAAGCCCAAAATAGACACTGTAAACTGCATACAGTCTTGTTAGATAGTGTGCATCGACAGAACACACACAGCACACAGTCGGTTTGGCGTACGCTTTAAGCCCAAAATGGACACTGTAAACTGCGTACAGTCTTGTTAAATGGTGTGCATCGACAGGACACACACATGGGGATTTGGCTTATGCTTTAAGCCCAAAATAGACACTGTAAACTGCGTACAGTCTTGCTAGATAGTATACATCCACAGGACACATACAGGGAGATTTGGCGTATGCTTTAAGCCCAAAATAGACACTGTAAACTGCGTACAGTCTTGTTAGATAGTGTGCATCGACAGGACACACACATGGGGATTTGGCATATGCTTTAAGCCAAAAATACATGCAAAAATGAAAAGTTAGAGGAGTTTTGTTACTTTCTATCTACTCTATGTACACCAGTAGCAGTATACTGTATAGAACCGGTAACAATATGCAGTATACAGCCGGGATGCTTGTGAATGGTTTGTGCGCACTACTGGTCTCAGCCAGCGAAACTGCTGATGCACAAAAGTGGAGTTGTAGTCCTGAAAAGGAATGTTGGGTTCTTGGAAAATGGATCCCTGCCTAAACGCTCCTTCTAACCTACACTACCACTCTCCCTCATTCACAGCAGCTCTGTCCCTTCGCTAATCCAGCCTGCGTGTGAGGCGAGCATCAGGTGACCTGAGTTTTTATGCTCGTAGGTCACCTGATCCGGGCAGCCAGTCACTGCTATAGATGTGCACAGGGTTGGCACGTCATAGCAGGAGTTGCCAAAGCCTTCCCTGCATGTTCATTGGCTAAAAAAAGCCTCTAAACATGTGGGGAGGAGAGGGTGAAATTTTCTCCAGCACCACGTGGTGCTCGCTCGAGTAACGAGTACCTTCAAGTATGCTAATGCTCGAACGAGCATCAAGCTCAGGCGAGCATGCTTGCTCATCTCTAGTTACAACCCTTTGTTTCGGATCCAGCGGTGAGTTAGCATGCCGTGAATGGAAGAAGCCCAGGGATGACAGTGGCATATTAATAGTAAGACAGTAAGGCGCATGGGGTGGTGGGACAGAGTTAGAGCACAATGTTAGAGAAAATAAAGTACACACTTTGTAAAAAAATTAATAAATAAAGCCCCTAGAAGTAGTTGTTTTGCTGCAAAACTCAGCATGCATTTACATCTCAGGCAGATATGCAATTGATTAAAGTTGTGGCATGACTAGATGAATAATCTTGCCACCCGAAGCCCTAAAATTGGTTCCACCCTGTGGCCTATATAAAGGCTTTCAGAGACTACTTGTGTGTAGTGAACTTCTTTTTTCTTTTGTGCAGAGCTTGTTGACCACTAGATGCCTCTACGATGCAGATTTATCGCCAGTAGAACATGCTTGAAACCATCTTAGATGCTATCTTTGACCCTCCTACGAGTTTGTATGATCTAGAGGCTGTTACATCAAAAGTGGACTGAAATGAAGCAGGATACTGTACGGAACCTGTATGCCACCATGCACACCTGTATCACATATTACATCGAAGCTAGAGGTGGAAGAAAAGGTTACTAGAGCCTCCATGCCCGCCTGTATCACATCTGTTATCCAAGCTAGAGGCAGCCCAACAGGATACTAGAGCCTCCATGCCTGTCCGTATTACATCTTGTATGCAAGCTAGAGGCAGTACAACAGGGTACTAGAGCCTCCATGCACATCTGTATCACATCTTGTATCCAAGCTAGAGGTGGTACAACGGGGTACTAGAGCCTCCATGCCTGCCCGTATCACATCTTGTATGCAAGCTAGAGGTGGTACGACAGGTTACTAGAGCCTACATGCCTGCCCGTATTACATCTTCTATGCAAGCTAGAGGCGGTACAACAGGTTACTAGAGTCTCCCTTTACGTGTTCCGTTTTCTGCAATAAATCCTTTTGCTCTGATATTGTGTTCACTTACTTACTGTATATCTAATAAAGTCTTCTTCATACACTGTTATACACAGGAGAACACTTGTGTCTGCAGCTGTTCTGTGGAGAATTGGTACAGACACATCTTCATGCAGCGCTCTACTGTTATGCCTTTGTTTCTGTTGCAACAGAACTTTGCAGTTTATCAAAAACTATTATGAACTCCATTATAATAAAATATTTCCTGCATCTGCAAGGTGGTTGCTTTTTACCTTGGCACCTCATCGGTGGCCCTTATTGACTAGGTATCAGCCCTGTAATTGGGCCCACTTTGGCCGCTATGGAACGGAACCAGCTGCGACTACAGGCCTTCCCCCATTGGAGAACCTGCCTATGACCCCTCCCTCATCCAAGGGGCCACCACACTGACATTACATATTAAGGAATAATACTCATACATACTATCTACATAATTACCACCATGCCGTACACATAAATATTGCTAACATATTGTTCAATTTCTGAATACAATGCTCACTTTGATAAAGCGTGTTTTGCCCTTTCCATGACATGGAGCTGCTCAGCTGCCTGGCACTTTAGTAGGATTGGACTGACATTTTGCCATCTCAACAGAGGGCACCGACAAATCTAGAAACGTCAACACTTGGACTCTTGCATGAGCCCTTGTTTTATCCTGTGATAAGAGGGACCACCCCAGTTTATAGCACATGGGCTCTCTATTCTCTTATTATCTTAATATTTCTAGACCAGTCTTTGCAATTATATTGCACTCAGGTGGAAATTTTAGGGGGGAAGTAAAGAGGACAATTTCCAAGAACCCCAATTATCTGGGGAGAAGGGGAGGACAGGACCCCTAAAATAACTTGAGTTTAGCATCTATATGTAAACGCTGGACCACTTGGGACTGCCGTTACAATCTTTACTGCCCTAGACTACCCTGGGGCTTTACCTTTAACCCTTTCATTGCATTGGACCACTTCGCTTTTACCATTAACACCTTCACTATTTAAAGGGGGTTTTCCATAGCTTAAAATAGCTTCACAACCACTCTGTCCTTTCTGGTTGCTGCTGACCAGGACATGTGACTGCTGCAGCCAATCACTGGCTATAGAGGGTCACTGCTGTGGTCAGTGATTGTCTGCAGCAGTCACATATCCTGGTCAGCAGTAACCAGGAAGGGCAGAGTGAAGCAATTTTTGGGGGAACCCCTTAGAGCATTGTAGGGGCGTGGTATTTGTGCACTAAGAAAGCAGTATTGTGGGGTGTAACATTAGTGCAAAAAGTCAGATTTATCCTTGTTTTATGAATATATTTTGCAATAATAAGTGTAATTGTCTAAAACATATCTTGGTGAGGGCCTAATTTTCTATAAAATTGGCCATATTGCACTACACTTAAGGCCCATTTACATGGAGCGATGATAGCTCAAAAATTGCTCAAATGACAGGTTGAGAGACAGCTTTGAGCGATCATTTTTAGAGATGAGCGAGCACGCTCGTTTAAGGCTGATTCCCGAGAGAGCATTGGTCTTTTTGAGTAACTGCTTACTCGTTTGAGCACCAATCTCTCTCTCTCCCCCCCTCCCCCTGCATGGTGCTCAGAACAGTAAGCAGTTACTCGAAAAGACCAATGCTCTCTCGGGCATCAGCCTTAAACGAGCGTGCTCGCTCATCTCTAATCATTTTGCAAAAACTATTAAGTAGCTACTCAGCTACTTAATAGCTTATTAGTGAGCAAATGAAGCCTTTAACTGAATGCAGTTAATTGCCCGAGGCCTCTTATCTGCTTTCAGCTCCATTGTTCTCCCTCAGGTTCAGTAGCTGAAGCAATACTATCAGTACTACCCGCGGAGAACTCAGCATGCGGTCCTGATAAGACCACATGACGATTTTTAGGCTGGCTGGAATTTAATGATCAACTAGCAGTGCACGAAAAGTGCATGATGGCCGTGTGTTTAGACGCGACGATTATCTCTCAAATGATCACTTTTGAGCAATTTTTGAGCGATCATTGTTCTGTTTAACCCCTTCCCGCCCCATGACGTAAGGGTACGTCATGGGAGCGGGGTACTTCCCGCAAAATGACATACCCTTACGTCATATGGATAGCGCAAAATCATAGCAGATCTCGCGCTAACCCCTTCCTTGCCGCAATCTAAGCAGATCGCGGCAGGGAAAGGGTTCACAGAGGGAGTGTGCTCCCTCTGTGACTCCTGCCGGGCTCTCGCAATATTATCGCGAGAGCCCCGCTGGTTGCTATGGCAATAGGACGCCAGATATCGGTGTCCTGTATTGCCATAGCCTAAGATCGATATAGTAAGCGATAAGGCATGGCAGGAGAGACGTCCTGCCATGCCTTATGGCAGCGATCTGCAGTCCTGCAGTAAAAAAAAAATTTAAAAAATTTAAAATCACATATTTGGTATCGACGCATCCGTAATAGAGCTCTGTCCATGGAAAAATAAAAAAAAGTTATAGGACTTTGAATGCAGTGAGTTTATAAAAAAAAAATAATTTCCAAAAAAAGGGGTTTTATTGTGGAAAAGTGGAAAAACCTAAAAAAATATAAGAGTTTTGGTATCGCTGTAACCGTACCGGCCTGCAGAAAAAGATGTAGTGTGTCATTTATGCTGCATAATTAACGCTTAAAAAAAAAAAAATCTATGGCAGAATTGATACGTTTTCTCTCCCTACGATCATAAAAAAAATAATAAAAGTTTTACAGTGTAGTCTATGTACCTAAAAATGGTACCAATAAAAACTACAGTTCGCCACGCAAAAAGCAAGCCCTTATACGGCCGCGTCGATGGAAAAATAAAAAAGTTATGGCTTTTGAAAAATGGAGATGAAAAAAATACCAAAAATCGTTTGGTCCTCAATGCCAAAATAGGCCGTGTCATTAAGGGGTTAAATGGGTCTTTATACAGCACTGTGCTGATTAGACTGGCAAGTGTTTGCTTATGCACCAAGTGTTTATATGTATGATCTGAGCATACCCCCTATAAAATCCTACATGCATACTGGATTCCTTCCAGCAGTTTCAGCAATGATCAGACGTGACCATGGTGACTATGTAATTATTCTAATTTCTCAGTTTATAACTTCTCCTCCATTATCAACCTATTCTTTCCTTCTCCCTGTGGTCAGTACAGCTTTGTGTAAAACTATTGTAAAAATCATCCTTGGCTCATATTAGTGAATCTACTGCTTCAGTTTTGAGTCAACAGTTTCCGAGAGAGACCTCTGAAGCTTCTGGTGGTGACTCCTATTATTAGACTCTTGTTATATGGCTTGCAATGAACTCATGCATGAAGGCACTTCTGTTCAATACCGGTTTTGGTTTCCTGTACTGAATATACTCCTTGCCCATAATGATTACAGGGTGAAACTACTCAAGTGTGACAGCAACCAATAAGATGAACTTTCAAGAAAAACCTTTACCATTTAACTCCTTCATGCCACAGGGCATAACTGTATGTCCTGGCTGCAGGATACTTAACACAATAGGACATCACCTTACACCTGTGGATAGAGGGAGATCGGGAGAGATCCTGCGCCATCCGGCAGCAGGAGCCAGCTGTCACCGACAGCCGGCTTCCCGCTGCAACAGCGGAGGTGCATAAGGACAGCGACCCCCGTTGTTAACCTCTTACATAGCACAATCAATATAGTGCTCCCTCTGTGACGTCATCTGATCCCCGTGATGTAATCGCGGAGAGCCAACAGGTTGCCATGGCAACAGGATGCCAGATACAGATGTCCTGCTCTGCCATTGCCTATGATCGCTATTGCAAGCAATAAGGACAGAAGTCCTGCAAAGCTTTATCATAGCGATCATAAGTTTTATGGTACAAGTCCCCTACAGGGACATAAGAAGTGTATAAAAAAGATGAAAACAATGTAAGAGAAAAAAAGTTTAAAAAAGTTTTAAAAAACTCTTTGTGCTTTTAAAAAATCAAAATCCTACATATTTGATATCGTCATATCCGTAACGACTCCTACAATAAATTGAACACATTTTTTATCCTACACTGCAAAAAGCGTAAATAATCCCCTAAACTGAAGCAAATTTTTTTTCATTTTGCCTCCCAAAAAACACAATAAGGCCGCCTGAAGACGGGCGGAAATTCCGCAGCGGGATTTCCCGTGGAATTTCCGTCCCTGGAAGCTGACATAGGATTGCGTTAACAAACGCAGTCCTATGCAGACGGCCTCAATTTGAAAGAGCCGGGGCCGCGGGAGCAGGTGAGTGACGCGCTGCTCTCTGCAGACGCTCGGGTCGGGTCCCGCTGCGAGAATTCTCGCAGCCAGATCCAAACCCAGCCATCTGCAGGCGGCCTAAAAGAGATACAAAAGTTGCATGTACCTCAAAATGGTACCCATAAAAACTACAGCTCGTCTCGCAAAAAAATAAGCCCTTATAGAGCTCCATCTGTGGAAAAATAAAAAAGTTATAGGACTTTGAATGCAGTGATTTAGAAAAAAAAGAATTTTTATTCTGGAAAAGAGAAAAAAACCTAAAAGAAATAATAATAATTTTGGTATCGTTGTAATTGTACCGAGCCACGGAAAAAATGTATCATGTCATTTATGCTGCATGATTAACTCTGTAAAAAAAAAGGCAGAATTGATGCGTTTTCTTTCCCATCTATCATAAAAAAATTAATAAAAGTTTTACAATATAGTATATGTACCGAAAAATGGCACAATGAAAAAACTAAAGTTCGCCATGCAAAAAAACAAGCCCTCATACGGCCGTGTCGACAGAAAATTAAAAAAATGATGACTTTTGAAAAGTGGGGATGAAAATCCCCCAAAAATCATTGCGTCCTTATGCCCAAAATAGGCCATGTTCTTAAGGGGTTAAAGGGATTGTCTCAAAATTTCCATTATTAAGATATTTCTTTTCATACTTTATCACCTTGGAATTACAAACATTTTTGTGGCATTGTGCTTCAATGTATATAGTGCAGCAGTGTTTATGTAGGACTGTGGCCATAGGGAGTGCAGAGTCCATTCATCATTCATGGTCTTATGTGAACAGTGCCTTAAAGTGACCCTCCAGGTCCCAGGGGAAATCTTGTCCAAGGATTAAAGGGATGCGGTGGGAGGGAGTTATATCACCTGGTGCCATCTTTTACCCCCAATTCAATCACTGACCCACCTGATTGGCTAAGCATCAGCCAATCACAGCCAGCACTCATGAATGTCTGTGATTGGTTCAATCACTGCCATTCATCGAGTGCTGGCTGTGATTGACTAAGCGTCAGCCAATCACAGCTAGCGCTTCAAGGAGGTGGAGATTTTTGAATCCCCGGCCAGAAGAGGAGAAGATCACTGCCGGGGACCCGGGGAGAATAGGTGGCTTGGCTGACAGCGCGGGACAGGTGATGTATGAGTATTTTTTATTTTTGTTCTTGCAACCAAGGATTAGATTAGGTCTTTGACAGTAGGATTTCCTACTGTCAAAATTGCATCGCACGAAAATCACGTTTTCGTGCGATGCGATGCAACAGAGAGGAAGGCTCCATAGGGAAACATGGGCTACAAAACCTCACGAGTAGCGTGCATATCGCCGGACCCGTGAGGTTTCTGTGTCGGGTTGTTGCATGCTACAAAATATCACATGTGTGAAGTAACACATAGGAAAGCATGGGCTTCACATACATGCGATTTGTAGCGTTGTAGCAATGCTACAAAATCGCCCGTGTGAACGAGGCCTAACTGGGAAGGAGAGACAGCTTTGACAGTGAATAGAGAGAAAACAAAATAAAAGAGTTGTAAATATGAAGAGAGGGAGATAAAGAAATAAAGAGATATAAATACAAAGCAGTATAGAGAAAATAAATCCAGAGTAAGCTCCTGGTATATGAATGAGTTAGACACAGGTGTCTACATTGGTGCAATCTAAGTATCATTTATTATGTACTGAAAGTTATAAAGGAAACTACCTCATCTCACTGCCTTATTTAATAATACCGTTTTGCCAAAAAGTAAGCAAAATATCTGGCTCGGTGTATTATTCCACACCTCACCACTCACAACAACAAATTGTGCCCAAGGGCACTGGCGTCCAATCAAAACAAATCACAATTAATTGCCAGCTACAATGAATAATAATAAACTTAGCGCTCAGCATAGTGCTCTGTGGCATCACGACAGTGCTTTGGGCTGGCACGACAGCCATTTCTAGCGACACGACAGCCTTAGGCCGCCTGAAGACGGCCGGGTCGGATCCCGCTGTGGGAATTCTCGCAGCGGGACCCGACCCAAGCCCCTGCAGGGACCAGCGCGGCACTCACCTCTTCCGCGGCTCCGGTTCTTTGATGTGCCGGCTGCCGGCACATGCACACAGCGGAGCCAGCAGCCGGGGAGTGACATTTCTGTGTGGGGCTCGCAAAGCCCCGCACAGAAATAGAGCGTGCCGCGATTTGTTTTTCATACGTGATTCTGCGTGGACAAATCGCGGCCGTCTGCCTAGGATTGCGTCTTCTAACACAATCCTATGGCAGCTTTCACGGGCGGAAATTCTGCGGGAAATCCTGCTGGGGAATTTCCGGCCGTGTGCAGGGGGCCTTAATTGGTGTCTACAAACAAGATTTAGGGCTCATGTACACGGGCAAAATAAGAATTAAAATCCGCAGCGGATTTTAACTCTTCTCCTGCCCGCGGATCCGCACCCCATAGGGATGCATTGACCACCCGCAGGGTAGATAAATACCCGCGGATGGTCAATAAAAGTGATTTTAAAAAAAATGGAGCATGAAAAAATCCGGACCATGCTCCATTTTCGTGCGGGTCTCTTTGGCTCAGCTCGGCAGCAGCGACGTTTTGGCTCCGCCCCTTGTGCGCGTCATCGCGTAGCTCCGTCCCTGTCACATGTGCCGATTCCAGCCTCCTGATTGCCTGGAATCGGCACATGTGACGGGGGCGGAGCTACGCGATGACACGTACAGGGGGCGCAGCCAAAACGCCGCTGCTGCCGAGCTGAGCCGAAGGGAGAAGACCCATCTGCGCAAGCGCGTCTAAAAAAGCAAGAAGACACCGAAATTAGACGGAGCCATGGAGACGGGGACGCCAGCAACGGAGCAGGTAAGTAAATAACCTCTGTATGGCTCATATTTAAAGCACGATGTATATTACAAAGTGCATTAATATGGCCATACAGAAGTGTATAACCCCACTTGCTTTCGCGAGACAACCCCTTTAATGGGTCCACGCGGTAGACCTTTATTAGAAAATGAGCAGTGTGAGCAGGTCCTGTCGTGGATGGCAGAAAGTGCATCCAGCAATCTATCGACCACCCAGAGTTCTGCGCCGTCCACTGCTGCAACTCTGAATCCTCTGGCTGCTGCTCCACCTTCCTCCCAGCCTCCTCACTCCATTACAATGACACATTCTGAGGAGCAGGCAGACTCCCAGGAACTGTTCTCGGGCCCCTGCCCAGAATGGGCAGCAATGGTTCCGAATCCTCTCCCACTGGAGGAGTTTGTCGTGACCGATGCCCAACCTTTGGAAAGTTCCCGGGGTCCGGGGGATGAGGCTGGGGACTTCCGGCAACTGTCTCAAGAGCTTTCAGTGGGTGAGGAGGACGATGACGATGAGACACAGTTGTCTATCACTCAGGTAGTAGTAATTGGAGTAAGTCCGAGGGAGGAGCGCACAGAGGATTCGGAGGAAGAGCAGCAGGACGATGAGGTGACTGACCCCACCTGGTTTGCTAAGTCTACTGAGGACAGGTCTTCAGAGGGGGAGGGAAGTGCTGCAGCAGGGCAGGTTGGAAGAGGCAGTGCGGTGGCCAGGGGTAGAGGCAGGGCCAGACCGAATAATCCACCAACTGTTTCCCAAAGCGCCCCCTCGCGCCATGCCACCCTGCAGAGGCCGAGGTGCTCAAAGGTCTGGCAGTTTTTCACTGAGAGTGCAGACGACCGATGAACAGTGGTGTGCAACTTTTGTCGTGCCAAGATCAGCCGGGGAGCCACCACCACCAGCCTCACCACCACCAGCATGCGCAGACATATGATGGCCAAGCACCCCACAAGGTGGGACGAAGGCCGTTCACTGCCTCCGATTTGCACCACTGCCTCTCCCCCTGTGCCCCAACTTGCCACTGAGATCCAACACCCCTCTCAGGACACAGGCACTACCGTATCCTGGCCTGCACCCACACCCTCACCTCCGCTGTCTTCGGCCCCATCCACCAATGTCTGTCAGCGCACCGTCCAGCCGTCGCTAGCGCAAGTGTTTGAGCGCAAGCGCAAGTACGCCGCCACGCACCCGCACGCTCAAGCGTTAAACGTGCACATAGCCAAATTTATCAGCCTGGAGATGCTGCGGTATAGGGTTGTGGAAACGGAGGCTTCAAAGGTATGATGGCGGTGGCGGCCCCGCGCTACTCAGTTCCCAGTCGCCACTTCTTTTCCCGATAAACTGTCCCAGCCCTGCACGACCACGTCTCCCGCAACATTGTACGCGCCCTCACCAACGCGGTTACTGCCAAGGTCCACTTAACAATGGACACGTGGACAAGCACAGGCGGGCAGGGCCACTATATCTCCCTGATGGCACATTGGGTGAATTTAGTGGAGGCTGGGACAGAGTCAGAGCCTGGGACTGCTCACGTCCTACCCACCCCCAGAATTGCGGGCCCCAGCTCGGTGGTGGTATCTGCGGCGGTGTATGCTTCCTCCACTAAGCCACCCTCCTCCTACGCAACCTCTGTCTCGCAATCAAGATGTGTCAGCAGCAGCACGTCGCCAGCAGTCGGTGTCGCACGGCACGGCAGCACAGCGGTGGGCAAGCGTCAGCAGGCCGTGCTGAAACTACTCAGCTTAGGAGAGAAGAGGCACAAGGCCCACGAACTGCTGCAGGGTCTGACAGAGCAGACCGACCGCTGGCTTGCGCCGCTGAGCCTCCAACCGGGCATGGTCGTGTGTGACAACGGCCGTAACCTGGTGGCGGCTCTGCAGCTTGGCAGCCTCACGCACGTGCCATGCCTAGCCCACGTCTTTAATTTGGTGGTTCAGCGCTTTCTGAAAAGCTACCTATGCTTGTCAGACCTGCTCGGAAAGGTGCGCCGGCTCTGCGCACATTTCCGCAAGTCCCACACGAACGCTGCCACCCTGCGCACCCTGCAACATCGGTTTAATCTGCCAGTGCACTGACTGCTGTGCGACGTGCCCACACGGTGGAACTCTACGCTCCACATGTTGGCCAGGCTCTATGAGCAGCGTAGAGCTATAGTGGAATACCAACTCCAACATGGGCGGTGCAGTGGGAGTCAGCCTCCTCAATTATTTTCAGAAGAGTGGGCCTGGTTGGCAGACATCTGCCAGGTCCTTGGAAACTTTGAGGAGTCTACCCAGATGGTGAGCGGCGATGCTGCAATCATTAGCGTCACCATTCCTCTGCTATGCCTCTTGAGAAGTTCCCTGCAAAGCATAAAGGCAGACGCTTTGCGCTCGGAAACGGAGGCGGGGGAAGACAGTATGTTGCTGGATAGTCAGAGCATTCTCCTGTCTACATCTCAGCGCATTGAGGAGGAGGAGGAGCATGAGGAGGATGAGGAGGAGGGGGAAGAGACAGCTTGGCCCACTGCTGAGGGTACCCATGCTGCTTGCCTGTAATCCTTTCAGCGTTTATGGCCTGAGGAGGAGGAGGATCCTTAGAGTGATCTTCCTAGTGAGGACAGCCATGTGTTGCGTACAGGTACCCTGGCACACATGGCTGACTTCATGTTAGGATGCCTTTCTCGTGACCCTCGCATTACACGCATTCTGGCCACTATGGATTACTGGGTGTACACACTGCTCGACCCACGCTATAAGGAGAACCTTTCCACTCTCATACCCAAAGAGGAAAGGGGTTCGAGAGTGATGCTATACCACAGGACCCTGGCGGACAAACTAATGGTAAAATTCCCATCCGACAGCGCTAGTGGCCGAAGGCGCAGTTCCGAGGGCCAGGTAGCAGGGGAGGCGCGGAGATCAGGCAGCATGTACAGCACAGGCAGGGGAACACTCTCTAAGGCCTTTGACAGCTTTCTGGCTCCCCAGCAAGACTGTGTCACCGCTCCCCAGTCAAGGCTGAGTCGGCGGGAGCACTGTAAAAGGATGGTGAGGGAGTATGTGGCCGATCACACGACCGTCCTCCGTGACGCCTCTGCCCCCTACACCTACTGGGTGTCGAAGCTGGACACGTGGCCTGAACTCGCGCTATATGCCCTGGAGGTGCTTGCTTGTCCTGCGGCTAGTGTCTTGTCAGAGAGGGTGTTTAGTGCGGCTGGGGGTATCATCACGGATAAGCGTACCCGCCTGTTAACCGACAGTGCCAACAGGCTTACACTCATCAAGATGAACAAAGCCTAGATTTCACCGGACTTCTATTCTCCACCAGCGGACAGCAGCGATACCTAAACAATAGGTAGGCTGCACCCGCGGATGGAAGCATCGTTCTCTATCACCATCAAAAACGTGGACCTTTTAGCTTCATCAATCTGTGTATAATATTCATCCTCCTCCTCCTGCTCCTCCTCCTGAAACCTCACGTAATCACACCGAACGGGCAATTTTTCTTAGGCCCGCAAGGCTCAGTCATATAACTTTTGTAAACAATGTTTATACGTTTCAATGCTCATTAAAGCGTTGAAACTTGCACCTGAACCAATTTTTATTTTAACTGGGCTGCCTACAGGCCTAGTTACAAATTAAGCCACATTAACCAAAGCGATTAATGGGTTTCACCTGCCCTCTTGGTTGGGCATGGGCAATTTTTCTGAGGTACATTAGTACTGTTGGTACACCAATTTTTTGGGGCCCTCGCCTACAGTGTAATCCTAGTAATTTTTAGCCCACCTGCATTAAACCTGACATTACCTCAGCTGTGCTGGGCACTGCAATGGGATATATTTATGTACCGCTGGTGGCTTCCTGGGACCCACCCATGCTGTCGGTCCACACGGAATTGTAACTGCATGTGTCCACTTCTAAAGAACCCCAGTCTGACTGGGGCATGCAGTGTGGGCCGAAGCCCACCTGCATTTAATCTGACGTTAGCTCTGCTGTCCAGGGCACTGCAATGGGATACATTTATGTATAGCTGGTGGGTTCCAGGGAGCCACCCATGCTGTGGGTGCACACGGAATTCCCATTGCGGAGTTGTACCTGCCTGTGACTATTTATAAAAAACCGCGGTCTGACTGGGGCATGCAGACACCTTGACAGAATGAATAGTGTGTGGCACAATGGTTCCCCATTGCTATGCCCACGTGTGCAGCTCCTGATGGCGGTGGCACAGGATTATATTTCTCATTGCTTCTGTTCAGCATTGTGGGCTATCGCCCCGCCCCTTTTAAAGAGGGTCGCTGCCTAGCCGTGCCAACCCTCTGCAGTGTGTGCCTGTGGTTCCTCCTCATGAGGGTGGCGTGGCATGAGGGCAGCTGAAGGCTGCGCAGGGACACTTTGGTGTGCGCTGTGGACACTGGGTCGTGCGGGGGGGTTGGGCAGCATGTAACCCAGGAGAAGTGGCAGCGGAGTGTCATGCAGGCAGTGATTGTGCTTTGTTGGAGGTAGTGTGGTGCTTAGCTAAGGTATGCATTGCTAATGAGGGCTTTTCAGAAGTATAAACTGTTGGGAGGGGGGGGGCACTCTTGCCGCTATTGTGGCTTAATAGTGGGACCTGGGAACTTGAGATGCAGCCCAACATGTAGCCCCTCGCCTGCCCTATCCGTTGCTGTGTCGTTCCCATCACTTTCTTGAATTGCCCAGATTTTCACAAATGGAAACTTTAGCGAGCATCGGCGATATACAAAAATGCTCGGGTCGCCCATTGACTTCAATGGGGTTCGTTACTCGAAACGAACCCTCGAGCATCGCGAAAATTTCGTCTCGAGTAACGAACACCCGAGCATTTTGGTGCTTTCTCATCTCTATTTGTTACTGTTTTTGTCTTGTGTGTGTTGGGGAGGAAGATTTTGGACACTGTTGTTCTTCTTTCATATCCTCTTCACAATCCAGTAATGATTGCAACACCACTTTCTTTGCTTGTAATTTAATAATAGGTTCTACAGATACAAAGCACAAGATTCTCCATGGTAATGAAACTTAGTAATATGCCATACATTTCGGACTATAAGATGCACCTGACTATAAGGGATCATTCAAACGAGCGTGTTTATGTGTGTACAATCGTGTGCACATAACCACGCGTCTATTAGAACCATTGGTTCTCTATGGTGTGTTCACATGTCCGTGTTTTACAGACGTACAAAACGCACATACCTGCAAAACATAGGACATGCGTGCACCATAGGTCCGTGGTGCGCATCAATATTGCCTGCAGGGAGTCCCCTTGTCACTGAACACTGTAACAGCACTATCACAGTGTTCAGTGACAAGGGGACTCCCTGCAAGGAGTAAAGAATCCCCTGCCACAGTTGTCAGCTGTGGCAGAGGATCGCAAAGCTTTCCCATTGATTTCAATGAGGCCGCTGCTGCCAGCGTCCCCATTGAAAGCAATAGAATGCCGGAACCCCCGCAGTGATTTTCAAAGAAGAGCTTTAAATATAAGCCCTTCCCTGAAAATCATCCCTAGCTGTAGTAAATAACAAAAAAAATATTTACTCACCTGACCGCCGCTTTTTTTTTTTTTTTTACCATTTTGGGCTACATACGCCTTTTTCATGATCACTTTTATTGCGTGTTTTGTGAGGCAAAACGAACAAAATAAGCATTTTGCCTCCGTTTCTTTATGTGTTTTTTGCTGCGCAGGATCAATAGTGTGCTTAATTTATTCTACAGGTCATTATAGATAGGATGATACCAAATATGTGGGAATTTTAAATTTTTTTATATACATATAGGGGAAAATGTACAATAAAAGGGGTTTTTTTGTAATTTTTTTACACTATTTTTATTTTTTCTTTACATTTCTTATGTACCTATAAACTACTTGAACCACAACAGCTATGATCGCTATGATAATGCATTGCAGGACCTCTGTTCTGCAATGCCCTATTGCTAACAATAGCGATCATAGGCAATGGCAAGCCGGGACACCAGTATCTGGCATCCTGTTGCCATGACAACTTATCGTCCCTCTGTAAGTACATTGTGAGAGTGGGATGATGTCATGTGCTCCCTCTGTAAACCCTTTACATGCCGAGATCTACATGGATGGCGACATGTAGGGGGTTAACAGTGGGGATCGCTGTTATTATGTATCCCTGCTGTTACAAAGGGAGGCAGGCTTTTCCACCTTTGTTTCTGCGCTTTCAATTTTGTGTCATTCACTGTGCAGCATAATTAATATGCAGAAGATGGAACAATGCCACCACAGCACCACCTATTGGAAGGCATCATTCCTGCAAGTCAATGTCAGACCTTTTAAAAAGCCTTGTGAACAATGACTGGGAACACAAGCCGGAAGGAGAAGATAGCCGTGTCCAGACATTGTTACAAGGCCAGTTAAAAAGTCTCACATTGACTTGCCTGAGTCTTGCCTTCTAATAGGTGGCGCTGTAGAGGCATTTTTCCATCTTTCAATTTGCATAAATTTCCCAGAAGAGCATGGTCGGCCTTATAGGTCTCCCCACACTGACTAGGTGCTCTCCCTAAGCAGAAACTATACCCCTTCTGACCCACATAAATAATGTTACCTTTATTTTGTAGGTCAGTACAAATATCACAATGCATGATCTATTAGGCTGCACACATGCACATCTATATAGTGTATCCGTGGATGAGATTATATATATATATATATATATATATATATATATATATACAGATACAAGTACATAAGAGAACAATGGCTTCAAGACCGCACTGTAAGACAAGTTGCATTACGATGCTATATTTAATTGCTATTATAGTGTGAGACTTCAAACAGGAAGTGAAAGGCTGCGTGTTAAAATAGGAACCGTGACACGAATGTAGCTTCTCCAAGGCTGACAGATAATAGCACTGTCGACCCTGCAGTCAGAATATGCAGCTTGTACCATGAACATGTTTCTCTTACTGCTAGTATCCTGTGTTCTCAGTGATATGGCCGCCAGAGCAGGTAGGATACTATTATATTGGTTTATATACTAGATTGTATAGAGATATAGCAGGGCTGAGTGTTTTGGTGCATCATGATATCACACTTAATTACCAATATCTGTAAGTATGCAAAATTTACATACATGCGAATGTACTGACTTTAGGTCATCAATGTGGCAGAGAAAGTTGAACTTTTAGCAGTTTATGTGCGGTTGTATTTAGGGATTACAGGGGTTTTCCAGAATAAAAAAAAATATTCATTTGACCTCAAAATGGAAAAACAGCCAATTTGCAGCTTATTTTCTTAGTCCCCTTTGGTCCATTACCATTGATATCATGCATCGATGGTCACTCCATTTATCTCTCTGTGCGTGCTAATGTGGCCACCTATAGGGATAGCACAAAGACGTCAGGTGACCACAGTCACCACTTAGTGCCCGCACTTGTAACATAGCTATTGTGCTGACTACATTCATTTTTTCTTACTTTGTTGATAAGTCTGATAACTTTTTTATTTTTCCATGGATGGAGATCTCTGAAGGCTTGTTTTTTGCATGATGAGCTGTAGTTTTTATTGGTACCATTTTGGGGCACATGCGGCTTTTTTGATCACTATTTTTGTATTCTTTTGGGTGGCAAAATGAACAAAATAAGCATATTGCCTCCGTTTTTTCATTTTTTTTCACGTTTTGTGCAGTGCAGGATAAATAGTGTGTTCAATTTATAGTACAGGTTATTATGGATACAATGATACCAAATATGTAATACAGTAGAACCTCAACTAACGTCATTAATCCGTCCGAAAGCAATGGACTTTAGTAGAAATCAATGTTAGTTGAGGACCTTATTTCCATAGGAATTAATGTAAATCCAATTAATTGGTTCTAGACGTTCCAAAATACACACCAACCCCCATTTAAGAGAGAATAACTCTGGTCTTTAACCCCTTCCCGCTCCAGGATGTACCGGTACGTCCTGGCAGCCTGGTACTTCCCGCAACAGGGCGTACCGGTACGTCCTGGAGATAGCGCGGGATCACATAAGATCCAGCGCTATCCCGCAGCGGGAGCCGGCTGTCAGTCACAGCCGGCGTCCCGCTGCAACAGCGGGGGGGCATCGGAGATGCGCCGCCCGCTGTTAACCCCTTCCCTGCCGCGATCTAAGTAGATCGCGGCAGGGAAAGAGTTCACAGAGGGATCGCGCTCCCTCTGTGTCTCCGGCCAGAACTCGCGATGTCATCGCGAGAGCCTGGCTTGTCGCCATGGCAACAGGACGCCAGACACTGGCGTCCTGTATTGCCTGTGCCTATAATCGCTGTATAAGCGATAAGGCATGGCAGAGCAGTAGCTCTGCCATGCCTTATAACAGCGATCATAGGCACAGTGTTGTAAGTCCCTCAGAGGGACTCAAATAGTATAAAAAAAAGAAAAGAAAAGTAAAAAAAGAAAAATGTAAAAAAAAATGTAAAAAAACCCCTTTTTTATGCTTTTTCTAATATTAGCATAAAAAAAGGGAAAAAAAATTAAAACCCCACATATTTGGTATTGACGCGTTCGTAACAAAGTGTACAAAAAGGTGAACACACTTTTTATTTTGTACGATAAAAAGCGTAAAAAACAACGCTAAAAAAACAGAGGCAAAATCCTAATTTTTAGCATTTTGCCTCCCAAAAAATGCAATAAAAGTGATAAAAAAAGCCGTACATTCCCCAAAATGGTACCAATAAAAACTATAGCTTGCCTCGTAAAAAATAAGCCCTCATGGAGCTCCGTGAATAAAAAAGTTACAGGACTTTGAATGCAGCTATAGAGGAAAAAAAAATTTCCAAAAAAAAGGGGGTTTTATTGCAAAAAAGTGTAAAAACTAGAGATGAGCGAACGTACTCGGATAAGCACTACTCGTCCGAGTAATGTGCTTTATCCGAGTATCGCTGTGCTCGTCTTGAAAGATTCGGGGAGCGCCGCTGCTGACAGGTGAGTTGCGGCGGGGAGCAGGGGAGAGCGAGCGGGAGAGAAGGAGAGAAAGATCTCCCCTCCGTTCCTCCCCGCTCTCCCCTGCAGCTCCCCGCTCCGTGCCGGCACCCGAATCTTTCAAGACGAGCACAGCGATACTCGGATAAAGCACATTACTCGGACGAGTAGTGCTTATCCGAGTACGTTCGCTCATCTCTAGTAAAAACCTAAAAAAAAAACATAACAATTTTGGTATCGCTGTAACCGTACCGACCCGCAGAAAAAATTTAGTGTGTCATTTATGCTGCATGATTAACGCTGTAAAAAAAAGAAAAAGAAATCTATGGCAGAATTGATGCGTTTTCTCTCCCTGTTATAAAAAAAAAAAAAAAAAATTTACGATATTGTCTATGTACCCAAAAGTGGCACCGATAAAAACTACAGCTCGCCACGCAAAAAACAAGCCCTTATACGGCCGCGTCCACGGAAAAATAAAAAAGTTATGGCTTTTGAAAAATGGAGATGGAAAAATACCAAAAAATCGCTTGGTCCTCAACGCCAAAATAGGCCATGTCATTAAGGGGTTAATATCAAAAACAATAACAATACTGAATGAATATAAAACACAATTGTAAATAATAAATTAACATTTAACAGGTTTTTGGACATTTAGCATACAGTGCTTTGACATAGGACTACAGGGACATCATTATAGCAGTACGTATCACTGTGTTATCTGTGGTTTGACATAGGACTGCAGGGACATCATTATAGCAGTACGTATCACTGTGTTATCTGTGCTTTAACATAGGACTGCAGTATTTATTTGCAAACATTTCTTTACTGTACTGTACTTATCTGTACAGTACATATATTTTGCAGTACGGTGGGGATTCAGGAGGCAGGCAGCGTTCAGCCGGTACTTTGGGATTCAGCTGCTGTACTGTGTCAGGAGGCAGGCAGACACAGCAACGTTCAGCCGGCACTGTGCACTGTGGAGAGGAGAGTAGGCGTGCGCTAATGCAGGAGAAGCAGGAAGTGACCGGCATCAGTTGCGGGCCGGCTCACTGAGCGGCGCCCTTATCTGAGGAATGCAACTGTATTTGAGGGACCGCCGCTGCCATGACGCATCGACTTAAATTAAAAACAGCTTTACTTAAGAGCAATGCTACTCAAGGGTTTACTATATATATATATATATATATATATATATATATATATATATATATATATATATATACACATATATATATACACATATATATACACATATATATATATATATATATATATATATACACACACACATACATATATATATACACACACACATATACATACATACATACAAACACACACACACACATATATATATATATATACATACATATATGCATACACATGCTATTATGAGTGATGTGCTGCTATACATTATCATAGTGATCAGAGCTTTTCTGGTTCAACTCCCATACATGGGCCTGTCAGGCTGTTCACATCTCTATCCGTTTGAGACTAGCTAATCTTACTGCACAGTCTTATATCCATGACTGTTGCAGTATCGAGCTGATATATATATGCAATCTTTCCATCTGGATTGCTATTAGGTCTACCATCCCTAACATTAGCTAAGTTAGCTGTGCGGTCATATATCTATGATTGCACAGCATTTGGCAATCTTTGATGCAATTTCTCTATCATTGCTTGCATCAATTAACACCATCCTGATGATACAGCTTTATTACTGAGCTGTTGAAACGCGTAGATGGTTCCATGTTGATGCTAATTGAGATGGTCTCATTTGATTGAGAATCAGTAGTAAGTCTTTGTATAGACTATCTACTGTTAGCTCATCACTGTGCTACCGAGTGATTTAATAGACTTAGCATCGGGCAATCAATTGCGCCCTTGATGCTGGTTCTATTTGAGCTATCTAAACGGATCTTAATAAGATCAGGTGTTAGGCGATCAATGGACTACTTATAAGTCCTGCCTTTCATACCAGATCTTTCAGTACGGTATAACTTATGAACAGCTATATGGTTGTATCTTTCTGCTGTCATAGTTATAAGTACTTAGTGCTCATTCAATATAATTGTAATAAGAACGAGCACGTTCAAGCAGCCTGGTGTATTGCTGTTGACAGTATATCTGGTTAACAGTTATACGCCATATTTATTGATACTTGGGACAGTGGTTACATATCCTCTTACATATCCTTGTACCACCCAATGGGTTCAATATATACCATTTAATGGTGTAACTCTTGCATGTCATAACCATCATATGATTATGCATAATGTCATTACCACTCTAACATCAGGGGTGTAGCTCTTGTGTCTATATTAATATCACCTACTGTCATAGGTTGACAGTGACAGGAGTTTAATATCTGTAAAAACATCTCTGTTGTAGCGTATATATGACAATCTGTGGGTTTTTTGATCATCCAGCACTCGAATACCCCGTGATCATATCATTGATATCAGAGATATACTAGATCAACCTTTGATTATTGGATGAGACCCAACAGACTAGGGGATATATAGTGCATGTTGGTCAATACAACCTTGCATGATAACCACAACATCACATAGATCCTAGCTATCTAACGTATGGTACGGTGCCATTTGGTCGTGACAGGCACGATATATATCTTAGAATTATCACGCCCTTTTGTATAAAACATTTTAATTTTCTAAATAAAGGTTATATTTTATATTATATTATTTAGTGGTTCCCTCGGTGATCTACAAGTAGAGGACAAGTCTGGCAGATGGGCACAGAGTAATGTAGAAGGAGGAGGACAAGTCTAAAAGGTAGAGCAGAGAGAAATGTAGAAGGTGGAAGACATGTTTAGATGGAAGAGCCGAGAGCATTGTAGAAGGAAGATAACGGGTCTAAAAGGAGCACAGAGTTATGTAAAAGGAAGAGGACTGCCCTAGAGGAGGACAGGTTTAGGAAGAGGAGCACAGTGTAAAATAGAAGGAAGAGGAAATGTCTTGTAGATGGGCACAGAGTATTGTAGAAGGCAGAGGACCAGTTTAAAATGAGTAGCACAGAGTAAAGTAGAAGGAGGAGGACAGGTCTGGAAGGAGGAGCAGAGAGTATTATAAAAGGTGGAAGACAATTATAGAAAGAACGGCATGGTGTAATGTTGTGAGGTTTGCTATAAGTAGTTGAAGAGGACCAAATGTAGCATGTCTGTTTTTGGAAGTACTTGGATTCCCAGCAAATAACAATTCTGGAGCATCTTTTCTTTGAACTCTGCTTTATGCTGTTCCAGTTTTATTCCTAGAATTTTATGAATAAATAGCCAACTGGGTGTTACCATTTCGCTTTTCAAAGAGGTGTTCGCCCTACACAGTTTGCCACTGCCAAACTAATTGGTCAATGTGAGAGTATACAGGTAGATCTGCCAACTGGTAACACCCAGCTGTCAATTTATTCATAAATTTAAGTCTATGAGAAAATGCTCCAGAATTGTTCTAGTTTGGGGAATATAATTATTCACTGAATCTGACATGTTAGAAGAGTGAGCAACTAAATATAGAGTGTGTACCATACAGATGCAGCAAACTTTAACATTAGTTTTATCGTGCTATGAAAACTTTTTGTGCAACAGTTTGTTTACCCTTTCAGTTATTTTAGCCCCTTGACGACCGCCCATATGCCTTTTGACAGTAGCCTTTAAGAGGCTTTATTGTGATCTACCGTCTCTTAACACCGGCTGCATCAGAAGCCTGGTGCGACCGTGGCATATAAAATACTGACAGAGGGAGGGGGCTCGCCCTCTCACCCATAGGACCCCTACAATGGGATCCAGACAATTTCTTATGGCATCCGGAGGCTTGAATATGGCCTCCAGATCTGCCAGCTATGGCGACCTAGATGAGCTTCCTAGTCTTCGTAATACAATACTATACTGAAGGGATATTCAAGTGCCCTAGTGGGACAAAAATAAAAAGTTTAAAAAAGTTAAAAAAAAATAGTAAAAAAAAAAAAATAAATAACAAAAACGTCACCCCCCCCCCCCCCCACTTTACTATGTAAAAGAAAAAAAAACAAAAACACGTGGTATAACTGCGTCTGTAATGACGCTGAGAAAAATGTTATTAGATTATTTAACCCGCACGGCGCACATTATGAAAAAAAAAAATACAAAAAACATTTAGTAAATAGCTAAATTTTGTCTATCCTGCCTTACAAAAAAACGGAATAGAAAGGGATTAAAATGTCGCATATATCAACAAATGGTACCATTAAAAGGTACAATTCATCACACACAAAAGAACTCCTTTCACAGCACCGTTGACAAAAAGAGAAAAATTTTAGGGATCTTTGAATTCAGTGATAAAAAAAATACAAGTGTGAAAAAATATATATATCAATTTGGTATTGACGTAACCGTACTGGCCTAAGAAAATAATTTGACATATTATTTCTGCTGCATGGTGAACACCGTTAAAAATAAGGAAACATGCCAGAATTGCGGATTTTGTTAGTCTTGTGTCTAGAAAAAAATGGAATAAAAAGCAATCAAAATGTTATATGTTCCCAAAAATTAGATAAATGAAGACTAGAATTCAACCTGCAAAAAACAAGCCTTTATAGAGCTCCGTGTTGGAAAAATAACAATTCTTTGGCTCTTTGAATGCAGTGAAACAAAAGCAAATCTTAAGGAAAAAAAGTTTTTTTTCTATAAAAAAATAACAAAGCATACAAAACCTGTATGAACTTGGCATCACTGTAATCATACTGACCCAGAGAATAATGTTATCACATTCTTTATTTTGCACACTGAACGCTATAAAAAATGCAATCCAAAAAACAAAGTAATAAAAGTCATAAATACATTATATGCACCCAAAAATTATGCCATTAGAAAATACAACTTTTCCCGCAAAAAAACAAGCATATGGCTATGTAAACGGAAAAATAAATAAGTTGTGGCTCCTGAAAGGCAACCATGAAAAAAAACTGAAAATTTACTTTCCTTTAAGGGCGCCCACCCACTGGCGTTTTTTTACCTGCGTTTTGCGTTTTGCGTTTTTCCTGCACAGGCATAGAGATAACATGTGTTCCTGTCCACTGGCGTTTTTTTTGCGTTGCGTTTGCGTTTTTAACATAGGAACTGTCAGTTGCATATGTGTCCTTATTTTTCTCCTAATGCACCCATGAAAGTCAATGGAAATTAATGGAAAAGCCGCGAAAACGCCGCGAAAAACGCCGCGAAAAACGCGCGGAAAAATCGCGGGAAACGCGGCGAAAACGCTGCGTTTTTTCCCCGTGGAAAACGCAAACGCCAGTGGGTGGGCGCCCTTAGGCCCATTTAGACAATGATTATCGCTCAAAATTTGATCAAAAGTAGCGATGAGCGAACGTACTCGTCCGAGCTTGATATTCATGCGAATATTAGGGTGTTCGGGATGCTCGTTACTCGTAACGAGTACCACGCGGTGTTCTGGTTACTTTCAGTTTCCTCTCTGAGACGTTAGCGCGCTTTTCTGGCCAATTGAAAGACAAGGAAGGCATTACAACTTCCCCCTGTGACGTTCAAGCCCTATACCACCCCCCTGCTGTGAGTGGCTGGGAAGATCAGATGTCACCCGAGTATAAAAGTCGGCCCCTCCCGCGGCTCGCCACACATGCCTTGTGAGTTAGCTGAGGGAAACTGCTGTTCTATTGGAGTTGCTGTAGGGAGAGTGTTTGTAGTGTGTGTAGGCTTCAAGAACCCCAACGGTCCTTCTTAGGGCCACATCTACCTGTGTGCAGGCTGCTGTTAGCAGTGGAGAAATTTATTTTTTTTCTCAAAATCGGCAGTGCAGAGCATTGCACCCGGCATTAGGGACAGAAGTGGTGCTTAGGCAGGGAGAGTGTTAGGAGTGAGTGTAGCCTTCAAGAACCTCAACGGTCCTTTCTAGGGCCACATTTAACTGTGTGGAGTACTGTGCAGGCTGCTGTTAGCTGTGTTGCTTTTTTTTTTTTTTCTCAAAATTGGCAGTGCAGAGCATTGCACCCTGCATTGATACTACAGGCACAGAATTGTGTAGGCAAGGCCACAACACAGTTATTAGTCATTGAATAGGCACAGTGGGCCTTTCCTTTTAAACAAAAGGGAAAAAATTATATTTGCCCTGCCTCTGTCAGTCCTAAGGGCTCTGGGTACGTGTGTGCTGCATGGAGAACGTAGAAAAATCAGACGCAACCAGCTACGGTTGAGTGCAGCCTTGCGCCAATTTCTTTCCTGCCTGGGAAATACCTGCTCTGCCACAGTTAATAACTCTGCAACAGTAAAGTTCTGTGACACTTTTGCAGGGCCGCCACACAGTTATTAAACTTAGTAGTATTCATTGAATACACGCAGTGTGGCTTGTCCTTTGAAAAACAAGGGAAAAAATTGTATTTTGGCTGCAGGCTTGCGCCACTTTCTTTCCTGCCTGGGAAATCAAATCACTGGTAATACACCATGCTGAGGGGTAGGGGTAGGCCTATAGGACGTGGACACGGGCGAGGACGCGGAGGCCCAAGTCAGGGTGTGGGCACAGGCCGAGCCAGTGTGGTGGCCAGGGGTAGAGGCAGGGCCAGACCGAATAATCCACCAACTGTTTCCCAAAGCGCCCCCTCGCGCCATGCCACCCTGCACAGGTCAAGGTGCTCTACGGTGTGGCAGTTTTTCACAGAGACGCCTGACGACCGACGAACAGTGGTGTGCAACCTTTGTCGCGCCAAGATCAGCTGGGGAGGCACCACCAACAGCATGCGCAGGCATATGATGGCCAAGCACCCCACAAGGTGGGACGATGCCCGTTCACCGCCTCCGGTTTGCACCACTGCCTCTCCCCCTGTGCCCCAACCTGCCACTGAGATCCAACCCCCCTCTGAGGACACAGGCACTACCGTCTCCTGGCCTGCACCCACACCCTCACCTCCGCTGTCCTCGGCCCCATCCAGCAATGTCTCTCAGCGTAGCGTCCAGACGTCGCTAGCGCCACAGTTTGAGCGCAAGCGCAAGTACGACGCCACGCACCCGCACGCTCAAGCGTTAAACGTGCACATTGCAAAATTGATCAGCCTAGAGATGCTGCCGTATAGGCTTGTGGAAACGGAGGCTTTCAAAAGCATGATGGCGGCGGCGGCCCCGCGCTACTCAGTTCCCAGTCGCCACTACTTTTCCCGATGTGCCGTCCCAGGCCTGCACGACCACGTCTCCCGCAACATTGTACGCGCCCTCACCAACGCGGTTACTGCCAAGGTCCACTTAACAACGGACACATGGACAAGCACAGGCGGGCAGGGCCACTATATCTCCCTGACGGCACATTGGGTGAATTTAGTGGAGGCTGGGACAGAGTCAGAGCCTGGGACCGCTCACGTCCTACCCACCTGCGGCGGTGTATGCTTCCTCCACTAAAGCACCTTCCTCCTCCAACGCAACCTCTGTCTCGCAATCAAGATGTGTCAGCAGCAGCAGCACGTCGCCAGCAGTCGGTGTAACGCGGCGTGGCAGCACAGCGGTGGGCAAGCGTCAGCAGGCCGTGCTGAAACTACTCAGCTTAGGAGAGAAGAGGCACACGGCCCACGAACTGCTGCAGGGTCTGACAGAGCAGACCGACCGCTGGCTTGCGCCGCTGAGCCTCCAACCGGGCATGGTCGTGTGTGACAACGGCCGTAAGCTGGTGGCGGCTCTGCAGTTCGGCAGCCTCACGCACGTGCCATGCCTGGCCCATGTCTTTAATTTGGTGGTTCAGCGCTTTCTGAAAAGCTACCCCCACTTGTCATACCTGCTCGGAAAGGTGCGCCAGCTCTGCGCACATTTCCGCAAATCCCACACACACGCTGCCACCCTGCGGACACTGCAACATCGGTTTAATCTGCCAGTGCACCGACTGCTGTGCGACGTGCCCACACAGTGGAACTCTACGCTCCACATGTTGGCCAGACTCTCTGAGCAGCGTACAGCTATAGTGGAATACCAACTCCAACTTGCGCGGCGCAGTGTGAGTCAGCCTCCTCAATTATTTACAAAAGAGTAGCCCTGGTTGGCAGCCATCTGCCAGGTCCTTGGAAAATTTGAGGAGTCTACCCAGGTGGTGAGCGGCGATGTTGCAATCATTAGCGTCACCATTCCTCTGCTATGCATCTTGAGAAGTTCCCTGCAAAGCATAAAGGCAGACGCTTTGCGCTCGGAAACAGAGCCGGGGGAAGACAGTATGTCGCTGGATAGTCAGAGCACCCTCCTGTCTATATCTCAGCGCATTCAGGAGGAGGAGGAGGAGCATGAGGAGGATGAGGAGGAGGGGGAAGAGACAGCTTGGCCCACTGCTGACGGTACCCATGCTGCTTGCCTGTCATCCTTTCAGCGTGTATGGGCTGAGGAGGAGGAAAAGGAGGAGGAGGAGGATCCTGAAAGTGATCTTCCTAGTGAAGACAGCCATGTGTTGCGTACAGGTACCCTGGCACACATGGCTGACTTCATGTTAGGATGCCTTTCTCGTGACCCTCGCGTTACACGCATTCTGGCTACTACGGATTACTGGGTGTACACACTGCTCGACCCACGGTATAAGGAGAGCCTTTGCACTCTCATTCCCGAAGAGGAAAGGGGTTCGAGAATGATGCAATACCACAGGGCGCTGGTGGACAAACTGATGGTAAACTTCCCATCCGACAGCGCTAGTGGCAGAAGGCGCAGTTCCGAGGGCCAGGTAGCAGGGGAGGCGCAGAGATCATGCAGCATGTACAGCGCAGGCAGGGGAACATTCTCCAAGGCCTTTGCCAGCTTTATGGCTCCCCAGCAAGACTGTGTCACCGCTCCCCAGTCACGGCTGAGTCGGCGGGAGCACTGTAAAAGGATGGTGAGGGAGTACGTAGCCGATCGCACGACCGTCCTCCGTGACGCCTCTGCCCCCTACAACTACTGGGTGTCGAAGCTGGACACGTGGCCTGAACTCGCGCTGTATGCCCTGGAGGTGCTTGCTTGTCCTGCGGCTAGCGTCTTGTCAGAGAGTGTGTTTAGTGTGGCTGGGGGAATCATCATGGATAAGTGTACCCACCTGTCAACCGACAGTGCCGACAGGCTTACACTCATCAAGATGAACAAAGCCTGGATTTCCCCAGACTTCTCTTCTGCACCAGCAGACAGCAGCGATACCTAAGCAATACGTATTATGCACCCGCGGATGGAAGCATCGTTCTCTCTCACCATCCAAAACGGGGACATTTCTGCTTCATCAATCTGTGTATTATATTCCTCCTCCTCCTCCTGCTCCTCCTCCTGAAACCTCACGTAATCACGCCGAACGGGCAATTTTTCTTAGGGCCACAAGGCTCACTCATATAATTTTTCTAAACAATTTTTATACGTTTCAATGCTCTTAAAAGCGTTGAAACTTTAACTTGAACCAATTTTTCGTTTAACTGGGCTGCCTCCAGGCCTAGTTACCACTTAAGCCACATTAACCAAAGCGATTAATAGGTTTCACCTGCCCTCTTGGTTGGGCATGGGCAATTTTTCTGAGGTACATTAGTACTGTTGGTACACCAATTTTTGTGGGCCCTCGCCTACAGTGTAATCCAATTAATTTTTTGCCCACCTGCATTACAGCTGACGTTACATCAGCTGTGTTGGGCACTGCAATGGGATATATTTATGTACCGCCGGTGGGTTCCAGGGAGCCACCCATGCCGTGGGTCCACACGGAGTTGTAACTACATGTGTCCACTTCTAAAGAGCCCCAGTCAGACTGGGGCATGCAGTGTGGGCCGAAGCCCACTTGCATTAAACATGACATTACCTCAGCTGTGATGGGCAATGCAATGGGATATATTTATGTACCGCCGGTGGCTTTCTGGCACCCACCCATGCTGTGGGTCCACATGAAGTTGTAACTGCATGTGTCCACTTGTAAAGAACCCCAGTCTGACTGGGGCATGCAGTGTGGGCCGAAGCCCACCTGCATTAAGCACGACATTACTACCTCAGCTGTGTTGGGCAATGCAATGGGATATTTCTATGTACCGCCGGTGGCTTCCTGGCACCCACCCATGCTGTGGGTCCACAGGGAATTATAAATGCATCTGTTTCCACTTGTAAAGAACCCCAGTCTGACTGGGGCATGCAGTGTGGGCCGAAGCCCACCTGCATTAAGCACGACATTACTACCTCAGCTGTGTTGGGCAATGCAATGGGATATTTTTGTGTATCGCCGGTGGGTTCCAGGGAGCCACCCATGCTGTCGGTCGACAGGGACTTCACAATAGGGAGTTGTACCTGCCTGTGTCTATGAATTAAAAAGCCCGGTCTGACTGGGGCATGCAGAGACACGTTGACCGAATGAATAGTGTGTGGCACATAGGTTCCCCATTGCTATGCCCACGTGTGCAGCTCCTGATGGCGGTGGCACAGGATTCTATTTCTCATTGCTTCTGTACAGCATTGTGGGCTATCGCCCCGCCCCTTTTAAAGAGGGTCGCTGCCTAGCCGTGCCAACCCTCTGCAGTGTGTGCCTGCGGTTCCTCCTCATGGCAGACGCACTTCTAAATAGACATGAGGGCGGTGTGGCATGAGGGCAGCTGAAGGCTGCGCAGGGACACTTTGGTGTGCGCTGTGGGGGGGAGCGGGGGCGGTTGGGCAGCATGTAACCCAGGAGAAGTGGCAGTGGAGTGTCATGCAGGCAGTGATTGTGCTTTGTTGGAGGTAGTGTGGTGCTTAGCTAAGGTATGCCATGCTAATGAGGGCTTTTCAGAAGTAAAAGTTGTTGGGAGGGGGGGGGGGCCCACTCTTGCCGCTATTGTGGCTTAATAGTGGGACCTGTGAACTTGAGATGCAGCCCAACATGTAGCCCCTCGCCTGCCCTATCCGTTGCTGTGTCGTTCCCATCACTTTCTTGAATTGCTCAGATTTTCACACAAGGAAACCTTAGCGAGCATCGGCGAAATACAAAAATGCTCGGGTCGCCCATTGACTTCAATGGGGTTCGTTACTCGAAACGAACCCTCGAGCATCGCGAAAAGTTCGTCCCGAGTAACGAGCACCCGAGCATTTTGGTGCTCGCTCATCTCTAATCAAAAGCCATCTTTTGAGCGATAATCGCTGCATCTAAATGTGTGCCCATCTTGCACATTTCATGCACTATTCATTCATTGCTGACTTCAAGCCAGCTTAAAGTCAGCGATGTGTCTTATCAGACCGCACACTGAGTTCTCAGCGGGATATCGCTGATAGTATTCTTTCAGCTGCAGTCCCGCTTGAGAACAAAGGGGCTGAATGCAGATAAGAGACCTCCAGCTGTTATCTGCATTCAGCGAAAGGCTATATTTGCACACTAATAAACTCTTAAGAAGCTGAGTAACTACTTAAGAGTTTATACAAAATGATCGATCAAAACTGTCACGCAAACTGACGTTTGAGGGAATTTTGAGCAATCATTGTTGCGTCTCAATGCGCCTTTAGGGGTTAAATAAGTTGTGTTGGATAAGAGAACAATTGCTTTTCAATGGTTTAAGGCAAGTTAACTCATCGTAGAAAGTTATTACAGACAAGTTAAATCGGTATAGTAAAGGGGAAGGTGGTGGAGGCCTCAGATTAGCAGAGACCCAGAGCTCCGCTACAGTTATAGTACTACACACATAGAAGCTGGAGGGCGTAAATGTCACCTCTTTGGCGGAGGTTTATCCCACTGCATAATTCCACTATATAAAAGTGATAATGATGCAAACAATATCACAGCTCAATCATACAGAAAGCTCAATATTCCCATAACTGCAGCGATTACATGGCAAGTAAATGCACACAGCCTGTGAAGAGCGTGTCACATATATGTGCACCGCAACCATCCTGTACTATGAAAAGCTGCAATTCTTGTAAACCGTAGGTTCAGCCTGAACCTGCGTTGGTGGGAGGTTACCAGCCTGGATATCAAAAAGGATTTCTCTAGTATCTAGTTGACTCTATAGCAAAACTATACTTTGCCAATTCATCTAAAGTTCATGTGTGGGCATGTGTAACCCAACCACAGAGGAGAAGAATCAAGTGCAGGTCTAGTTTGGGGAGTTTCCCTTACCACAGTTTTCTATGTTGATGCATCCTTAGTGGAAAAAGCTTCAGTCTTATTCACATAGTGCAGGTGAGATGTGGTTTTTAACTTTTTATTCCAAAATGGGATTAAATTCATCAACTCTGGAATTACAATTCGTATTTAGGATGCATTGTGTGAGCAAATATTTAATGGAAACTCTAAGCACAATGGATAACTGTGTTCTGCATTGTGCAGGGTCTTAAAGACGCAGTGCATGATTTAAGAGTGTTTCTCTCTTGTTCTTTCACTAATCAACATATATAATGGCAAAGAGCACAAGTTGTACAAACATGTACTGCTCAAACCATACTGCCATATACTCTACACAGAATGGTCACTTTATTAGAGACACCAGCCCTTTCACGATTGGAGCTTCGCTATATACAATCAGGCATGTGATCCCGGAGTACAGCAGAAAATGACACGCTTTCTGTAAATCAGTTTCAGTGTAAATCCACATTAGATCGGAAAAATCGAGTGATCTGGACGACTTCCAACAAGGCGTGGTCATCAGTGCTAGACTATCCAGGGGCCGGGATTTCATACACTGACAACCTTGTTGGGTTATCTCATGAAACTGTATTGAGAGTATTCTGAGAATTGTGTGATTGAGGAAGAACATTCAGCAAAAAATTACCTTGTGGAAACAAACAACTCGTCAACAAAAGGCATCAGCTGAAAAGGGCTCTTGCATAGTGATGGGGCCCTCAGAAAAGACCAAGCCTAGAGAGTACGTCTTACTTTGAGTCCTGGGATAGCATTGACAGGTACTACTAAGGGTGGTGTTGGATTCCTCTCGACCCAAGGGGTCGTCATTAGCGGTGCAGGGCAGTCATTAACCTCCAATCAGTAGCAGACGAAGGGTTAGTCACATGGCTGGAAGATGGCAGCCATGGGCTTTCAGCAATAAGATGGTAAAGATTTAACCATGGTGCTTGACAACTTTTAACAGCAAATAACAGAATTGCATAACCGTGCAGAGAGGCCTCAATGTTTAGCAGTCTCTGCAAGTATATTACAGTGAATTATAGGCCAGCCAAATATTGACAACTTGGGTGCTTTCGGTGGAAGGACGCTTTGACAATTCTCAGGAAGCCTTAGGACCACATGAAAGCCAGGGCTGCCTACTACATGTTCAGCAACAGCGTCATCTAGTTTGTCTCGTGACGTAATCGCGATACAGGAGCAGCACTGCTCTCTTGTCTCATGCAGATCCAGTCCTGAAAACCGAGAGTTGAAGCAGGCCAGTGAGCAGTGAAGTTGGTACATTGAACCTCCTGTAGCTCTCAGCAGGCGGGCTCACTCTGACACTTAAGGGTGCTTTTACATGGAACGATTATCATGTTGCCCCATGCTGATGGGAGGGTCAGAACTTGACACAAGCAGCATGAATCGATGACCCCTTCCTGTCATGTATCAACAGTTCAGGCTGGCGGAGGTGGAGTAATGGTGTGGGAAATGTTTTCTTGGTATACCCTGCATACTCTGATACCTGAGGATTGACGCTGTGATGAGCTGCTGTGGTTCTAAGGTCATAGAAGTTCCAATGTGCTACCAGATGGGTGTCTACTAGAGATGAGCGAACGTGCTCGGCCCCGCCCCTTTTTCGCCCGAGTACCGCGATTTTCGAGTACTTCCGTACTCGGGCGAAAAAATTCGGGGGGCGCCGTGGTGGCGCGGGGGGTTGCAGCGGGGAGTGGGGGAGAGAGGGAGAGAGAGAGGGCTCCCCCCTGTTCCCCGCTGCTACCCCCCGCACCGCCGCGCCTCTCCCCGCCCCCCGGCGCCCCCCGAATCTTTACACGCGAGTACTGAAGTACTCGAAAATGGCGGTACTCGGGTGCGTAAGTACTCATTACGAGTACGTTCGCTCATCTCTAGTGTCTACTATAGTGCCCATTCAGTGTAGGTCTCAAATTATACTGACATAGAATGATTACATACAGCAAAACTAAAATAATTTCAGAAATCATACCATGCAAATAATATAAAGGAAGTGTCCTATACTGCTTAGAAAGGTAACACACAGACAATACGTAGATAGTATTCAGATAACTAGTGCACACACTGCCCAGATGGTGCCATCCAGTGTAGACGTAGCATCATACAATGCACACTGAGAGCTGTTGTACAAGTAACAATTAGCTTAGTTCTGTCGGAAACTGAATAATGTATACTATTTTGTTTGCTTATCGTTAGAGATGAGCAAGCATACTCGCTAAGGGCAATTACTCGATGAGCATTGCCCTTAGCGAGTACCTGCCCACTCGGAAGAAAAGGTTCGGCTGCCGGCATGGGTGAGAGGTGAGTTGCAGCAGTGAGCAGGGGGGAGCAGGGGGGAAAGACGGAGAGAGAGATCTCCCCTCTGTTCCTCCCCGCTCTCCCCCGCCACTCCCCGCCCGCCACCGGCAGCCGAACCTTTTCTTCCGAGCGGGCAGCTACTCGCTAAGGGCAATGCTCGATCGAGTAATTGCCCTTAGCGAGTATGCTCGCTCATCTCTACTTATGCCATTGCGTTAATGCCATATGCCATTGCGTTAATGAATTTTGAGTAATAATCGTTACATTTAAATAGGCCTTTAGCTTCAAAGTTATCAAAGTTACATCCATGAGGTACACTAAAATGCCACACCTCAGCACAGATGCACGTAATAAACTAATAAACTGCAACACTCATACAGCATTTGCAAGGACCAATTACACCTCTCCAGGTAAGATGGAAGGACACCTGTCCCTTGCTAATCTAGGAAAGTGGGGAACCCCTGCCTAAAAGCGGGGTGATTGTCCCGATAAAGACAGCCTGTCTTCATCTGAGACCTGGCTATCCCAGGAACCTGGAGATATCTACAAAACACAGGACACAATACTGTTCACGCATACTGAACTCAGAACACAACTGTTCACACCTTATATCTGGCCACTTGCACAGACGTACCATATGAAACAAGTGGCTGTTCACACCAACACACAAGGTCATGCATACCACACAGAACAGGACTGCACATACACCACATGTCTGGCCACTTGCACAGACATACAAGACAAGTCACTGTTCCCACTTACACACACTGTAATGCAGACCACATAGAACAGGAACCCCACCCAGAACTCACATAAATACAGATAGTAAACCATAGCTAGTCCAAGTGTCCTCACACAAAGGGGATAGAGAGTCAGCCACCATGCTGACATACAGGGAACAGTGTCAGGCATCACCCATCTGACACACATAGAAGACATCAGATGTCTGGAGGCCGCACCTCCCAAGGGATAAAGCAAAACCTGCAGGTGCATGCACCTGCACGGTCACCATACCACACACTACTTGATGCACGAACCCCAGAATGCAAGAAGGGGAGGGACAACAGATTTCTAGACCATCCTCAGGGAAGGTGAGGGAGACACTTCAGACAAGCATACATAACACCAGCTCGGTATTACTGTATCTTGATGCCACCGGAAGCTAGGAGTTTGACAGGAGGAATGCCCCTCTCACACCCCTAGCTCCCGATAGGGTCAAGGCTGTATGGTCCTAGCCACACAGTGTGCATTGATGTGTGGCAGCGGTGCAGCCTTAGGCTGAGGGTTTGTGGTCTTCTTAGGCGTACATTGTGAGCTTTAAATGCTGCCATGTTACCGCTGTAACATGGCATCATTAACATCTAATAATGTACGCTTAAGAAGACCACAAACCCTCAGCCCAAGGCTGCACCGATGCCACACATCAATGCACACGCTGCAGCGATTTGTGTTATCGGAGGAGTCGGCCTCAGCAGCCGTCTGTCAACGTTGTGCGGCCCGCTGCAACTCCCTGACGCGTACTCCCCCGCTTACCAATTGCAATGCTGCTGTAGGCAGCACTTGTGCTGTGGCAGCTGGAAGAGCCTGCCGGCCACCGCTTGAGTCCTGTCTCCCAGCACCCGCCTAACAGCTCCGTGCCGGCCGACCCTGCCGCCTCTCTGCTCCCCCAGCAGTGCTCCCTCGCTCACCGCTGCCTGTGTGCTCCCATGCTCACCGCTGCCCGTCCGCTCCGCCGCTCACCGCTCCCAATGCGATCCCACGCTCATAGCTGTCAGCTGGGATTCGGTAGTGGTCTTGCAGGACCTACAGGGCTAACAGATGTGCAGCCAATGAGGGACAGGGGGCGTCACCCCCCTGTCAATCTTGACTCCACCAGGAGTTCCTGGTGGCGTTGATACAATAATACTCACCAGATCTGAGTGGGATTAACACAGAGTGCATCAACAGAGTAAAATGGGTAAAATGACCAGCATCTTCTACCAAGAGATGCTGGTATTTACGTGTAGCAAACCAGAGGGGATTGGCTGCCTCAATTAACCCTCATCTGTAAAGCTGTGCTCATGGAAACGTATAGAACCACAGGTCCCAGACGCACAACCTAACAATCAATATCTGGACATACACATCTGGGGCAGAATCAGGATGGTTAGAAGTCTGTAACCTTTAAGTAGAGGATGCTCACAGTGTAGTTTTCCAGGGGTTCTCTGTCTTTGGCAGCTGCTTCTCTAGCTGATGGTAAATTGGACAGAAGATGACCAAAGACTCCAAAGGTGATGAGACTCTGTCCAGCATCAGTGTTCATTCAGCTGAACAGATGTAGTTTATGTGCTGTAAGTATATTCATGTGTAATATGAATGAGTTCATGTATCTTCCTTGGTGGTATCAGTATTTAACCTTTGCTGAAGCAATATTATAAAAGTATGCAATATCACCTGTTTCATGTAAATTAGTTTAAGTATCACCAATTTTTTAGAATAAATTGTGTTGTATGAACCCACTTGTCCTTCTTTAAAGCTGTATCCAAACTTATTACCTTTCAACTTAGCAATACAAGTATTAACAAAGTTGCTTTGTATGTTAATTATTCAATAAAGAGACTTTGTAGACATAAATTTTTCCAAGGTCACACAATGTCATGTGGTTTTATTTAGTGAATTGAGGGAGTGAGAAAAATTGTAGTTGGGCTTGGTAAGCCCAAGACATCAACAATCCCCTAGTTGTGCATTATATAATGAACAGCACTCTGCATTGCTATCTCTATTAGAGATGAGCGAACGTGTTCTTAACGAACACTTACGCACCCGGACACCGGCTTTGCCGAGGACTTCAGTGTCCGCGCGTAAAGCTTCGGCGGGCGCCGGGGGGCGGGGAGAGGCGCGGCGGCGCGGGCGGCAGCAGCGGGGGAACAGGGGGGAGCCCTCTCTCTCTCCCTCTCCCCCCCACTCCCTGCCGCACCCCCCCCCCCCCCCGCGCTGCCACGGCGACCCCCGAACTTTTTTCGCCCGAGCACGGAATTGCTCGCAAAGTTCGGTGTTCGGGCGAAAAGGGGCGGAGCCGAACACGTTCGCTCATCTCTAATCTCTATGCTACTGCTTATATATTGAAGTCAAGAACAATCTCATTAAAATGTTATTAGTAATCACCTTCTTCTTTTACTTTCAGATGTGGTGACGGTGAGAAGAGGCTGGCCTGTTGTACTACTTTGTGCGGCTGATCCTGGAAACACATTACTAGGAGTTACATGGAAGCTTCGTCTGTATAATTCATGCTGTTTAGTATCATATAAAATAGATGCAGACAATAATAAGATATCATACAGCAACTGCAGTACGAGGGTGAGAAGCGACAATTTATCACTGAGTATCAGCGATACGGCGATATCTGATGAAGGGACGTACACTTGTGAGGTTGTATATGATGCAGGCACGGTATTCAGATACATTGTACTACAAGTATTAGGTGAGTTTTAATGTTTATCTTTTATACTGCCTCATCTATTTCCTGCATAATATACTTGGTTTAATTAGGTCATGGGAATATTCACAGCAGCAGGGGAGGTATACTTCCCAACTTTTGGACAATGAAGTACACTGTGACAATTTTTTAATTTTTACATTAAGCCATGCCCCTTTTTTAGTTAAGCCACACCCTTTATAACCCCTCTGTAATAGTGCTAATTAGTGACACCTCCCTCACAGTAATAGTTAACCTAAGTGACTCCCTCACTGTACTGATGCCATTGATGCCTCCCATGTGTGGTGCCTCACTGAACTCCACACCTACCTTCCTAGCCAGGCTGAACAGTAGAGGACAAAGTTGAGGCTCAGCACATTTTTGTCCTCCTTCCTGTATCATGCCCAACTTGATCTCCTGTGATCACATGTGACATCTTTTCTGATTTGAGTCATCTGTTTTTCTTCTTTATCTAGGTCCAGACTGCCACAATGAGTTTTTACATCCATAACTCATCTCTGCACACTCTACATCCTTCTGATACCTCTAATACCCTTCTCAACTTCCCTCCTATAGTACTAATGTGCCCAATGTGATCCCACGAAGTAATAATGCACCTTCTATGGCCTCACTTAAGAGCAGTGCCCGCTCTGTGGTCCCATTTA
The DNA here is from genome assembly GCF_035609145.1 of Eleutherodactylus coqui. Classification (NCBI taxonomy): domain Eukaryota; kingdom Metazoa; phylum Chordata; class Amphibia; order Anura; family Eleutherodactylidae; genus Eleutherodactylus; species Eleutherodactylus coqui. The sequence continues at coordinate 49,160,639 of NC_089840.1, forward strand.
TTTTTTTATAAAAAACTTTTTTATTGTAATACAAAGAACAGATGCAATACGAATCATCTCACAATACATATGCTTATATATAACATCCTGTAAATACAATGCAAGTGTGAGAGAACAAAACTTCTTATTTATCCAAAGGTGGGGGGAATAAGTAAGAGATTGGAGGGGATAAGCTAGAAGAAAAGGAAGAGGGAGGGGGAAATTGGGGAAGGGAGAGCAAAGTTTTTGAGTGAAAAGTTGTTTCGGAATTCTAGCTCTAGAAGAGAAGAGAGAAGGTCACATTCGGGGTGTGTACACCTGCAAAAGAGCAGCATACAGCAGATATAAAAGTATACAGAAATTAGTAATCTCTACAATCTTGCTGTTTCATATATGACACCATATCCAGTATTAAGAAAATCATGACATCAACTTCCAGGGCTTCCAAAAAACTCTAAATTTATCATGAGATCTGGTGGCCCAACTTGTTAACTCCTCAAACCTGCGGATTTCATTTACCTTAGTGACCCAAAAGTGGGTGCTGTAGGTTGGAGTCACAGGAGCTTGATAAAAGATTTGTAGTCATGATAAGAGGCATAATGAGGTTAGACTTAGAAGACTTATATTCGGTGGTGGGCTTGGACAAAATGACTTCCTCAGGAGAGAATTTAAAGGTTCTGACAGTTATATCACATATTGTTTTTTCCACCTGTTTCCAATAGAAGTCTAAAACCGGGCATGGCCACCATAAATGAGTCAAGGAGCCCACATAATCATTATATTACCAGTAAAGATTGGAATTGGTTAGTTTATAGGCAAATGGGCATTCTGGAGAGTTATACCATCTTGTTAGCAGTTCATAAAGGTTTTCCTGTAGGCTTATGCATTTAGAATGGTCATATGAGCTTCCTAAGATACATTTCACCTCGCTATCTGACAGTTTTATATTGAGTTCCTTTTCCCAAGATGTAATAAATGTTGGTCTGAAGTCAGCTTGTGCGGTGATAAATTTCCTTTTAAGGAGAGATATTTTCCTACTGGAGCAGCATTGTGCCGAAGAGATATGCTCTAATTCGGTAAGGGGTAAATAGGATGGGAAATTTTTGTTGAATGTATCCAAAGTTTTGGAAAGGTGAATCATCTGTAAGGGATTGATAGGAGGGTTTGTTTCGTGTGAACATCTTGTTTTAATCCTCTGTGGTCCCATTTATAATACCCCTTCAGTTGCCTCACTTATAGTGCCTCTTCTGTGATCTGTGCACATCTGTGATTTTATCTCATGCAGCGGTTGAAAAGTGTTGTACTATATCGATAGTTTTCATATCCTCCATAGACTTTAATGAAGAATACCTGAGAATGCTTTAAGGCCCTTTTACATGAAAAGATAATCACTCAAACTGCCAAAAGATTGAAAGATTTAGCGATGGTTTTGCATACAATTAGAGGCACAGAAATCACTCCATTAGCTAATTAATCATCTGTGTTTTCCTCCAGGAGCTGTTTGTTTAGTTGGGCATGCATTTTGGGAATTGTTATTGCATAAACACTTTGTCCAGCTGAGCAAACATCTGGTGGACACATTCCAAGGTTTTCCTCCCTGAGTAAACATTGCACTAATTGTATATACAAAGCAAAACAAAACCATCACTGGCTCCTGGAAACACTGAAAGTACTGCATTCAAACTGAAAGAATTTTTAGCGATCAAACAATGGATTTTATGTCAGCCTAAAATCCTTGACTTATGATATCTGAACGAATAGTGCAGGACTGTCCGCGCTTATATGTAACAATTATTGCTCATTTTGTCTATTTGAACGAATATTAAGTGATAACCGTTGCATGTAAAAGGGCCTTTATTTGAAAGTGACTTCCAGTAACAGGAACCGAGAACCACTATACTTGGAATCTTTGAGGGTCCCAATTATCAAATCCTGATCACTGGATGTTCCTTTAAATAGGTTATCCAGTCCAAAAAATTTTAGAAATAGTGACAAAAAGTTTAAAAAATGCCATACTAACCTCACCCGATTCCCCACCACTCCCATTCTACTGATGTACAGTCCTCTGCTGCCCTCCACTTTTTGCTGCAGTGATAACATCACCAACACTATGAACATGTGACCTCTGTAGCCAATCACCAATCAACATTGACCAGTGATTAACTGCAGTACTTAAATGTCCCTATGGTGGAATATCATCGCTGCTATGGTGGAAAGTGGAGAGCAGAGGGGCATTGGTAGAATAGGAGCAGGGGGAAATTGGTTGAGGTGAGTATGACTTTTTTCAATGTTTTGCCACAATTCTGAGGTGATTTCTAGAAAAAAAAATATTGGCCTGGATATCATGATGCTTCTGATATGATAGAGTATAAAAACTCTAAACATTGTACTAACAACCAAACATGATTCTCCTTCCCAGCTCAGCCGTCTACATTCCTTAAATTAAACAGTGATGGAACTCCAGAATGTGGCGCCATTGGTGGGAATCCACCTGCAAATATCTCCTGGATCCCACATTCAGATGATATAAACACTACAATAGTGGAAGAGCCGGACCAGACGTGGTCAGTGATCAGCACATTGAGTAGAGAGAGAATGAACGGGAATTTAGTGACCTGTGTTGTTTCTCATCCAACACTCATAAATCCATGGAAAGAAGTTATCGAATTAAACGGTAAGTGCTCATATCATTTTATGCACATTTGTATATTCTACCTATAATCAGCCACCACAAGGGGGACCTCACTGCACAAGGATGCATACATCTAGTACTGAACTCAGCGGTGAGATGTAGAAAGCAGTATGTAATGCACAAGAAGGCCAAATGGAGAATTTTCTCATGAATGTATTAACTAAAATTTCTGGTCAATTACAAAAATATACATTCTTTCAACTATAAAGAAGTGTCTTTAGTTTTGTTCAATATTCTGCATCAGAAAAATCCAACGCTATCTTCAATGAAAATCTGAGTCAGAAATCTGCAAAGATATCACAGATTTTTGACATAGATAGAAGATGTGCCTGATCTGCATGCGGATCAGTTCCTGCAATATTTCAAAATTGAAATAATCTAGCCCTTCACTAGATTGTAACTAACAAGGGGGCACCCTCTACATCCAGAGGAAAGAAGGTTTCTTCACCCACATGGAGGGGGTTCTTTACTGTAAGAGCAGTGAGACTAAGGCCTTATGCACACGGCTGTGACGGGCTCCGCAAGCAGAATACCGCAGCGGAGTCCGTAACGCCCCCCCTCAAAGACCCCATATTTACCTCCGGATCTGCTGTGCGAAGTCCTGCATGACATTCCGGCACGCATGCGCAGTACAACGCATGACGCGCCAGCAGTGTAATATGACGCGCCGGAGGCGCCATATGACGTGGCTGGCGGTGGGCGGTGCATGTATTTACGCTATACTTCCGCAGTGCTACAGCGGAAGTATAGCATGACGGGCGGCTTCCATTGACTACAATGGAAACCGTCCGTGCGTACCCCCGCGATAAATAGGACATGCCGTGTGTAATTTCATGCTGCGGAATTCCACGGTAGAATGCCGCAGCATGTACATTAAGCTATTAGGTTCAATGGAACCTAATAGCTGCAGTAAAACGTCGCGGATATCACCCGTGTTTTATGCGGTGGAAATCCGTGCGTATACATAAGGCCTAAGGAGCTCTCTGCCTGAGGATGTGGGGATGGCTAACTTACTAAGAGAGTATAACAGGGGCCTGGACGCGTTTCTTGAGCGTTACAATATATAATTGCCAGGCTGGAGTTGGGAAGGAATTTTTTTCCTTAAAATTAGAAAAATTGGCTTCTACCTCATTTTTTTTCCTTCCTCTGGATCAACATTGGGGGATAATAGGCTGAAAGAGATGGGCATATGTCTTTTTTTCAGCTGTGCTATAGTATCAGGTCTTGGGCAATTCAAGGCATTTTATTGACCTTACAATCATGAGCATCCAGATGGTCACAAGGGTTCCATGAAATGTTCAAAATGATTAACCCCTTCCACATATTGAAGTAATAGAATGTCAAGGGCATGGGATAGCTTGGGCACCTTGACAAAATATTATGTCAAGGGGACCAAATGGACCTTGTCACTGTCTTCATGCAGTCCTTGGTAGAAGTGCAACAGTAATACACAGTCACACTACTGCTGAAATTGCTAGGATCAGAAAAACTATACCAATAGTTCAGCGCATCAATGTTGTGATCAAACCTGACTATGGAGACAATCAGAGATTGGTTAAATATTACGTAAAGAACATTTTTTAAAAAATACATACTCATTGTCAAAAAAAAACAAGTGCTTAAAAGGAGTTGATCTTTTGCTGCTTGCAGATACATCTTGGACAGATATGTAAATGCTTAGAGTTGTGGTGTGATTAGATGCACGGTCTTGTCACCTGAGGCCCTAAAAGTGATTCCCCTCTTGGCCTATAAGAGGCTCTTAGAGGCTCCTTGTGTGTAGTGACCTCTTCTCCTGCTTGTGTAGAGCTTGATGACCACTAGAATCCTCTACGGCACAAAGAAGAGATTTCACCTTGTTACCAGAGTTTGAGAGGGGCGCATTATTGGGATGTGAGAAGCTGGATGGTTCTATCAATGAATTGTCCTCCACCAGGCCGTTCTGACCAGACTGTTAGGGGGTGTTGGGACCAATGGATGTATGAGGGCACACAAGGCAACCCGGCTCAGGACGCACTCGACACATCACCAGTAGAGAGGATCGTCTAATTGTTCGACAAGCACAATCAGCTCCTTCCTCTGCTGTGAAGCGGCACACTGCCCCCTGCTGGTGTGATGGGGGGGGGGGGGGGTGGCATCGCAAACAACCGTCGGTCCCCCCTAGTAGTGGTACGAGGGACAATGACGGCTCAGCGATATATTCAGGACATTCTGGAGCCACATGTGTTCCTCTGATGGCGGCTTCCAAGAAGCATTTTCCAGCAGGATAATGCTCGGCTGCACACACAAGGGGGTCACAGAAGCCCCCACAACATTGACACACTTCCGTGGCTGCTCAGTCACCAGATTTATCACCAACAGAACATGTATAGGACCATGTGGGACTATAACTGCGACAGCGTCCAGGTTTGCATAATCTAGAGGCCCAGTAACAGAAAATGTGGACCAATATTCCGATGGATAACATATGGAACCTGTATGACTTCATGCCCCCCATATCACATCTTGTATCCAACCTAGAGATGGTACAGCAGGGTCCTAGAGCCTCCATGCCCTCCCATATCACATCTTGTATCCAAGGTAGAGGTGGTACAACAGGGTACTAGAGCCTCCATGCCTGCCCGTATCACATCTTGTATCCAAGCTAGAGGCGGCCCAACAGGGTACTAGAGCCTCCCTTCAAGAGGTCAATTTTTCGCAATAAATTCTCCTTTTACTTTGATATTGTAATTACTTATAACAACGTTACAATCACACAGAGAAACTTGTATTAGATTCTTACAACTCCTCCTAGGTGCTTGACAATGAGTGTATATTATTTAATAACATTTGTATAATATATCACCCAGATATCTATGATTCCCATAACTGTAACATCATGGGCTTTAAATATTTGCACTTATTTAGGGCAAATAAACGATTTTAAAGGTGCGTTTCTATCTTCTAAAGTGATAATAGATCGTTAGGATATGCCATCACTTTATTTTCAGTGGGGGCTGACATCCAGGACCTCCACAAATACTAAGAATGAAGGGGCTGCAGGGCTGTTGTAATGCTGCATCCCCTTCTAAGTTTTCCCTGGAGGGAACAAGCAGACAGACATAATGGAGGGGAAGATTGTCCCACTAATAGCAAAGTGCAGCAGTAGTTATCAGAAGCTCTACAGTGAACGCTGCATGTAGCAGATTGCATTGTGCGATTTGTTGATAACAGAGCTCTGCAATGAACAGATTGGTAGAAGTTGCTGACAGCCAGTTACAAGTATCATTACTGTGCAATTACACTTCGCAGTCAAATCACAGTTTTGGCTGCAATTAAAACTGTGATTCGACCACAAAGTGCACAGTAATGATACTTGTAACTGGCTGTCAACCAATCTGCAGTTCTCTGTTATCAGCAGGGGCACAATAAAATCTGTTCATACATGCATAGTTACTAGAGATGAGCGAACGCGTTCGTCCGAGCTTGATATTCGTGCGAATATTAGGGTGTTCGGGATGTTCGTTATTCGTGACGAACACCATGCGGTGTTCTGGTTACTTTCACTTCCTTCCCTGAGACGTTAGCGCGCTTTTCTGGCCAATTGAAAGACAGGGAAGGCATTACAACTTCCCCCTGCAACGTTTAAGCCCTATACCACCCCCCTGCTGTGAGTGGCTGGCGAGATCAGGTGTTCGCCTAATATAAAAGTCGGCCCCTCCCGCGGCTCGCCTCAGATGCCTGGTGAGTTAGATGAGGGACAGTGCTGTTTATACCGGAGCTGCTGTAGGGAAAGAATTGGTAGTTAGTGTCGGCTTCAAGACCCCCCAAAGGTCCTTATTAGGGCCACTGATAGCTGTGTGTTGGCTGCTGTTAGCAGTGGCATTTTTTTTTCTCAAAATCGGCTCTGCAGAGCGTTGCACCCGGCATTAGGGACAGAAGTGCTGCATAGGCAGGGAGAGTGTTAGGAGTGAGTGTAGCCTTCAAGAACCTCAACGGTCCTTTCTAGGGCCATATTTATCCGTGTGCAGTACTGTCCAGGCTGCTGTTAGCTGTGCTGCATTTTTTTTGGGCTTCTCAAAATCGCCTCTGCAGAGCATTCCACCCTCCATTGATACTGCAGGGAAAGAATTGTATAGGCAGGGCCACAACACAGTTATTATTCATAGAATATACGCAGTGCTGCCTTTTGGTGGAAAAACAAGTGGAAACAAATCTATTTGTCCAGCCTGTGTCCGTCCTTACGGGCGGTGGACACGTGTGAGCTGCGTGAAAAACATTGCTAAATCATACGCACCCAGCTACGCTTTACTGCTGGCTTCGCCATTTGCTTTCCTTAATTGGGAAAAAAAATACCTGCTCTGCCAGAGTTATAATAACTCTGCTACCCTCACGTTCTCAGCCGGGGAGCCAACACCAACAGCCTCACCACCACCACCATGCGCAGACATATGATGGCCAAGCACCCCGCAAGGTGGGACAAAGGCCGTTCACCGCCTCCGGTTTGCACCCCTGCCTCTCCCCCTGTGCCCCAACCTGCCACTGAGATGCAACCCCCCTCTCAGGACACGGGCACTACCGCCTCATGGCCTGCACCCACACCCTCATCTCCGCTGTCCTCGGCCCCATCCAGCAGTGTAGTTCAGCGCACCGTTCAGCCGTCGCTTGCGCAAGTGTTCGAGCGCAAGCGCAAGTACGCCGCCACGCACCCGCACGCTCAAACGTTAACCGTCCGCATCGCAAAATTCATCAGCCTTGAGATGCTGCCGTATAGGGTTGTGGAAACGGAGTCCTTCAAAAGTATCATGGAGGCGGCGGCCCCGCGCTACTCAGTTCCCAGTCGCCACTACTTTTCCCGATGTGCCGTCCCAGCCCTGCACGACCACGTCTCCCGCAACATTGTGCGCGCCCTCACCAACGCGGTTACTGCCACGGTCCACTTAACTACGGACACGTGGACAAGCACAGGCGGGCAGGGCCACTACATCTCCCTGACGGCACATTGGGTGAATTTAGTGGAGGCTGGGACAGAGTCAGAGCCCGGGACCGCTCACGTCCTACCCACCCCCAGAATTGCGGGCCCCAGCTCGGTGGTGGTATCTGCGGAGGTGTATGCTTCCTCCACTAAAGCACCCTCCTCCTCCTCCTCCTCCTCCTCCTCTGTCTCGCAATCAAGATGTGTTAGCAGCAGCATGTCGCCAGCAGTCGGTGTCGCGCGGTGTGGCAGCACAGCGGTGGGCAAGCGTCAGCAGGCCGTGCTGAAACTACTCAGCTTAGGCGATAAGAGGCACACGGCCCACGAACTGCTGCAGGGTCTGACACAGCAGACCGACCGCTGGCTTGCGCCGCTGAGCCTCCAACCGGGCATGGTCGTGTGTGACAACGGCCGTAACCTGGTGGCGGCTCTGCAGCTCGGCAGCCTCACGCACGTGCCATGCCTGGCCCACGTCTTTAATTTGGTGGTTCAGCGCTTTCTGAAAAGCTACCCACGCTTGTCAGACCTGCTCGTAAAGGCGCGCCGGCTCTGCGCACATTTCCGCAAGTCCCACACGGACGCTGCCACCCTGCGCACCCTGCAACATCACTTTAAGCTGCCAGTGCACCGACTGCTGTGCGACGTGCCCACACGGTGGAACTCTACGCTCCACATGTTGGCCAGGCTCTATGAACAACGTAGAGCTATAGTCGAATACCAACTCCAACATGGGCGGCGCAGTGGGAGTCAGCCTCCTCAATTCCTTTCAGAAGAGTGGGCCTGGTTGGCAGACATCTGCCATGTCCTTGGTAATTTTGAGGAGTCTACCCAGGTGGTGAGCGGCGATGCTACAATCATTAGCGTCACCATTCCTCTGCTATGCATCTTGAGAAATTCCCTGCAAACCATAAAGGCAGCTGCTTTGCGCTCGGAAACGGGGGCGGGGGAAGACAGTATGCCGCTGGATAGTCAGGGCACCCTCCTGTCTATTTCTCAGCGCGTACAGGAGGAGGAGGAGGAGCATGAGGAGGATGAGGAGGAGGGGGAAGAGACAGCTTGGGCCGCTGCTGACGGTACACCGGCTGATTGCCTGTCATCCTTTCAGCGTGTATGGCCTGAGGAGGAGGAGGAGGAGGATCCTGAAAGTGATCTTCCTAGTGAAGACAGCCATGTGTTGCGTACAGGTACCCTGGCACACATGGCTGACTTCATGTTAGGATGCCTTTCTCGTGACCCTCGCGTTGCACGCATTCTGGCCACTACGGATTACTGGGTGTACACACTGCTCGATCCACGGTATAAGGAGAACCTGCCCACTCTGATTCCCGAAGAGGAAAGGGGTTCGAGAGTGTTGCTATACCACAGGACCCTTGCGGACAAGCTGATGGTAAAATTCCCAGCCGACAGCGCTAGTGGCAGAAGGCGCAGTACCGAGGGCAAGGTAGCAGGGGATGTGCGTAGATCGAGCAGCATGTACATCCCAGGCAGTGCAACAGTCTTTAAGGGCCTGGACAGCTTTATGGCTCCCCACCAAGACTGTGTCACCGCTCCCCAGTCACGGCTGAGTCGGCGGGAGCACTGTAAAAGGATGGTGAGGGAGTACGTAGTGGATCGCACGACCATCCTTGGTGACGCCTCTGCCCCCTACAACTACTGGGTGTCGAAGCTGGACATGTGGCCTGAACTAGCGCTGTATGCCCTGGAGGTGCTTGCTTGTCCTGCGGCTAGCGTCTTGTCGGAGAGGGTGTTTAGTGCGGCTGGGGGAATCATCACAGATAAGCGTAGCCGCTTGTCAACCGACAGTGCCGACAGGCTAACACTCATCAAGATGAACAAAGGCTGGATTTCCCCAGACTTCTGTTCTCCACCAGCGGACAGCAGCGATACGTAAGCAATACGTAGGCTGCACCCGCGGATGGAAGCTACGTTCTCTCTCACCATCCAAAACGGGGACATTTCAGCTTCATCAATCTGTGTCTAATATTCCTCCTCCTCCTCCTCCTGCTCCTCCTCCTGAAACCTCACGTAATCACGCTGAACGGGCAATTTTTCTTAGGGCCACAAGGCTCACTCAAATAATTTTTCAGAACAATTTTTATAAGTTTCAATGCGCTTAAAAGCGTTGGAACTTTAACTTGAACCAATTTTTCGTTACACTGGGCTGCCTCCAGGCCTAGTTACCACTTAAGTCACATTAACCAAAGCGATTAATGGGTTTCACCTGCCCTCTTGGCTGGCCATGGCCAATTTTTGGGATGTACATTAGTACTGTTGATACAGCAATTTTTGTGGGCCCTCGCCTACAGTGTAATCAAATTAATTTTTAGGCCACCTGCATTACAGCTGACGTTACCTCAGCTGTGTTGGGCAATGCAATGGGATATTTTTGTGTACCGCCGGTGGGTTCCAGGGAGCCACCCATGCTGTAGGTGCACACTGAGTTTTTAATACATCTGTACACTTCTAAAGAACCCGTCTGACTGGGGCATGCAGTGTGGGCCGAAGCCCACCTGTATTACGCACGACATTACTACCTCAGCTGTGTTGGGCAATGCAATGGGATATTTCTATGTACCGCCGGTGGCTTCCTGGCACCCACCCAGGCAGTGGGTCCACAGGGAGTTTAACCTACATGTGTCCACTTGTAAAGAACCCCAGTCTGACTGGGGCATGCAGTGTGGGCCGAAGCCCACCTGCATTAAGCACGACATTACTACCTCAGCTGTGTTGGGCAATGCAATGGGATATTTTTGTGTACCGCCGGTGGGTTCCAGGGAGCCACCCATGCTGTAGGTGCACACTGAGTTTTTAATACATCTGTACACTTCTAAAGAACCCGTCTGACTGGGGCATGCAGTGTGGGCCGAAGCCCACCTGTATTACGCACGACATTACTACCTCAGCTGTGTTGGGCAATGCAATGGGATATTTCTATGTACCGCCGGTGGCTTCCTGGCACCCACCCAGGCAGTGGGTCCACAGGGAGTTTAACCTACATGTGTCCACTTGTAAAGAACCCCAGTCTGACTGGGGCATGCAGTGTGGGCCGAAGCCCACCTGCATTAAGCACGACATTACTACCTCAGCTGTGTTGGGCAATGCAATGGGATATTTTTGTGTACCGCCGGTGGGTTCCAGGGAGCCACCCATGCTGTAGGTGCACACTGAGTTTTTAATACATCTGTACACTTCTAAAGAACCCGTCTGACTGGGGCATGCAGTGTGGGCCGAAGCCCACCTGTATTACGCACGACATTACTACCTCAGCTGTGTTGGGCAATGCAATGGGATATTTCTATGTACCGCCGGTGGCTTCCTGGCACCCACCCAGGCAGTGGGTCCACAGGGAGTTTAACCTACATGTGTCCACTTGTAAAGAACCCCAGTCTGACTGGGGCATGCAGTGTGGGCCGAAACCCACCTGCATTAACCCTTTCCAGTCCACTGTGTGACCTGTGAAGACATTAGGGTTTAAGGCTGTACAGCTCCGTTGTTGGTAGACGTCCGTCGGGGTTCTCTTACTGTATATTGCCAGCCTCTCTGCTGTCGGAGCCTATCCTACGTGTCAGCTCATGCAGTACTGGCTTTAGCCAGCATATAGCGCCGTTGTATAACAGCAGAAAAAGAGTAAGCCCCCTAGGAAAACCATATACAAATTGGATTGGAAAGGGTTAAGCACAACATTACTACCTCAGCTGTGTTGGGCAATGCAATGGGATATTTCTATGTACCGCCGGTGGCTTCCTGGCACCCACCCATGCTGTAGGTGCACACGGAGTTTTTACTACATCTGTACACTTATAAAGAACCCCAGTCAGACTGGGGCATGCAGTGTGGGCCGAAGCCCACCTGCATTAAGCACGACATTACTACCTCAGCTGTGTTGGGCAATGCAATGGGATATTTCTGTGTACCGCCGGTGGGTTCCAGGGAGCCACCCATGCTGTGGGTCGACAGGGACTTCACAATAGGGAGTTGTACCTGCCTGTGTCTATGAATTAAAAAGCCCGGTCTGACTGGGGCATGCAGACACCTTGACAGAATGAATAGTGTGTGGCACATAGGTTCCCCATTGCTATGCCCACGTGTGCAGCTCCTGATGGCGGTGGCACAGGATTCTATTTCTCATTGCTTCTGTACAGCATTGTGGGCTATCGCTCCGCCCCTTTTAAAGAGGGTCGCTGCCTAGCCGTGCCAACCTCTGCAGTGTGTGCCTGCGGTCCCTCGTCATGGCAGACGCAATTCTAAATAGACATGAGCGTGGTGTGGCATGAGGGCAGCTGAAGGCTGCCCAGGGACACTTTGGTGTGCGCTGTGGGGGGGGGAGGGGGGGGGCGGTTGGGCAGCATGTAACCCAGGAGAAGTGTCAGTGGAGTGTCATGCAGGCAGTGATTGTGCTTTGTTGGAGGTAGTGTGGTGCTTAGCAAAGGTATGCCATGCTAATGAGGGCTTTTCAGAAGTAAAAGTTGTTGGGAGGGGGGGGGGGCACTCTTGCCGGTATTGTGGCTTAATAGTGGGACCTGTGAACTTGAGATGCAGCCCAACACATAGCCCCTCGCCTGCCCTATCCGTCACTGTGTCATTCCCATCACTTTCCTGATTTGCCCAGATTTTCACACATGAAAACCTTAGCGAGCATCGGCGAAATACAAAAATGTTCTGGTCGCCCATTGACTTCAATGGGGTTCGTTGTTCGAAACGAACCCTCGAGCATCACGGGAAGTTCGTTCCGAATAACGAACACCCGAACATTTTGGTGTTCGCTCATCTCTAATAGTTACAGAATTAGCACAAGTATTCCCCAGCTGTAAGGGCTCCTGCCCACGGGCGAATTTTCACTGCGTTCCCCGCGGCGATAATCCGCAGGGAACGCAGTGAACGCTTTCCATAGAGTTACTATGGAAAGCTCAACCTCCTGTCTATGAGAGGAGAATCATAGCGATTCTCAGCTCGTGGCCGGCAAATCGCAGCATGCTGTGAATTGCTACGATTCTCCGCGGTGAGCCTATCTGTCAGATAGTCTCACCGTGGAGATTCAGCAGCTGGCTCCTGCTCCTCGGCGGCGGAAGGTTCTCTGTCGCGGGATATTGCAACGCCCATGGACAGGCAGCCTTAGACAAAGCAGGCTTGTAGAGCAGCAAGGGAGGGTTTTTACAGGGTGAATAATGTCTACTTACTGGTCAGTGCTGACAGCAGTAGAGGAGAGAACTCACAAGGCATGTTGTGTAGCAGCTCAGGATAGCAGGATGTACAGGCTGCCACACTTCATATGTTCTGTCTTGTTATTCTTGTTACTAGAGACAGGCATCGCTTGACAACAGGCAGTGGCCAGAACATTGGAGTGATTTTTCAGGCAGAAAACATCAATTTTAGTAAACTTGAATTGCAATTTTGATGTGGATCATATTGGCTATCACATAAACATACGTTTATTAAAACGAAAGTGACCATTTAAACATGGCAAAATATAAGGTGACCAGATATTCCCAGGTTCAAAGCAGGACAGAGGGGTGTGGTCATGGGGCGGGGCTTATCATAACATATTTTAACTCCGTCGTTATAAAATGTACAGGGCTGTTTCCAAAAAGAACAGGAGGAAATTCTGCAACATTTCTGCATCCAAAAAACAGTCCAAATCCGTACCATTGCAGTGGATTTTGACTGGAAATCCACATATTTGCAGCTGATTTCATATTATGTGGCACTCCCCTTCACCTCCTTTGAAAGTTCCTATTGTTAGCGCTCTTTGGCTTCCAGTTTCCAGCGGCCTGCAGTGGCCTCACTTGACCAATATCACCTGACCAACGCCGCTGCACCTGACCAGGGAGCTGGGAATCAGAAGCTGGGGAGCACTGACAGCGAGAAGCCTTCAGAAGACGGGAGCACAGTATAAAATCAGCTGTGGATACGCAAATAATTTCCAGCCAAAATTTGTACCAATGATGTAGATTTTGACTGTTTACTGGATGTGTAAATGCTACGTTATTTGCCACAAAAATTTCTAGTGCGACGTTCCGCAGCATTTTCGACACATGTAAACATACCCTAAGTGTCCCCTAAATTGGGCCCAGTAGTAATAGTAACCCCACAGTGGCCTCAGTACTAATAGTGACTCCCACAGTGGCCTCAGTACTAATAGTGACTCCCACAGTGGCCTCAGTAGTAATAGTGGCCCCCACAGTGGCCTCAGTAGTAATACTATTACTACTGGGGCTGATATAGTAGTGACCCCACAGTAGCCCCAGTAGTTATTGAGGCCCCCTGAAACTGATATACTTACTTCCTCCTGATCTTCAGAGCACCCCTGTTCCTTTTCTCTGAGCTGCTGTGTGTGCTTGCAGCAACGCCCCCCCCCCCCCCCCTCTCCAAAGTGGGAATGTCCCGCCTGAATTGGGATGTCTGGTCACCTTACAGAATAGTTGCTTTTTTGCTTGCCCCATATTTTTAAATGCATGAAGTTGAATAAATACTATATATGTGCCAAAATGGTACTAATAGAAAGTAGCAGGAACAACACTTCATACAACTGTATCAATGCAAGACCAAAACATAGTTATTAATTCGGGAATTTAAAGATTTGCCTGGTCCAATCTAAAATTTGATGTCTTTCCCTACAACAGAAAAGTCACTTTGGATTCCCTATGTGGTACTGGGATCTGTGGTCAGTTTTCTCCTAATCTTAATATGCCTTGTCATCTGGAAACTGCCGTATCTCAGGTAATACTTTGATATCAATGGGAGATTTGGGGTGGGGAAGGAGGGAGGGGTGGCATTGAGTGTTCAACATGACAATGATGACACCTAGCCAAGTAACTTGTCTACTTTGCACTTAGACATGACACATCTATAATGACACTGATTTTCATCACAGCATCATTGTACAACCTACTCATTGCTCTTTTGCTGGTTCAACACCAACCAGTATTCAAAATTCATGTGGAAAGCTCTTCTAGAAGATTGGAGATAATTCCAGTGACAGGTGGGCCTGCTCAGTATCAAGGATTAGAAAACATGTACACTTTCTTCCGTAAACAGCACCCCACCTTTCCCCTGGTCGTGTGTGGTATTGCAGCTCAATATGTTATGACCAGCAGGAGAAAGCCTCTTGCATCATTATCTCTCATTTTCTAAAATGTTGTTGAGGCAGTTGCTATGGCCAGTTAGAGGGGATCAGCTAACCACACCGCTTAGTCTTGTTGCTGGTCTGTCCAATCAGTGTAGTCTTTCCCAAACTCCAGTCCTCATGACCCACAGTAGATGAGGTTTTCAGGATTTCCATAATATTGCACAGATGATATAATTATTGTCAGTGCCTCAGACATTACCACAGGTGTTCTCTCTATAGGATAGCCATAAATAATGACCTGTTGGGGAGGTCGTGAGGACTGGAGTGTGTCTTCCTCCTTGGTTTTCTAGTCCAATTAGTTTTTTTCTAGTTTGGGATTTGTCTAATTTTTCCTTGTTTCTTTCTGTCTGCTTTGGGTCATTTCAGGATTCCTTTTTTAGCCTCTTTGCTGAATCCTTGTACTCTCCTCTTTCAGGGATAGTATTTTAGACAGAGTCATTCATAGGGATAGCTCTGCGCTGTTTATGGGCAATGAGCTTTGGTGTGAAAGGACAGTGTCACGGAGAGATTAATGAGAGATGTAGGAAAATAGTATTAGGATTATCATTTCTCTGACTGTTATTTAAAGGGGTTTTGACATGAAAAAAAAAATTTGCTCACCTTGCCTGGCCAGGACTGATCGCCAGGCATGTCCCCTCCATCCGGCTTCTTCATCTGTAGCTTGTAGAAGCAGAGCTTCCTGCTCTGCCCCGTCCATCAGCAACTTCCGAGGTGAACGGACGGGCCGCCCACAGTTAACATGTCACAAGCAGTGCTTGCTGTGGACGGCCCATCCGTCCTGGCTGAACTGCACCTCTCCATTGTGCATGCGCACAATCCTGGAGCGGGGCGGCTCGTCGGAGAAAGAAGAGGAAGAAGAGAGCCTGCTGGGAGATGACCCCCCTGATGACAACAACAACAGAACACAAGGCAAGTATTATGTTTTTATGCTTTAACAGCCATTAATCGTGGGTTCCCTGTGTCCATTAGGCAGACCAGGGAACAATAGCTGTTAAAGCATAAAAACATTATTTGTGTCAGAACCCCTTTAAGTTTCATACCAGCTGTTCTAGTCTCCTCTGTCAGTTCCATTGTATTCATCATCATCCAGTTACCATCACCCCCTGCCTTGTCATCAAATGGCGACTCCCTAGTTGCACTTGAGTTTTCACTGTGGTAATGTGTGCTTCGTATCTATATTTCTTGTGATGTCTGGTTATAACACTATTTGGCTCTCCAGTACATCCTGGGAATATCCGAGTGCCGAAAGAAATAATAACCAGGAAAGGCAACTGCTAAATGTGAAGCCAAGTTCCACCATTCAACCGGCATTATTAAACACTTCTATTCACTTTAGCGGAGCTGAACTGCAGTACCAGACACAATACATTGATGTGTGTTTGTTTTTTAAATTCTGGACAATCCCCTTGCTCTTGTAGTTGGAAATTCTATTGATTGTATTTTTTTTGTTTAGAAGTTCTGTAGATAATGCAAGGGAGCCTCCTAGTGAATGTGTGTCACTGTGCTCCCCTTATGATTTACTAAATGCATTATATAACAATTGGTGGTGCTTATGTTGTGAATGATGTGCCACCTCCACCCTCATAAGGGAAGTGGTACAAGCCCTCTGCCATAATATTCACTTTAACCAATTCCATGTAATACTACCCTAAATGTGAGGTCATCCGCAGCTGTTGTTACATTTAGTTGTTGTTCTGGGAACACATCTTTTACATTTTCATGATCTAGGGTGTTTTGGTAATTTTGGAATTATGCATTTCAAAAAACATTTTCTTTTAACCCAAATGTATGTCTCTTTCTTTTCGTTTTCTTTTTTTTCTCTCTCTCTCTTTTTTTTCAAATCACATAGGGCATCTTTATTTGAAATTGGGGCTAATATGCTTTAATTTTGTAGTTCTTTATTTTAGTAAAATTGTCAAACGCAGGAAGGAAAAGAATAAATATTAATAACGCAGTTTGTCCAATCAATAATATTTACCCCAAGAATGAATCCTCTAATTCTACATGTACATTGGATAATGTGTAATATTATTACACTGGTTAAATCCAAGACCCAATTTTAGTTTTACATGTATCTCCCTCGCTAGGCTTAGATCGAGGCTCTGTATATTCATCCAGGTACAATTTTTTTAAAGGTGTAAAAGTAGATATAGCTGGGGAAGAACACATGCAAAAACTGATGGCCGGGTATAATAGTTGTCTTTCCGGGGTCACATGTAGTAAATTATTTGTGACAGGAACGTAGAAAGTCTAATACTAATGCACATGAGTTTGGTGATGTGTGTCCTTTTTAGTGAGGTTTTTTTTTCATCTTTATTTTTTTCATTTTTTTACATTACTGTTATATGTATTTACCTTTTAACCCTTTCCAATCCAATTTCTATCCTGGTTTTCCCAGGGGGCTTACTCTTTTTCTGCCCTTATACAACAGCGCTATCTGCTGGCTAAAGCCAGTACTGCATGAGGTGACACGTTGGATAGGCTCCGACAGCAGAGAGGCTGGCAATATACAGTAAGAGAACCATGACGGATGTCTTCCAACATCGAAGCTGTACAGCCTTAAATCATAATGTCTTCAGAGGTCAGACAGTGGATTGGAAAGGGTTAATGCATGTATGTTATACTATTTGATTTCAATTGGCATATATACATATATATGCAGACTCTTCCTCTTTCCCTGCCTATAGACTGTAAAAGTGGGGAGGGGTAGGAGGGAGATGCAGCTGCATCTTTTTTCCTTTTTGTATATCTGTGAAAACACATGATTTGGGAGAGGAGGGAGGTTAATGGGAAGAGACATCTGTTAACTCACTTCTCAAACTTTATAGTTTTCTGTAGACTGAACTGCATTCTTGTTGTCTTCTCTTCTAACTGCATTTTCAGGTATTTTTAGTATTTACTAGCACCTCCAGCTTCTTCCTCACTCCATGGTGTTTACAGTTTTACTTAAATTAGTTGGTTTAACTTTTTAAAATTATTTTAATATTTATCTGTTTTTACACTGCAGGACTCGCTTCAAAACCTTGGTGATCAATGACCCTGAAGAGGTAAAATAATTAAATTGCTAATTATAACAAAACCACAATATATAAAATTGTTTTTATGTGCAAAAGCACAATGGCCAAAACCCACTTTATAACAACGTCTGCTTAATATTTATAGGGTATACAAGCCGCACTTTTAAATTAATGCCCACTGTTTAGCAAAGAGCAGTCGTGAATGGGGCTGACCTGCCATGCCAGACACGGACCAATAGTGGTGCTGTTTTGGGGGGGGGGGGGGGAGGCACTGTTTTTTTTTCTAATTTCATTCAATCCATTTTTTATTTATAGAATTGTTTTACTTGCTGATTTTTATGGCTAAATTCACATCTGCGCGGGTTGGTCATAGGGGTTCTGTTTTCTTGCTTAATTATGGGAGTATGAAAACAGAATCCCATGAACGGACCTTATTGACTATAATGGGGTCCATTCGGTTCCTGCACTTATCCGTCATTTTTACCCGATGAAAAAGTCCTGCATGCACAATGCATTTGTCTGGCATCGCATGCTTCATTTCTGAGCAGCTCAAGCCTCTTCACTTGAAGCCATGTGACGTCACAGGTCTGAGAAGAAGAAGCCACACGAGAGCTGCTGCCTGTGCAATCAGTAGATTGTTGGGTTGCCAAGCGGCGGATGCCAACTAAATTGATATTGATGACTTATCCTGAGAATAGGTCACCAATATTAAAGTCCCAGAAAACCGCATTAACAGTTAGTTTTGTGGCTTGCTATGGCTATAGGGTACCTCAGTGTTATTTTTATGCTTTCTGACATGAATTTGTCCCTTTTTTAAACTAATTTATACCAAAACAATTTTTTTTTCTAAATTTTTTTATTTTCGGACTACTTTTTTATTCTGTTTTCCTTACATAATTATGGGGACAGCGATCTTGTTTGATTTGCTGCAACAGCAGTTCGTTTTATGCTAGACATAGTCAGAACAACTTTTGTCTACTATTGGAGAGTATATTATACAGTACAGGCCACATCTGATGTATTTTAGAATGAGTACAAATGCATGCCCTGCCGTTCCCGACATCACCATAGGCTTCTCACTAACCTACCCGAATCAGTCTGTCTGCGCATTGATTTGTCAGAAAGCTGCCTTCTAATAGGTGGCGCTGTAGAGTCATTGTAGCATCTCCCATTTCCATACTAAGTTCTTAAATGATACAGAACCCCATGCACACATGTAACCTCACAGTAGGTGGCGCTACATCCAAACAATGCAGCACTACCTGATGTATGAAATCAGCTTAGAGAGTTAACTGTGAAGCTAAACTATAAAAATGACTGGGGATGAAGAATAAATACAGGACATATAAAGTATTAATACGTAGAATTAAAGACAAATCAAACGGGGCCTAATATAAAGTTAACCTGTTAATGTAGGTGAACAATATAAAATGGCACAAATGCAGAAATGCTTTTTATACTCCTTCTGCACCAAAAATAAATCTAAATGAAGTACTAACGTATGTTACCATGTACCCCAGAATAGTAAAAGAAATGACCTATAATGAATAACTCACACAGCTGTCAAAGAAAAAGTCAAAAACATTTGTGACCATAAGAATGCTGGAAAACAGAAGCTCAGAACGTTTTGTGTTTTTAAAGATTTAAAGATTGGTAACAAGTCTCTTATTAAGGGGGTCTGGCTATGGGGGTCTCAATTGGTCATGGGAACTGGAGTCCTGTGTTCCCCTGTATAAATTGAACGGAGGCTGAGCATGCATGCTAGCACTCTGGGCACCATTAGGGAGGCAAAACTGGGCAAGGTCCCCATCTCCAAGTGGCCCCCAGGCAATTTGAGTAACTGACTGGACTTGCCGATATGCAAGTGTACAGACAAGTTGCCGCACCCTCCCTTAGCAGTGGTGTAGGGGTACCAATTGGCAATTGTGGGGCCCAAGGGCTCCACTCATCACTAACATGAATTTACAAATGACAGACAATGTGCTGCCTTCTTCCTGTCACTGAAGGCCCCCTGAGGTGTTGGAAATCCATCAGTAGGCTAAGTGTCTAATATGCCTCCCTTACAACGCTGATATGTCTATACCTGCTACAGGGTTCAGTGTGTAATGTGCCCTCCTAAAGCACTGCTATATGTGCTATACGTACTACAGGGTTCAGTGGTTATTGTGCCCCCTCCCCTCATAGCCCAGGTATATGTGCTATATCTGCTACAGGATTCAGTGTGAAACGCGCCTTCCCTGTCACAACCCAACTATATGTGCCATACTGACTACAGGGCTCAATGTGCAATGTGCCCCCTCACAGCCCTGGTATATGTGCTATACCTACTACATGGCTCAGTGTATAATGTGCCCACCTCACAGCCCAGCTATATGTGCCATACCTACTACAGGCCTCAGTGTGCAATGTGCCCACCTCACAGCCCAGCTATATGCGCTATACCTACTGCAGGGCTCAGTGTATAATGTGCCCACCTCACAGCCCAGGTATATGTGCTATACCTACTACATGGCTCAGTGTATAATGCGCCCACCTCACAGCCCAGCTATATGTGCTATACCTACTACAGGCCTCAGTGTGTAATGTGCCTACCTCACAGCCCAGCTATATGTGCTATTCCTACTACATGGCTCAGTGTATAATGTGCCCACCTCACAGCCCAGCTATATGTGCTATACCTACTACATGGCTCAGTGTATAATGTGCCCACCTCACAGCCCAGCTATATGTGCTATACCTACTACATGGCTCAGTGTATAATGTGCCCACCTCACAGCCCAGCTATATGTGCTATACCTACTACAGGCCTCAGTGTGTAATGTGCCCACCTCACAGCCCAGCTATATGTGCTATACCTACTACATGGCTCAGTGTATAATGTGCCCACCTCACAGCCCAGCTATATGTGCCATACCTACTACAGGGCTTAGTGCGCAATGTGCCCCCCCACAACTCAGCTAAATGTACTATCCCTACTACAGGGCTCAGTGTGTAATTTCCACACACTGCGCTCAGCCAATCAGATACAGCCCTTTCAGCAGGCGTGAATTTTAAATCCCCACCTGCTAAAAGAACTGCTGAAAGACTGTAATTAGCGTCATTTTAAAGCTCACAGTAAATGCTCGTAACGGGTTCATATCAGTTTCTGATCTACAAGCATGTAACATTTATAATCTTATCATTCATTGTGGTTTTCTGATGTGTCCGCAAAAGATGTTGGCTGTCCGTGATTTTTTTAATCAGTAATAAGTTGTCCAGTAAAAAGAAAAATTCAGGTTGGCAACCCTGGTACAAAGCTGTGACTACTTTGGCCTCATTCAGACGAGCATGTTTATGCGCATACATAGGTGCACACAAAACCGTGCCTCCACGTATGTGCCAAAATACACGTGAATGAAGCTCCGTGCACCATTGCTTTCAATGGGGCTTCCGCTGCTGCCAGTGGCCCCATTGAAAGCAATGAGCTGCGGGCAACCCCTGCAGTGATTTTCAGGGAAGGACTTTAAATATAAAGTCATCCCTGAAAATCATCCCTAGATTGTGTAAAAAAAAACAAAAAAAAAACACCTCTCCGGAGTTGTCGGGGCTCAGGCGCGTCTAGCCGCTTGTCTCCCTGCACTGCTCTGAAGTTCTTTCAGCAGGCGGAGATTTTAAATCCCCACCTGCTGAAAGAGCTGTGTCTGATTGGCTGAGTGCTCAGCCAATTACAGGCAGCGCTCGGCCATTCATTGAATTCAATGTGACATCTGCGGCAGAGGATCCTTTACTCCCCGTGGGGAGTCCCCTTGTCACTGAAGACTGTAACAGTGCTGTCACAGTGTTCAATGATGAGGGGACTCCCTGCAGGGAATATTTACACGCACCATTGACCTATGTGGCGCACGAATGTCCTATCTTTTGTAGGTGTAAAACACGGACATGTGAACACATCATAGGAAACCAATGGTTTTAAATGGACATGCGGTTTTGTGCGCAAGTAAACACGGCCATCTGAACGAGGCTTTACTCCCCCTCCTTACAAAATGACCTCCGCATAGGTCTCAGAGCATGCCTAGAATGGTCTCCCGTTACTCTACAAGTCGATGGGTCAGCTCCTGTCCATTGTGTGAGTCCCCACTGACGCTGCTGTAAAGCATATCTCTAAATGCTGTTAAATGCAACTCAGGCAAGATGGCCGCCCCGATAGTCATATACAGACAATAGAATAAAAAATCTACAATCACAAAATAAAAATGGACTACAAAAATGGAAAATGTTTTTACTATCTGGTTTTATTTGGTGAAAAAATATAGGTGATATATTCCCTTTAAGGGCGCCCACCCACTGGCGTTTGCGTTTTCGCAGCGTTTCCCGCGATTTTTCCGCACGTTTTTCGCGGCGTTTTCGCGGCTTTTCATGGGTGCATTAGGAGAAAAATAAGGACACATATGCAACTGACAGTTCCTATGTTAAAAACGCAAACGCAACGCAAAAAAAACGCCAGTGGACAGGAACACATGTTATCTCTATGCCTGTGCAGGAAAAACGCAAAACGCAAAACGCAGGTAAAAAAACGCCAGTGGGTGGGCGCCCTAAAAGATGAAAAGTTGGAGGAATAATGATGTTTTTTTGATGAATACTCAAATTTTGTTTCTTTTTTTTCTTCACAGGACCAACCAGAATGTGAACCCTATGCTACCTACACCCAAAATGATAATGTTATTTATTGTGTAGCAACAAAATTTGTTAATCCAGGTGAAACTGCAAGCTTAGGACTCTTGCCCATTGGCGAGAACGATATCGGGCCATGATTTATGACCCGATATCGCTCTCACAAACCTTCTAAAAACTCCTGGATATGAGGGGTGAAAACAGCCTCTTATCACTGTGGGGGTTCTCTTCATCCCATTGCTTTCAATGGAGAGGCAGCAGCTCCAGCCCCATTGAAATCAATGGGAGAACATTGTGATCCTCTGCCATAGCTGCCTTCATCCTAGTGGGAGTCTTCTTATCACTGAACACCCTGCTGCTGCTGTCACAGTGTTCAGTGATGAGGGAACTCCCCATGGGGTTGCAGGTATTCCCTGTCGCTGCCGTCACAATGTTCAGTGACGAGCTGACTCTCCGCGGGGATGAAGGAATCCCCTGTCACTGCTGTCACAGCAGTGGCAGGAGATCGCGATGTTCTCCCTATGCTTTTAATGGGGCCATCAACCCCATTGAGAACAAGGTGAAACCCCTAGATGTGACAGACTCACATTCCTGCAGAACTGAAGGATTGACAACTGCAGCAGGGGAGCACAATCTTCTCCTATTGCTTTCAATGGGGCTGGCGCTGCTGCTGGACGCATTGGTAGTAATTGGCGATATCACAAAAAGAATGGACATGCTGCGATTTTTTTTCATGCAGCATCACTGGAATGTAAACACCACAAATGAGAATGACACCATTAAAACTCATTGGTTTCATAATCATGCGTTTTCACTCGCCTGATTTTCTGGCCATTGTGAAGGCGCCCTTGGAAACATAAAACAAGACATGTACAGAAAATATAAGCGCAGGATTTTAAATATAGACTTTCTTTCCTACGCTGTAAATCTACATCTGACCGTGTCTGTATGGTTTAGTCCACGATGTCTAGTTTTTTCTTTACTTTTTCAAATCTTCACTTGCCCCATCAGGATGGAGCCAATCTTGACCTTGAGGATGGAGGGAATATTTTAATTTTTGCCTAAAAAAATTATTCGGAGTGGACAAACATTTTCAATTTTAATACTATGTAGTATTTGTTGTAAAGTCCTTGTAGTATGTGAGACGTTCTAGATTTTTTGCGCTACTGTTTTGGGGTACATATAAGTTAATGTTCAATTTTTTCAAACACTATGAAGACAATAGCTGTATGGGATGGTTTGAGTGTGTGGATAGTAAATACTGTATATATGTGTTTTTTTTACTTTTCATTTTCTTATTTAATAAAAATGATTTATTTTAAAGTGTTTATTGTACTTTTTTAACTTGTGACAATAATTATTGAACCATTTTTTTATTTTTTTATATTTAATTACATCTTACCCTTTTTTTAAACCAGTCTGTACTGGGAAGACAGTTCCAGTCTGCTCTCTCACTAGAGAATGTCGAATACATTAATACTGTAAATGATCTTACAGTTGATGTTAGGAATCGTTCTGACGAACAGGCGGTGCATAGTTACGCAAATTGCACCTGAATACAATGCTGTTGCTTCAACCAATATGTAAAAACGTTTAACTGGTGGGATGGGCTATAAGACCAGTTCCTATGACATAGATGTCTAACAGAAACAAAAAGACAAGACACCAGAGGGCAGAAGAGCGCAAAAATTGGATCACCGAGAAGTTGAAAAACACTGAACAGATGAATCCAGATTTCTGTTGCATCGGGCTAATGGGAGGTCAGAATTTGGCGCAAGCAGCATGAATCGATAAACCCTTCCTGTCAGCTGTTCAAAGTATGTCAGTGTCTTCATCTAATTTACAGCAAGTGCTAGACGCTAACCTGGTCCGGTATCCCTACAGAACAATTTAAACTTTCGTGGAATGTATGTCACAATGAATTGTTGTGGCCTTAAAGGCCAAAGGAGTTCTAGCAAACTACTACATGGGTGTGTCTAATAAAATGGCTATTCAGCATAAAGGCCCATTTACACGTAATGGTTATTGCTCAAATTTTGTTCAAACGACCAAAAATGAGCGATAATCATTACATGTAAACGCAGACATCATACAGTTTTCGCTTAAATGATGATTTTAAGGTGAACTTAAACTCCATCTTTTAGCTAGTGAGAGATAAAGTATCTCTCAATAGACCGCAGGCTGTTATCTCCACGGGAGTCGGCAGATAACATTGTAATCTGCAGGCAGCCGTGAAGAGAACAATGCAGCTGTATGCACAGCTGGTCCTGTGATAAGTCAAATGCTGGGCCCTGCAAACAGCTCCTGGAGGTTCTTTTACACGCAAAGTTCCGAGAATTAGCACCGCCCCATCCCGCCCCTCCCCATTGCAAATAGTGCAGAAGGGCGGAGAGGAGGCAGAGAGGGGGCTGGAGCTCAGTTCCTGCTCCTGGCTCTTCCACCCCCCCCCCCTGCACACGAGGACGACGTATATTGGCTAGGCGTGAAAACCGAGCCGATATACGTACGTGGGAATGCAGCCTTAGTGTGTATATGCACAACTACGCACATGATACTAATTGATGACGGCTAGTCACATTTCATTGCTACCACCATTTGCCCCTTTATTTTAAATATCATTTAATGTTGACTTTGTCTTTTTTGAATAATAAAGTATTTAGATTATATTTTAGGGGATATATTACCTAGGGGCCTTTGGTTTATATAACCCAGAGTATTCATAGGGCAATTTCATAATATATTCCTGAACCTTGGCTACATTGTTTTTGTTATCAATGGGATCCTAGTGACATGCCATCACTTGCTATTACTGTAAGACCTGTTTAGTGTTTCACCATACAGTATTTGAACACCTATAAAAAGGTATTATAAAAATTTAAAATAGTTTATTGAAATTTTAAGCAAACCAACTAAAATTTAAATAAAGCAAACTATTGTTATAGCGTAAGTAGTAAAGATCATTACATGGGTATTCCATCTGAGACTATGATAGCATATTTACAGGATATGCCATGAAAGTCTGATAGGCGCAGAAGTGGGGCCTGAATCTCTAGTTCTCATCCCTATTATGCCCAATCTGGCTGAAGACAGTGGCTGGGGGTGGTTGAGGCTTATGGAAACAGACAAGCTTGTTCACTATGCCGTTTTCGTAACTCCTATAGAATGTAATGGGGGTTATGAAAACAATGTAGTAAAGCAACCTACTGATAAAGAATCTCGTGTTAACGCGCTACTGAGTAATAGTCGCCCGGCTTTGCTATTTGTGAAGGCCGCCAAAACATTCAAAGTGAATGGCAACAGTCAACTACGACGTTTCGACCAGCAATTGGTCTTTGCCAAGCTAATACTGCCCCTGTACAATACACTCTCTGTACGCAACATATACCCGTAAAAGCCAATCAGTGCACTAATTTCACAATTACTTACATTTGGGATGGTATGATGTAGTAAACCCTGAACTCCGCTACCCAGTCATATGTTATCGGCATCTGCTGTCATCTAGTGCACATGTGGGCAGAGGCTGTGCATGTCCAATGGGTGCCCACAATTCATTGCCCACACAGGCTTCAATCACCGCTACCCCGCATGCATGAATCGCTGCGATATTACGGGGGGAAAACCTCCCAACCTCATGTCAGCTGATCTGTGTCACATGATTGAGGAACAGCAGTCCCCACATCCTAATGACCTCGCGCTACAAAAACGCCATCTAGAGGCTTTAATAGTTATTGCTCTCCTTTTCTCTTCTTTATTTACCCATTACCTTATTATTATTGCCCCTCAATTCATAGCAACACCCTAGCTTTGTGCCCAAAGCACAATAGCATTATTTCACAATGTCCATTGA
Source organism: Eleutherodactylus coqui (assembly GCF_035609145.1). Lineage (NCBI taxonomy): Eukaryota > Metazoa > Chordata > Amphibia > Anura > Eleutherodactylidae > Eleutherodactylus > Eleutherodactylus coqui. Next base: position 49,186,901 of record NC_089840.1, read on the forward strand.
CCTCATGTGGATGTGGAATATTTTATTCAATAAGTAGTGTTCCATTAAAAGTATATTAATTTCCGAGTTAATCGGGTCCGTAAAATCCTATTTTTATACCATAAAAATTAAAAGATTTTTTCTAAATGCATTAAGAACAGGGAAATTTTCTTCTATGTCCAGAATTTAAATTAATCCCCCCAAATTACACATCAAAGTCAATATTAAATGCTGATAAATCATTTCATTCATTAATTCTTGTTGATTAAAACACCAACGAAAACTGATAGAGTTATATCACAACTGAAGACTTTATGCATATTAACTAGAAATGAGCGAACCTACTCGGCCACGCCCCCTTTTCGCCTGAGCACCGCGATCTTCAAGTACTTCCGTACTCGGGCGAAAAGATTCGGGGGGCGCCGTGGGTGAGTGGGGGGTTGCAGCTGGGAGTGGGGGTTTGAGGGAGAGAGAGAGGGCTCCCCCCTGTTCCCCGCTGCTACCCCCCGCTCCGCCACGCCTCCCCCGCCCCCCGAATCTTTTCACCCGAGTACGGAAGTACTCGAAAATCGCGGTGCTCGATCGAGTAATTACTTGAAACGAGTAGGTTCGCTCATCTCTAATATTAACTGAATCTTTTAGTTTGTTCATACAGAAATATTTATGAAATCAGTATAATTTCAAAAAGGGGGGATTTTTCAATCTGCAATTTCCACATGACGGGTGTATTTATGTAGACGGACCAAGACTGGACATTGGCAGCTTCAAAGTGGACCACATCATCCGATTATTACATATCAAAAATAAAAATACAAAAAAGATAAATGTTAAAACACCATCAAATCCTTCAGAAAAGCATCAACAATATGCAAATTACCTATGTCAAACCAGTTGGTTTACATTATATTCAAGGTTCAGTCCATTGGGTACTAGCAAGTTAAGTCGAAATATCCATTGCATCTCTTTCTTTTTTAATAAAGCTTCCCTGTTTCCTCCCCTTACATTTTTTGGTGCGTGATCAATCACGCGAAATTTAAGCCGGCTGATGGTGTGCCCTTTCGCATGAAAATGTTGAGGGACTGGTAAATCAGTTTTAGAGGTCCGTATCGTGTTTTTATGATTGATTTGTGACTTTACTTCAAGTGCCGTCTCACACACATAATATAGATCGCATGGGCAGGAAATCAAATAAACCACAAAGGAAGACCGACATGAATATAGGTGACGTATGTGGTATACCTTCCCTGTGTGGATGCTGAAATGTGTTACCTCGGACTAGATTACTACAGCATGTACAATTTAGACATTGATAATTTACACCTTTATTATGTCTCACCTACGCTGTTGGTTGATGGTATGCATGTACCAAGTTATCCGTAATATTTAAGCCTCTCTTATATGCCATCATCGGAGGGACAGAAAACGCCAGGATTTGTGGGCAACCTTTACCCAAAATTGGCTGATATCTTCTAATGATGTTGGCAATACCTTTACTGTACATGCCATATGCTGAGATGAAAGGCAGGCGTGTCTCTTCTTTTGCTCTAATTTTTGGTGTCAACAGATCGACCTGTGTAGTGTTAGCTGCTCTGTCTGCTGCTATTGTAACCACCTTTGGGTGGTAGCCCCTATTCAGGAATTTCCTGCACATTTCATCAAGAGAGAACTGGAGCATACTAGTTGGATGACAACTTTCAAAGTGCAACAAGTTGTTCTTATCTGTGGCCTTAAAGTGTAAATCTGTTCCCAGAGTATCGCCCCTTTTCAAAATGAGCACATCAAGAAACTGAATCTCTTTATCTGAATAATTCAGCGTGAACTTCAGTTCAGAAGACATGTTATTCAGAGCCCGATGGAATACCAACAAATCCACCACTGAGCCATTCCACAACAAGAGGATATTGTCTATATAACGCCACCACTGTAGCACATAGTGCCACCATGGTGAGGTATATACAAAATTGCACTCAACATCATCCCTAAAAATATTGGCGTACGTTGGGGCCATATTAGACCCCATGGTGGTTCCCTGTTTCTGCTGGTAGTATGTTTGCTCAAACAGGAAGTAATTGTGGCTCAATATGAACTCCAGTAGGTCTATCTCTAATCATATACACCCCTTTGACCACAGAGATTCCATTAATTTCTCATTTACAGCATTTAGACCTTTATCATGGGGGATATTCGTATACAAAGATTACATCCAAAGTCACTAAACATGTGTCGCCCGAAATCGGGGTCTCTCTCAATATTAAGAGTAGATTACGCGTATCTCTAATGTATGATCTCGCCGCAGTTGCAAATTCTCTCAATAATTGGTCTGCCTGGTGGATTGTTCATATCCTTATGGATGCATGGAGTTATTTGGAGTTTGTTGGGTATATGTTGTGTATAAAGAGTATTGTACAGAGGCAGTATTAGCTTGACAAAGACCAATTGCGGGTAGAAACGTCGCAGCTAACTGCCATTTTTCTTGCTGAAGTGGAATAAAGTTGTTCTGTTCAGGAACTGGAAATTACACCTTTGCTGTGCTGCCAAAACTAAAGATTGGTGTAGGTCCCAAAGACAGGACTTGGCATCTACCAGATTTTCATGGCATATCGCGACGATTTGCAGTGAAAGTCTCAGATGGGAATATCCGGTAAGTATATATCTGCATTATACTTGTTCATATTTCCATATTCAATGAAATTCTAAGACATAACCAGGAATGTTATATTTTTCTCCAGTTCATTACACCCTCGATGCAAATACTGTATATATTATGTAAAATATATCTCAAAAAGCTGCATATAAAGGTACAAAAATACAAATTGACCTGAAATCAATGCAAAAAATATAATAAAAAGTCCTCTGAAGTAACAAGTGCTGCAGGTGAATAATTTCCATAGTCCCAATCAATATAGTCAAAGTAAGTTGGTTAAAGGTAAAAGAAAATCAACAAGAGCTGTAATGTGGGCTCACAAAGGAAATACGTGAGTGACAACAATCAAAATGAAAAAGATTTAAACTAATGCTCCAGTATTAACATGTAACTGTATAACAATACTGTGAAAATGAGCACATAGAATAAAGAATTGGACTTTCCAGTAAATATAATTCTACAGTATTAAAAACAGACCAAAGAACTATATTAATTTTAAGCTAAAAATCTACAGTAAGTAGATAAAAGTATATAAAACTGAAAAAATGATTGACCTCAATACTTTTAACCACATAACACCTACAGTACATCCGTTATAGCTTTTGACACAAAAGAATATGAATTGTGTGAACTAAGAATCAATAGGACCATATACTACACCGTATAGAATAAAAAAGAGCTCTCAGGATTTACAATCAGAAATACCTGCTGTGTGGATCCTTCTCTTGCACTTAGCATCATGGTGACTCAGTGGTTACCACTGCTATCTCGCTATGCTGGGTCACGCGTTGGAATATGACCGAGATGAAAATCAGCATGAAATTTGTATGTTCTCTCTATGTTTCCATGGATGTTCTCTAGGTACCACAGTGTCCTCCCACACTCCAAAAACATAAGGCTAGGTTAATTTGAAATTTAGGTTCTAAGTCCCCATGGGGACAATGAGTGCTGACAATCTCTGTACAGCTCTATAGAATGTGTCTGCATTACATAAGTGTGTAAAATAAACTATATCTCTCATTGGGTACTAGTGGATGACTCCTTTGTTACAACTGTATGTTTGTATGCATTTTGGATTAACTTCTTGGGCTATAATTTTTCCAGTGATAACTTCGCGTAAAATTACTTCAGACTCTGAAGAACTGACCTTTTGAACAGTGATGGCTTTCCCATCTCAAGAAATTGTGACAAATGATTTTTTTTCCTATATCTTAGTGTCTATAGTAACATTAAATGTCTTTGATGGCTTTCAGAATCCCATTTTCTCACTGCCACACAATGAGAATGTCATCTATGTAACGCCCGTAAAAAATAATCCTAGTGGTTTTTGTACTTGTGTGGATAATAATGGCTGCTCCTAGTTCTCTTTTTTATTATTAGTTATTACATCAGTAATGATAATACACTACCATCTAATTATCACACAAAATTGTTCTAAGATCCAGTTAAAGAATCAAAATAATTAACAAAATAGTACAAATTCATACAATTAAAGAAAACAAGGAGAACCTAGGTTGCCCCTAGATCTGAAGAAGCAATCAACAGCCTTCATCCCACATTCATGTAGAAAGCTGTATAGTATATTACTGTCTAAGTTTGCAAGTTGAAATGGTTGGTAACGTGAAGTGCACAATGTTCAAATGTGTATTAAACTTTTAAAAAAAGTTTAGGAAACATTTGTCTTAGATGTTCTTCCTCTGTTTTCCTTCTCTATGGAGCCACACATCTTGTTTCATGTCCTTCTGCCCCTCTGCCAGTGCACTGCTCTGTCCATACTATGGCCTCACATGGAGGAACACGTAGAAGGATATCATCATCATATGCTATCACTTGTGGTCGAGCATGATTGCTTTCTAAGTATAGGGGCTTTGCAGTAGGTCTGTAGATGACTATAGAGAACTATTCTTGATCTGCAGGTTCTTTTGCTGTGGGGACATCGGTTTCCAAGTGGAAGATGCTCCTGACAAGGGTTGGCTCGATGTGCATTCCTCCTGTTACGTTTCTCCCTTTTGTCCTCTATTCGTGCCTCTTCGAATGTGACAGGATACATCCTATAATGAAAGATACTACACATGCGCTAGTTTCCGGATTGTACAAGTTCAGAGGAAACTAGCGCATGCGCAGAGGCTTTCTTTGGAAGTTCAAGGCCAATGTCTTTGGCTCCTGTCACGTGTTCCACTATCTTCAGCTATAGTAAGGCAGAGCTGCTTGCTGGAAGGGAGTATAAAGAGAGCAGGAGGCGTGACTTCACAGAAAAGGAAAATTGGAGAGAACATTTAGAACATGTATTAGTAAGTTTACTATTCTGAAGTTTAATACACATTTGAACGTTGTGTACTTAGAGTGGTCAACCCCTTTAAGTCTCCTGGTTCAGTTCGTACGGCCATTGTGTCTCAGCTATAAGACAGAAGTTTGTTTGTGAAACCCCTCATCATCGACTATGTAAAGTTTTTTGTAGTTTTCACTGATAGAAACTACATAGTAGCTGCATGCACAAAATGGAAGATGTTTAAACAAAGCTATTAAAAAGCAGATTCATGTTCTAGTAATTCTAAATGCTTTAAGGGCTCATTTACACAGGTGAGAAAATTGAACTATTTCTGTATCTTTACTAGAGATGAGCGAGCGTACTCGTCCGAGCTTGATGCTCATTCGAGTATTAGGGTACTCGGGATGCTCGTTACTCGAGACGAGCACCACGCGATGTTCGAGTCACTTTCATTTCCTTCCCTGAGAAGTGTGCGCGCTTTTCTGGCCAATAGAAAGACAGGGAAGGCATAACAACTTCCTCCTGTGACATTCCAGCCCTATACCACCCCCCTGCAGTGAGTGGCTGGGGAGATCAGATGACACCCGAGTATTAAAATCTGCCCCGCCCGCGGCTCGCCACAGATGCATTCTGACAGAAATCAGGGAAAGTGCTGTCTTGCTGTAGCTGCTATAGGGAGAGTGTTAGGTGTTATATTCGTCTTCAAGAACACCAACGGTCCTTCTTAGGGCCACATCTGACCGTGTGCAGTACTGTTGAGGCTGCTTTTAGCAGTGTTGCACAAATTTTTTTTTTGTATATCGGGCGTGCAGACCATAGCGTCCTCAGTCTGCAGTCATTTTACAGAGTATAGGGGCAGTACTGGTGAGGCAGGGAAAGAGGTATACAGGCTATATAGGCAGTGGGCTTTTTCACAAAAATTGGTAAAAAAATACTATATTTGGGCTGCCTGTGACCGTCTTCAGTTTACTAAGTGTCTGCTGGGGGTATTAGTCGCTACTCGCTAACTATTACCCAGCTAGGTGTTACTGCAGCCTTGCGCATAATTTTTTCTGGCTGCACTGTGCTTTAAATAACCACAGTCATCCTCCAACAGGGAAATCCTTATACAGGCTATATCACAGGCAGTGTGCTTTTTCACAAAAATTGGTAAAAAAATACTATATTTGGGCTGCCTGTGACCGTCTTCAGTTTACTAAGTGTCTGTGGGGGGTAGTAGTCGCTCATTATTACCCAGCTAAGCGTTACAGCAGGCTTAGCTGCTCTTACGGTAGACCTTTATTAGAAACTGAGCAGTGTGAGCAGGTCCTGTCGTGGATGGCAGAAAGTGCATCCAGCAATCTATCGACCACCCAGAGTTCTACGCCGTCCACTGCTGCAACTCTGAATCCTCTGGCTGCTGCTCCTCCTTCCTTCCAGCCTCCTCACTCCATGCAAATGACACATTCTGAAGAGCAGGCAGACTCCCAGGAACTGTTCTCGGGCCCCTGCCCAGAATGGGCAGCAATGGTTCCTCTCCCATCAGAGGAGTTTGTCGTGACCGATGCCCAACCTTTGGAAAGTTCCCGGGGTCCGGGGGATGAGGCTGGGGACTTCCGGCAACTGTCTCAAGAGCTTTCAGTGGGTGAGGAGGACGATGACGATGAGACACAGTTGTCTTGCAGTGAGGTAGTAGTAAGGGCAGTAAGTCCGAGGGAGGAGCGCACAGAGGATTCAGAGGAAGAGCAGCTGGACGATGAGTTGACTGACCTCACCTGGTTTGCTAAGCCTACTGAGGACAGGTCTTCAGAGGGGGAGGCAAGTGCAGCAGCAGGGCAGGTTGGAAAAGGCAGTGCGGTGGCCAGGGGTAGAGGCAGGGCCAGAGCGAATAATCCACCAACTGTTTCCCAAAGCGCCCCCTCGCGCCATGCCACCCTGCAGAGGCCAAGGTGCTCAAAGGTGTGGCAGTTTTTCACTGAGAGTGCAGACAACCAACGAACTGTGGTGTGCAAGGTTTGTCGTGCCAAGATCAGCCGGGGAGCCACCACCACCAGCCTCACCACCACCAGCATGCGCAGGCATATGATGGCCAAGCACCCCACAAGGTGGGACGAAGGCCGTTCACCGCCTCCGGTTTGCACCACTGCCTCTCCCCCTGTGCCCCAACGTGCCACTGAGATCCAACCCCCCTCTCAGGACACAGGCACGACCGTCTCCCGGCCTGCACCCACACGCTCACCTCCGCTGTCCTCGGCCCCATCCAGCAATGTCTCTCAGCGCAGTGTCCAGCCGTCGCTAGCGCAACTGTTTGAGCGCAAGTACGCCGCCACGCACCCGCACGCTCAAGCGTTAAACGTGCACATAGCCAAGTTGATCAGCCTGGAGATGCTGCCCTATAGGCTTGTGGAAACGGAGGCTTTCAAAAACATGATGGCGGCGGCGGCCCCGCGCTACTCGGTTCCGAGTCACCACTACTTTTCCCAATGTGCCGTCCCAGCCCTGCACGACCGCGTCTCCCGCAACATTGTACACGCCCTCACCAACGCGGTTACTGCCAAGGTCCACTTAACAACGGACACGTGGACAAGCACAGGCGGGCAGGGCCACTATATCTCCCTGACGGCACATTGGGTGAATTTAGTGGAGGCTGGGACCGAGTCAGAACCTGGGACCGCTCACGTCCTACCCACCCCCAGAATTGCAGGCCCCAGCTCGGTGCTGGTATCTGCGGCGGTGTATGCTTCCTCCACTAAACCACCCTCCTCCTCCTCCGCAACGTCTGTCTCGCAATCAAGATGTGTCAGCAGCAGCACATCGCCAGCAGTCGGTGTCGCGCGGCGTGGCAGCACAGCGGTGGCCAAGCGTCAGCAGGCCGTGCTGAAACTACTCAGCTTAGGAGAGAAGATGTACACGGCCCACGAACTGCTGCAGGGTCTGACAGAGCAGACCGACCGCTGACTTTCGCCCCCGAGCCTCCAACCGGGCATGGTCGTGTGTGACAACGGCCGTAACCTGGTGGCGGCTCTGCAGCTTGGCAGCCTCACGCACGTGCCATGCCTGGCCCACGTCTTTAATTGTCGGTCCACACGGAGTTGTAACTGCATGTGTCTACTTATAAAGAACCCCAGTCTGACTGGGGCATGCAATGTGGGCCGAAGCCCACCTGTATTTAATATGACGTTAGTTCAACTATACGGGGCACTGCATTGGGACAAACTACAGGAGCAATACAGCACTAATGAGACGTGCACAGCTACGCTAGCATTGGAGTCCGCTGTAGGCCCATGATTGCTGAGGGTTTGTGCATAGGCCTATGTCCTGGGTGCAGTGAAAGTCCGCTTCCAGCCTAGGATTGCTGAAGCTGTGGGCCGAGGCCTATGTCGTGGGCGCGTTGCAAGTCTGCCATGTTTGGCCGCTCAGATCAATTTTTTGTTCATGTCTTGGGTTTCCTAGGACCCACCAATGCTGTTGGTGCAAACTTAGTTCCCATTTCGGTGTTTGACCTGTCTGGCACAAAGGCACTGACTGACTTGGGTAGGGGGCAGAGCGCTGACGGCTTTCCCCTTGCAGTGTGGATTGAGCTATGCGACACCTTGACAGAATGAATACTGTGTGGCACATGGATTTCCCATTGCTATGCCCACGTGTGCAGCTCCTGATGGCGGTGGCACAGGATTCTATTTCTCATTGCTTCTGTACAGCATTGTGGGCTATCGCCCCACCCCTTTTAAAGAGGGTTGCTGCCTGGTCCTGCCAACCCTCTGCAGTGTGTGCCTCCGGTTCCTCCTCATGGCAGACGCACTTATAAATAGACATGCGGGTGGTGTGGCATGAGGGCAGCTGAAGGCTGCGCAGGGACACTTTGGTGTGCGCTGTGGGGGGGAGGGGGGGCGGTTGGTCAGCATGTAACCCAGGAGAAGTGGCAGCGGAGTGTCATGCAGGCAGTGATTGTGCTTTGTTGGAGGTAGTGTGGTGCTTAGCTAAGGTATGCCATGCTAATGAGGGCTTTTCAGAAGTAAAAATTGTTGGGAGGGGGGGGCACTCTTGACGCTATTGTGGCTTAATAGTGGGACCTGGAAACTTGAGATGCAGCCCAACATGTAGCCCCTCGCCTGCCCTATCTGTTTCTGTGTCGTTCCCATCACTTTCTTGAATTGCCCAGATTTTCACAAATGAAAACCTTAGCGAGCATCGGCGATATACAAAAATGCTCGGGTCGCCCATTGACTTCAATGGGGTTCGTTACTCGAAACGAACCCTCGAGCATCGCGGAAAGTTCGACTCGAGTAACGAGCAACCGAGCATTTTGGTGCTCGCTCATCTCTAATCTTTATGCAATGCACAGAACTCGAGCGATTTATTAACCCTTTGTACCCAATGTGTTAATTTCCTTAAAGGGAAATTGTCCCGCGCCGAAACGTTTTTTTTTTTTCAATAGCCCCCCCCGTTCGGCGCGAGACAAACCCGATGCAGGGGTTTCAAAAAAAAAAAACGATAGTACTTACCCGAATCCCCGCGCTCCGGTGACTTCTTACTTACCTTGCGAAGATGGCCGCCGGGATCTTCACCCACGGTGGACCGCAGGTCTTCTCCCATGGTGCACCGTGGGCTCTGTGCATTCCATTGCCGATTCCAGCCTCCTGATTGGCTGGAATCGGCACACGTGACGGGGCGGAGCTACGAGCAGCAGCTCTCCGGCACGAGCGGCCCCATTCAGAAGGGAGAAGACCGGACTGCACAAGCGCGTCTAATCGGGCGATTAGATGCTGAAATTAGACGGCACCATGGAGACGAGGACGCTAGCAACGGAACAAGTAAGTGAATAACTTCTGTATGGCTCATAATTAATGCACGATGTACATTACAAAGTGCATTAATATGGCCATACAGAAGTGTATAACCCCACTTGCTTTCGCGGGACAACCCCTTTAAGTATTTTACCTTCACAGTGATGCTAAGAAACAGAAAAACTGAATCAGGTTTCATTTTTGGGTTTATGAAAGTGCAATGCAATTTTTAATTTTTTCCTATTGATCCCCATGCAATTTTCACGTGTGTGAAAACCTCTTGTATGCAATGCAATTTTCTTGTAAAAATGCATTGCACTCACATAGAAATTGCAGGTTTAAGAGTGCAATATTCATAATCTACTGAAACTTTAAAAAAAGGTTTTTATAATATTAACTAGCAATACAGGTTATGACTAATGATCTTCCCAATTCGAAACACCAATAACAAACGTTTAATGACCCTCGGATACATAAATTTGACATCAATGGAAACAACATCAAAAATGTTTTCCACATCTTATGTGATGAACGTGAGCCCTCTTAGTCATTGGACACACATCGAGTCTGTAGTGAAGTTCCTGCCATATATGTTGTAGTATATCACGACTGACTGATGCTTCTGTGATGTGTCTTCGTGGATCATGCATGGCGGAGTGGCATGTGGACTCTATCTTTAACACTGCTCCAGAGAAAAACTCACAAGCGTAAGTCCGGGGGACATGGAGGCCAAGGAAGTAGTTCACTATCATCACGAACTGCACAGCCAGTAAATCTGTTTGGTAGTCGCCTATTGAGCTCCTTTCTGACTTCATTGTGAAACTGAAGAAGGGGGTTGTCCTGTCCCGTTGGAAGATGAAACCTAGTATTTCCTGTTCCCACTGCGGCAGAAGCCATATCTGTAGCGTCCAGGTATGAAATCCTTGTGATTGTTTCCTCAAGGAAAATTAATAAGCTATAAACTTTCCTACAAGTTCTAGCGCAAAACTCGTTCACCTTGGAGGAGTCATGTATATGCTGAAATTACATTTGTTAACTGTGTCCGAAAGTAGAAGGTGGCTTCATCACTAAAAGCTAAAGATTCCATGAAACCATTGCTTTCCATTAGAGTTTGCATACTCTTGTAGAAAGAACGTCGCCGCACTTTGTCATCTGGTTTGAAGGCCGGTAACAAGTGCAATTGGTAGAGATAACACCACAAACATTTGCGGAGAATCTTCCACACAGTCGGAGGTAGGACATCCAATTCTCTATTTGCTCTGACAGTGGATTACAAAAAACGTGGTGTGAAACTTGCATGGACGCGCTCCACTGTTTCCATGCTTACCGGTGGACGGCCAGATAATTCTTGCTGATAGATGCAGGCTTTTTCCTTAAAATTAGAGTATTACTTACGAATTGTGCGCCCGCTGGGTGGATCTTCACTAAACTTTCTTCCGAAAGGACGTTGCACTCTAACAGACTTGGTAGACGTGAAAGTCAAGGACACAAAAGGTTCTCCTGTTTTCGTAGGCCGCTACTTTGTCTCATATCCCCCTAGTGATAACTACGGCAGAATAGAACTTTTTGGGTCTCATTTAGCAAAACCGTCTAACTGTTAGACAGTTTAGCCAAATGAAATTTTTTGAGTTTTTGTTTCCATTGATATGAAATGTATGTATCAGAGTGTCACTAAACGGGAGTTATGAGGGGTTCAACTCTGGAAGAACATTTGTAATAACCTGCATTATGTAACAAAGAATAATGTGTGACAAAGGAAATGATATACGGGTACAGGTATGAGTCACATACTGCGCCCAATAAAATTCTGGTATTTTTTAACTCTTGTTTGTATTTTTTTTATTATGGCATAATAAGTAAACTTGTATCGTTCGCATTGTTTCCTTTGAGTCATCTGACACAGGAAATGGTGCAGAAATGAATATTCTGGGTCTACAGTGAGGATTCTCTCCAGCTTGTCGAGTCTTATCATATGGAACAGAAAATGGAGAAGTTATTTTTATACTGAAGGGTGTTACAAAAAAAAAATGCAACGTGTTTGTTCGCCACTCTGCCCTTTGATGTCCTGCTGTCAGCAAAAAGACTAGAAAATGAAATATGAAGTCTCAGGAGAAAGCCTTTTTTACTTTTCTGCTGTTTTTGCTTGTTTGCTTAGTCAAAGTCAAGTCAGGTAAGACCCGATAACACTGCTGCCGGCATCTTCTCTAAATGTAACTCAAGTCTGAGCTATAAATTACAGTTTTAGCAGCAAAAGGGGGCATATTGTTTACAAAGCTGTTGGAGAATGTTAGTAACACTTGTATTTCTACTACTAATACTACTGCTACAGTACCTCCACTTTGACTAGTACTAATATTACTATTGCCTCTGCTACTCATACTACTGCTGATACTAGTTATCCCTTTATCCTACTACTAATACAACTATTCCCACTTCTAGTATAACTTTCACTACTACCATTCCCACTAATCATAAAATTACTACTATTTTTACTACTACTATTACTCCAACTAATACTACTAATAATGTTGCTACTTCTTCCACCACTACTAACAATGAGAGGTTTAAGTTATTATTCTTTCCAATTGGCTATATTGCATAAAATCATATCATATCATTATATAATGTAGTAGATGAGTAATATGTAATCATAAAATAATAATTGTTTATAAATGTGTTACTCGTTTATTATAATTGTTACTGGGAAGCAGATAATTAAGAGCTCTTTATTAGAAAAATAGAACTCCACTCGTATTCCTTTATTATGTGTTACTAATAAGCAGAATCATCCCTCCATTCTTGATATACCCAAGGGCCCGAAAATTTTTATTTTATCTTTCTAGCAGCCAAATTGGCTATGGAAAGGACTCAGAAAATGCAACTTTCTCTTTGGATTTAGTTAAAAGTATGTTCCCTTTTAACTAACTAACTAATTCTGGTATATGATATATATCCAAAGTTCTCTTTGTGATGAGTATTATAAAGGGGTTCACCAATTTGGACAATCCCTTTTTGTTAGGGAAGGATCCCTTGACATTAACCTTAGCAAAGGCTTCTGTGGAAGAATCCGGTAACAAGTGTTTAATTTCCTTGTAAACCACCATAGTGAAAATAAAGCATGATATAGTTTTCATTACAATTAATGGGCTGTCTGTGTTGGGTTCTAAGGTTGTGGCTACATGATGACTTTGCAGGTCAATGTTTTAACTGTCCAGTAGTTGCATTACAAAGTCCTACATTGAGCAGCAGATCATGTTTCCCTTTAAGAGAAGCAATGAAAATGATTGGTCCCACTGTTTTCTAGGATTTTGCAGATGGTGTCTCACATTTAGTGGAAGTACAGCTACACTAGTTGCTCTTTAACCCCTTAGCACTATGGGACGTGCGTTTACATCCTGACTGCCGGGTACTTAAAGCAACAGGACATAAACTTACATCCTCTGCCATCTTTAGCAAGAGCTGGCTGGGACTGACTGCCAGCCTCCCACTGCACTCGAGGAACAGTGAATCACTGAAAATGGCCAGATACTTACTGATACAAGAGGACAGATAGCTGCATCCACTCAACATGCAGGCGGCTAAAATGCCAAACGAGGGATCCAATCACACCTGTGCTGGATACCAATGAAACAGCCAGTCACACAGCTTCTTAATATAGAGGGGGTGGCTGCTTGGTGTATACTCCTGCACAGAGTAGATACAAAGTGCCAGACCTTCTGATACATGTAGTCCACCATGCAGACTAGCAAACTATTAATGACGCCATAATAGTTCGGTGGGTTGCTCTGCACCTCGAAAAGTGGACCACATTGGTACTGCCACCCTGGGCTCCCCAGCGTTTAAAAGACGCACTGCATGTGAATAATATGTAATAAATGAAAGGTATTAGTTAGATTTTGGCCAAACACCTTAGCTCACAAGCCAATCGTCAAGGCTTCTCACGTCTTGTGAGTCCCTACACTAATATAAATGTATCACAGAGAGAAAAATATAAAATCAAACAATTACCGAGAACGGCCAGATACTTACTGATACAAGGGGGCAGATAGCTGCATCCCCTCAACATGCAGGGGGCTAAACTGCTAAATGAGGGAGCCAATTACACCTGTGCTGGACACTGATGAAACAGCCACTCACACAACCTTCCAATATAGAGACGGGTGGCTGCTTGGTGTATACTCCCACACAGAGTAGATACAAAGTGCCAGACCTTCTGAGTGAGAACACTGATCCCCGCTGTTAACCCCTTACATGTCACTCTCAATGTTGATCACAGCATGTAAAGAGTTCATAGATGGAGCACACTCCCTCTGTGATGTCATCAGTCTGCCACGATGTCATTGCAGAGGGCAATGGGTTGTCATGGCAACCAAACGCCATTGCTTGGTTTGTCATGGCGTATAATTGCTAACAATAGCAATAATACAATGCAGTACTGACGTACTGCAATGTATTATCATAATGATCACATGATGATGTATTCAAATTCCCTAAAGGGGTATAAAAAAATGTGTAAAAAAAACAACGCAACAAATTTGTAGAAAAAAAAAACCAAAACCTTTTTTGCCCACTTTACCCTCTTTTTAAAAAAATAAACACGCATGTTTGGTATTACCACGCCCATAACTACCTGTATAATAAATTGAACCTGTACAGAAAAAAGTTAAAAAACAAAACTAAAAAATGATACTATAATGCTTTTTTTTCATTGCACTGTCAAAAAAATGCAATAAATGTGGTCAAAAAAGCTGTATGTATCTCAAAATGGTGCCAATAAAAACACACACAAAAAAACAAACCCTCATAAAGTTCCATCAAGGAAAAAAACAAAAAAGATTTTTAAAAATGTGTTTTTATTGGGCAACAGTGGAAAAAAATAAAAAAAATAAATATATATATATAAAATTTTGGAATTGTAATAAAAAAGATGTAATAAAAGTTTTAGATAACATTATATGACTCCAAAAATGGTGCAAATAAAAAAAAACTACAGCTTGTCATGCAAAATGCATGCATATGGCCATGTTGAGAGAGAAATAAAAAAAAGTTATAGCTTTTGAAAAGTATAGATCAAAACACTCAAAAAATTGTTGTGTCCTTAAGTCCAAAATAGGCCATGTCCTTAAGAGGTTAAAGGGGCACTAACTTTTCAGACAACTTATGCTCATCTAATCGCCTGTGTGTCTCTCATCAATCTTGTAATACACCTTCATTAAAAATGCTGTTGTTTTACCTCTGTAATTCAAGTTTGAAATGGCTGGCACTAGGGATCTCCCATCCAGTCTCTTTGCAACAGACTGTCTGTTGCTAGGTATTGAGCTTCTGTAAGTAATGGTGGAACATTTGCTTAGTCATGGGGCTAAGCCTGTGCATTCAGAGGATGGTAGATCTGCAGAAAGAGTGTAAACAATCTGCATGATGTCTGCAATCTTCTTGGGAGAGCAGAGAGATGGGCATTCAGATATTGCCTACCTGCTGATTGGGACAGAGCAACGCAGCATAGGGGATGAGGGGAAAGAAGTACAGGGCAGTGAACTACTGACGGAATGGTTGACTTGCAATAACTTGCAAACAGCAAGGCAGCAGAAAAAAGGGGAAGACCACCTAAAAAAACAGAACTTAAAAGCATGAAACAGGGTGCAAACAGCAGCAGATAAGTGGGTAAGGAGAACCTGGTGTATTTTAGGAAATCTGTTGAAAACCTAGGTATGCTTTAACTTCTGTGATTTAAACAGAAGCTGTTTGCTCTGATTGACTTCTGTATGTTGGTTCAAGCCCACCATCGAACTCAACAGGAAGTAAGGGCATTGATTCCATATTGAAGAATATTAGCCTCATTAAGTAGGATATGGAAGGTTTGTTTTAAAGGGCTACTCCAGTGAAATGTCTTCTTTTTACATTCAAAATGTAACTAATCACCCACTATATACAGGTCAGGTATTCTTTTCTATCTGAAAATTCCCAGAATCCTTCTTTTCAGTTGGGTTATGTAATCTGGTTGTGACCCCCTTGGAATTACTTATCTCTCTGTGACTCCTGCAGAGAACTTCATGTGTGATGAAATAGCATGGACTGTACCACACAGACTCTTCATGGGAGACATAAACTCCTATCACAATTACAGATGATCATTCAAGGCTCCTCACATAATTCTAATGAAAAAAAATCACAGTTCACCCACCCTGTCTGTATATTTATAATCTTTAGATTATTTAGGGGACTATAGAGGGTAATGAAAATCATAATATCCTCCCAGCAGGGAGAAATGTTACTGACTCTAGCTGTCCATATGCCCATGTGATGCTTTGCTGATACATCTTGGGATTGCTAGCACAGCATAAAGTAAAAGAAAGCAGGGAGCAATCTAAACATCAAGATGCATCAAAGAGAAGGCCGCATTGCAAGGAAGGGAATAAAATATACTTAGTAGTAGAGATGAGCGAGCATACTCGCTAAGGACAATTACTCGAGCGAGTATTGTCCTTAGCGAGTACCTGCCTGCTCGGAAGAAAAGATTCGGGTGCCGGCGCGGGTGACCGGTGAGTTGCGGGAGTGAGCAGGGGGGCGGGGGGGAGAAAGAAGAGAGAGATCTCCCCTCTGTTCCCCCCTGCTCTCCCCTGCCGCTCCCCGCCCCCTGCCGACACCCGAATCTTTTCTTCCGAGCGGGCAGGTACTCGCTAAGGACAATGCTCACTAATTGTCCTTAGCGAGTATGCTCGCTCATCTTTACTTAGTAGCATTCAGAGTGTAACAATAAGTTGAGGGGTGCAGAAATTAGAAAATGTGTTTTGACTGGAGTAGCCAGATAACGGTTGGATGATGGACGTCATCTGTCAGACGTATACTTTTATTTCCTCTCATGCCATACATCTTGGGATAGTTTGAGTTAAGGAGGTAGTCAGGAAGGAAAGAAAGAAATGTATAATTGTAAACCAGTTTTAAAAACATTTTAAATAAATCATACTTATCTCATGCCATTCCCTGCAGCCCACATTCCAACAGTGTCTGGTTCCCAACGGCACTCATTGATGGAACCACTGCAGCCAATTACTAGCTATATGTAACTTAGAATCAGCCAGTAATTGGCTGCAATGGGATTTTACTCGGTTAGAGAAACCAAGAAATTTTGTAGATATGATACCTTTTAATGGCTAACAAAAATACATGATGTAATAGCGAGCTTTCAGACCTCTCAGGGTTCTTCATCAGGCTGCAATAGGATGCATCGAAAGAAATATATCTGCTCCAATATAGAGAAGGAAGGAAACCATTGTGTACCTCTAGTAGTGACCTACAATTCACAGCTAGAGGTACTTAGGAAAACCACAAAAGAATGAACACCAGGACGACCATCTGAAAACATATTCCTCACCCACCCCCTCCTATGTTACAGGCAACCTCCAAATTAGAGGAACTTTATAATCAGGAGTGCATTGCCCTCTGAAACACAAAAAAGAACTTATCCCTGCAATGTGAGAAGCTACAAGACTTGCTCACATGTACTGACCGCAGACAGGATACAAATTCCCAACACACAGCAGGACTATAAGATCCCGGGGACATTCACATGTTTCACATCCAATGTTGTGTACCTGATACTGTGCAGTAAATGTCCTGTTGGGGGCCTTTATGTTGGAGAAACAGGACAAAAATTGAAAGCGAGGATGAGGTCTGATCGCCATACAATTAAAGAAAAGAAGACAGAATTACCTGTGGCGGAGCATTATTCTAGCCACGGAAACAACATAGAACATATGAAGGTTACTATATGAAAAGGCAACTTTAAACCTCAAACAACACAGAAAAATTGGCAATGCTCTTTTTAGATAAGCCAGTTTTTGTTTGAACGAGCAAGTGAGGTCAGCACTAACTCGTTCACGAATTGTTTAGACAGGCAGATCATCATTGAGGATTGTTCACTCCTCATTCACTTCTTGTTCAGGGTTTTACATTCCTACGTGACACACTGAGCGGGGAGTGTTTAAACGCAATGAGAAGTGAATGGGCCAACGATGATTTTTAGTCCTGCTGAAACTGAATGACGAACAAAAAGTGCATAATTCTTGTCCGTCGTTGGCTTGCAATTAAACAAAATGATTATCGTTCACTTTCACTAATTTCAATGATTTTTTTTAACTGCCAGATTGAAGTCAGGGAGGAATTTTTACCCCTGAATAGGGAAAATTGGCTTCTACCTCATTGAGGCTTTTTTTTGCCTTCCTCTGGATCAACATTGCAAGGTAATATGTAGAATTGGATGGACATATGTGTTTTTTCAGCCTTACATACTGTGTTACTAATCATCATTACGTCTAAACGCACCTTAACCTTCATGGTTTTATGGCAGGGTGGAATATTTGAGAAATCTGGTACAGGGGTAGCTCAGAGGGAGAACACATATGGGTGTGGTAGGAAGTAAGATAAAGGTGTCAATTCCTGTCACATTCAGGAGAGAAATTGAGCTGCAAGCCAGAGAGAGGTACAGGGACCCAGACATTGAAAGACACCCTGTGTGCCTCAGGAAAGTTGGGTGAGAACCACAGTTGGACTGTTTATGAAGCCTGAAGTAAAGGACATATGAGTTAGTTGCTGAGAGCTGTGCTGAAGCAAGCTGATGTTGTTTTGAAGGTATAAATAAATAAATGAAAAATTGGATTTTAACCTGCTGGTGTCTACCTGTGATGTCAGCAAATGATTTCAGGTTATCACAGTTATATATATATCTTCAGATACATCCTACTGAACCTGAAAAAGAACCCTAAGAAGATTCAAAAATTTGTTGTAACATCCTCTGTTCTTCTTTGCCATAAAAAGTATCGGAACTACAAGATCACTTTGTTTCTTACATTTTGTTCTACTGGCTAACACCATACCAAACTTTTATCCTTATGGCTGAACGTAGTAGGGGATCGGGCACCATTGGTTCGTGGGGCTGTGAGGAGAGTATGATCTTTTTATGTTTTACACAAGGCTGAGCAGATTTCAATTTAATTTTTTTATTACCAGACCACCCCTTTAAGGGAGGACGTTTCTGTATACCACAGAAGGACACAAAGTGTTATGCAGGGTTAGTAAGGAAACTGCTAAATCACAACATGTATTATTTACAGGCAGATGCTGACTAAGCCTGAGCTAGAATATCTGTGGTTAAAGAAAAAAGATTTGCAAAAACTTAAGGCTTACAGTAAAGTTCCCCATTTCAGACAATTGCGTCTGGTTTCAGTCTTCCCCATGACACTGTAAGCCTTCCTCTTATCTTTGAGGGCAATTGTACTTAACTGATCTAGATTTCTTAATATGTCCAGACACAAGGGCAGACATACCATAACGGTATAAAACAGTAAAAAGGTACAAAACAGAGGAAGCAAATGTTTGGGTTTATTTTAATAAAGAGCACATCTTGATTGCGCACATCTGAAACAACTTTTATAGTCATGAGCCAATGTTTGAGGTGTCAAAGTAGTATTCTTGTATAATGTAGGATCATGTTGCCTATTGTATGTGTTTTCATGACAACAAACTTGATACCTAGCTGGATAATGGGGCGAGGAAATCATCCGGCATAAGAAAGGAAGATTTTTTTTGTATGATTTGTTTAATGTCAACTAAATCCACACTTAGGCCCAATGTCCACAGGCAGATCTGACTTGCGGAATCTGTGTGGGTCACCCTCATGGAAGATCCACAAATCAGGCGACCCATAGGGATACAAGGGCGTCCAGACATGGATTAGAGCATGCAGATTTGATTTGTAGACCTTTTGGTTAGGGAAAAAAAGCGCAGCATGCTCCATTTCTGTGCAGATCCCGCATGGACAGCTTCCATTGAAGGCAATGGAAGCCATCTGATCCGTGGTCCGTCCGCACTTGAATTGTGGATGAGCCATGGATTTCATGGTAAAGCAGGAGTTTAAAGAAAAAACTCCACTGCGCATGTGCAGAGGTGCGCCACCTGCGCTTCCGCACACATCCACAGTGAAGAAAAGGAAGACCCAGATGGGTAAGTAGAACACCCGCAATGTCCTCTGCCACAGGCAGGGTTGGATTCCGCTGTGGGCTTTCACATGCGGAATCCCATCCGCCTGTGGACATTGGGCCTAAAACTAGTAGCCAAAAAAACTAAATAAAAATTAGATGCAGCATGAGGATGTATCCGGTGTTGTCTGAACTGTGTCAAACAATGGTTTTGTCGTTTAAATTGTGCCAAATAGTCATATCTGGATTTTGAAGCCACAGTGTTTTTGGCCCTAGCTATGATCCAACTGTGGTAACGGCGCAACCTGTCAGAAATACCACAACACTCTTGATTAGAATCTTTCCCAATGAACATGCCATTTGAGCTCTAATAAACTCTTCTACTGGGGGATTGTTAGGCTGCCTGCACACTGATGGGTCGGACCCTGCATGCGGAATTCCCGCAGCGGAGTTCAACTCGATGTCCAGCTGGTGACCCCAGCATACCTCTCCGCTGGTCTTCTCCTATGCTGCAAATGTGCCATCTGGGCACCGGCGCACATGCACAGTACAGAGGACGCCGGACCGTCGCTATGGCGATGACGTGGCTCTCACGACCATTCTGCAATGATGATTGCAGAATGGCTGCGGGATGGATGGTTTCCATTGACTTTAATGGAAGCTCGCCGCACGTAGCCCGCACAAGAAAAGCATGCTGCGATTTCTCCCCGAAATCGATTACCACTCATGGGCAGGAAATCACGTATTCTCATAGCATGCTATGGGCTGGATTTGCTGCAGAATCTGGAGGTGGAATCCCGCTCCAGATTCACAATGCAAATCCGCCCGTGGGCAGGAGGCTTTAACCACATGAGTGGGCGGCAACTCTGTGCATGTCATAAGGAGTTGCCAGAGAAGGCTTCCTATACAATTTAGTTTTACTTTTCTTTGATAAAGGGTTTTCAATAGGGAAGACATCAAGAAAAGAGAGAGACAGAGAATGTTGCTGAAAAGTAAAAGAGACAAAAACTATTGTGATTATTAAGATAGGAAACAAAATCAGAACCCAAATTGGGAGAATCCTGCCAAATAAGAAGGTGGTCGTCTAGATATCTCCTATACCGGCGGATCTTTTGCAGAAACGGGTTGTGGGAGGCATATGGACAAGACGCCTCCCATAGAGACATATAGAGCTTAGTGAGGGACGGAGAGACTGATGAACCCGTGGGGCAACCACGGACATAAAAACTTGTGAGAGAGTAAAGAAGATGTAACATATATTATATACTCTTTTAGACCATGTGAAAAGTTACTATAAGCATACAGATTATGTCTGAGAGCATTAATGGCTCCACTGGGGGATAACTGTATAAAGGGAAGAAACATCAAGGGTAATCTAAGAATGGTAAGCGGACCATTTAATTTATCTAAAGCCTGTAACAGGGCCTTGGGATCATAACTAGGGCCAGAAATTCTGGCTACCAATGGTTGTAGCAGATTATCAACCCATATATTGAGGCGTGTGAACAATGAGCCATTACTGGCTATAATTGGGCGCACAGGAGGAGGAGAGATGTTTTTGTGATTTGTGGACGGAATAAAGGGTAGACTGGAGAGTCTACTGACAGATAATCATATAGTTCTTGGTCTATTATCCCTGAGGACAAACATTCCTGTAACTATTGTGATAGAACAATTGTAAATGTTTCTGTAGGAACAATATTAAGATATCGGTGAGTGGAGATGCCAAATAACAATAGAAGTACTTCACCTTCATATAAAGTTTTGTCAAGTATCACAACTAGAGATGAGCGAACACCAAAATGTTCGGGTGTTCGTTATTCGAAACGAACTTCCCGCGATGTTCGAGGGTTCGTTTCGAATAACGAACCCCATTGAAGTCAATGGGCGACCAGAGCATTTTTGTATTTCGCCGATGCTCGCTAAGGTTTTCATGTGTGAAAATCTGGGCAATTCAAGAAAGTGATGGGAATGACACAGAAACGGATAGGGCAGGCGAGGGGCTACATGTTGGGCTGCATCTCAAGTTCACAGGTCCCACTATTAAGCCACAATACCGGCAAGAGTGGCCCCCCCCCCCCTCCCAACAACTTTTACTTCTGAAAAGCCCTCATTAGCATGGCATACCTTTGCTAAGCACCACACTAGCTACAACAAAGCACAATCACTGCCTGGATGACACTCCGCTGCCACTTCTCCTGGGTTACATGCTGACCAACCGCCCCCCCCTCCCCCCCACAGCGCACACCAAAGTGTCCCTGCGCAGCCTTCAGCTGCCCTCATGCCACACCACCCTCATGTCTATTTAGAAGTGCGTCTGCCATGAGGAGGAACCGCAGGCACACACTGCAGAGGGTTGGCACGGCTAGGCAGCGACCCTCTTTAAAAGGGGCGGGGCGATAGCCCACAATGCTGTACAGAAGCAATGAGAAATATAATCCTGTGCCACCGCCATCAGGAGCTGCACACGTGGGCATAGCAATGGGGAACCTATGTGCCACACACTATTCATTCTGTCAAGGTGTCTGCATGCCCCAGTCAGACTGGTAATATGTACCTTAACAGTAACCGCGTTGGTGGTAATGTGGTGGTGACTGCGGACCTAGTAGCACGGTTGTATTTTGTTGGTTTTCGGAATGCGGCCAGGATTAAGTGGGCCGTGGCGGGGATATGGTGTGGGGGCTCTCTTGTTGTGTCGGTAAAGGTGAAATTCTTGGACTGCCACCAGACGAACCAATGCAAAGGCATTTGCCAAGAATGTTTTCCCTGTTGGAGGAGGAGGGGGATGTTTTTGAGGCACTACGTGTCCTCTCCACGTGTCCGTGGTTATATGCACCTTAACAGTAACCGCGTTGGTGGGAAATGGCCTCGCCGCCATCATGTCTTTGGGAAGCCTCTGTTTCCACACCCCAGAGACATACCATTAGCAGCGGTATAGGCAGAGCCCAGAATTCGTAACATTTCAGCCGTAGCATTAGGACAGGCCCCACTAACATATCAGTAGCAGCATTATAGGAGGAGCGCAGTCTTCGTTCCATGTCAGCAATAGTAGCACTCAAGACAGGCCCCAGTAACAATTCCGAAGCAGCAGTATAGCGGGAGCGCAGTCTTCGTTCCATGTCAGCAATAGTAGCACTCAAGACAGGCCCCAGTAACAATTCCGAAGCAGCAGTATAGCGGGAGCGCAGTCTTCGTTCCATGTCAGCAATAGTAGCACTCAAGACAGGCCCCAGTAACAATTCCGAAGCAGCAGTATAGCGGGAGCGCAGTCTTCGTTCCATGTCAGCAATAGTAGCACTCAAGACAGGCCCCAGTAACATTTCCGAAGCAGCAGTATAGCGGGAGCGCAGTCTTCGTTCCATGTCAGCAATAGTAGCACTCAAGACAGGCCCCAGTAACAATTCTGAAGCAGCAGTATAGTGGGAGCGCAGTCTTAGTTCCATTTCTGTAGCCTTAGTATAGCCAAGGCCCAAGTTACATTTATGTAGCTAAAGTGTAGGCCAACCCCACACACCTTTCTGTACCATGAGTGCAGGCGAAGAACATACAAATTGCTATGATTATACTGTAGGTGAGGGCCCCAAAAAATTGTGTACCAACAGTACTAATGTACCTCAGTAAAAATTGGCCATGCCCAACCAAGATGGCAGGTGAATCGCTTTGGTTAATGTGGCTTAAGTGGTAACTAGGCCTGGAGGCAGCCCAGTGTAACGAAAAATTGGTTCAAGTTAAAGTTCCAACGCTTTTAAGCGCATTGAAACTTATAAAAATTGTTCAGAAAAATTATTTGAGTGAGCCTTGTGGCCCTAAGAAAAATTGCCCGTTCAGCGTGATTACGTGAGGTTTCAGGAGGAGGAGCAGGAGGAGGAGGAGGAATATTAGACACAGATTGATGAAGCAGAAATGTCCCCGTTTTGGATGGTGAGAGAGAACGTAGCTTCCATCCGCGGGTGCAGCCTACGTATTGCTTACGTATCGCTGCTGTCCGCTGGTGGAGAACAGAAGTCTGGGGAAATCCAGCCTTTGTTCATCTTGATGAGTGTTAGCCTGTCGGCACTGTCGGTTGACAAGCGGCTACGCTTATCTGTGATGATTCCCCCAGCCGCACTAAACACCCTCTCCGACAAGACGCTAGCCGCAGGACAAGCAAGCACCTCCAGGGCATACAGCGCTAGTTCAGGCCACGTGTCCAGCTTCGACACCCAGTAGTTGTAGGGGGCAGAGGCGTCACCGAGGATGGTCGTGCGATTGGCTACGTACTCCCTCACCATCCTTTTACAGTGCTCCCGCCGACTCAGCCTTGACTGGGGAGCGGTGACACAGTCTTGGTGGGGAGCCATAAAGCTGGCCAGGCCCTTAAAGACTGTTGCACTGCCTGGGATGTACATGCTGCTCGATCTCCGCACCTCCCCTGCTACCTTGCCCTCGGTACTGCGCCTTCTGCCACTAGCGCTGTCGGCTGGGAATTTTACCATCAGCTTGTCCGCAAGGGTCCTGTAGTATAG
The DNA here is from genome assembly GCF_035609145.1 of Eleutherodactylus coqui. NCBI lineage: Eukaryota > Metazoa > Chordata > Amphibia > Anura > Eleutherodactylidae > Eleutherodactylus > Eleutherodactylus coqui. Next base: position 49,211,038 of record NC_089840.1, read on the forward strand.
CAACACTCTCGAACCCCTTTCCTCTTCGGGAATGAGAGTGGGCAGGTTCTCCTTATAGCGTGGGTCGAGCAGTGTGTAACGTGAAGGGTCACGAGAAAGGCATCCTAACATGAAGTCAGCCATGTGTGCCAGGGTACCTGTACGCAACACATGGCTGTCTTCACTAGGAAGATCACTGCCAGGATCCTCCTCCTCCTCCTCCTCCTCCTCAGGCCATACACGCTGAAAGGATGACAGGCAATCAGCCGGTGTACCGTCAGCAGCGGGCCAAGCTGTCTCTTCCCCCTCCTCCTCATCCTCCTCATGCTCCTCCTCCTCCTCCTGTACGCGCTGAGAAATAGACAGGAGGGTGCCCTGACTATCCAGTGGCATACTGTCTTCCACCGCCCCCGTTTCCGAGCGCAAAGCAGCTGCCTTTATGGTTTGCAGGGAATTTCTCAAGAGGCATAGCAGAGGAATGGTGACGCTAATGATTGTAGCATCGCCGCTCACCACCTGGGTAGACTCCTCAAAATTACCAAGGACATGGCAGATGTCTGCCAACCAGGCCCACTCTTCTGAAAGGAATTGAGGAGGCTGACTCCCACTGCGCCGCCCATGTTGGAGTTGGTATTCGACTATAGCTCTACGCTGTTCATAGAGCCTGGCCAACATGTGGAGCGTAGAGTTCCACCGTGTGGGCACGTCGCACAGCAGTCGGTGCACTGGCAGCTTAAAGTGATGTTGCAGGGTGCGCAGGGTGGCAGCGTCCGTGTGGGACTTGCGGAAATGTGCGCAGAGCCGGCGCGCCTTTACGAGCAGATCTGACAAGCGTGGGTAGCTTTTCAGAAAGCGCTGAACCACCAAATTAAAGACGTGGGCCAGGCATGGCACGTGCGTGAGGCTGCCGAGCTGCAGAGCCGCCACCAGGTTACGGCCGTTGTCACACACGACCATGCCCGGTTGGAGGCTCAGCGGCGCAAGCCAGCGGTCGATCTGCTGTGTCAGACCCTGCAGCAGTTCGTGGGCCGTGTGCCTCTTATCGCCTAAGCTGAGTAGTTTCAGCACGGCCTGCTGACGCTTGCCCACCGCTGTGCTGCCACACCGCGCGACACTGACTGCTGGCGACATGCTGCTGCTAACACATCTTGATTGCGAGACAGAGGAGGAGGAGGAGGAGGAGGAGGAGGAGGAGGGTGCTTTAGTGGAGGAAGCATACACCTCCGCAGATACCACCACCGAGCTGCGGCCCGCAATTCTGGGGGTGGGTAGGACGTGAGCGGTCCCAGGCTCTGACTCTGTCCCAGCCTCCACTAAATTCACCCAATGTGTCCGTTGTTAAGTGGACCGTGGCAGTAACCGCGTTGGTGAAGGCGCGTACAATGTAGCGGGAGACGTGGTCGTGCAGGGCTGGGACGGCACATCGGGAAAAGTAGTGGCGACTGGGAACTGAGTAGCGCGGGGCCGCCACCTCCATGATACTTTTGAAGGACTCCGTTTCCACAACCCTATACGGCAGCATCTCAAGGCTGATGAATTTTGCTATGCGGACGGTTAACGTTTGAGCGTGTGGGTGCGTGGCGGCGTACTTGCGCTTGCGCTCCAACAGTTGCGCAAGCGACGGCTGGACGGTGCGCTGAACTACACTGCTGGATGGGGCCGAGGACAGCGGAGATGAGGGTGTGGGTGCAGGCCATGAGGCGGTAGTGCCTGTGTCCTGAGAGGGGGGTTGCATCTCAGTGGCAGGTTGGGGCACAGGGGGAGAGGCAGGGGTGCAAACCGGAGGCGCTGAACGGCCTTCGTCCCACCTTGTGGGGTGCTTGGCCATCATATGTCTGCGCATGGTGGTGGTGGTGAGGCTGTTGGTGTTGGCTCCCCGGCTGAGCTTTGCGCGACAAAGGTTGCACACCACTGTTCGTCGGTCGTCAGGCGTCTCTGTGAAAAACTGCCAGACCTTAGAGCACCTCGGCCTCTGCAGGGTGGCATGGCGCGAGGGGGCGCTTTGGGAAACAGTTGGTGGATTATTCGGTCTGGCCCTGCCTCTACCCCTGGCCACCGCACTGCCTCTTGCAACCTGCCCTGCTGATGCCCTTGACTCCCCCTCTGAAGACCTGTCCTCCTGAGTAAGCGTTGCACACCAGGTGGGGACAGTCACCTCATCGTCCTGCTGCTCTTCCTCCGAATCCTCTGTGCGCTGTTCCCTTGGACTTACTGCCCTTACTACTACCTCACTGCAAGACAACTGTGTCTGATCGTCATCGTCCTCCTCACCCACAGAAAGTTGTTGAGACAGTTGGCGGAAGTCCCCAGCCTCTTCCCCCGGACCCCGGGAGCTTTCGAATGGTTGGGCATCAGTGACGATAAACTCCTCTGGTGGGAGAGGAACCGCTGCTGCCCAATCTAAGCAGGGGCCCGAGAACAGTTCCTGGGAGTGTTCCCGCTCCTGAGCAGGTGTCATTGTAGTGGAGTGAGGAGGCTGGGAGGAAGGAGGAGCAGCAGACAGAGGATTCGGATTTGCAGCAGTGGACGGCGCAGAACTGCGGGTTGACGATAGGTTGCTCGAAGCACTTTCTGCCATCCAGGACAGGACCTGCTCACACTGCTCATTTTCTAATAACCGTCTCCCGCGTGGACCCATTAATTGGGCGATGAATGTGGGGACGCCAGAAACGTGCCTCTCTCCTAATCGCGCAGCAGTCGGCTGCGACACACCTGGATCAGGAGCTCGGCCTGTGCCCACACCCTGACTTGGCCCTCCGCGTCCTCGGCCGCGTCCACATCCTCTAGGCCTACCCCTACCCCTCAGCATGCTGTATTACCAGTGATTTGATTTCACAGGCAGGAAATAAATTGGCGCAGGACTGCAGGCCAAATATAATTTTTTCCCTTTTTTGAAAACGAAAGGCCCCACTGCCTCCAGTGAATGAATAATCTAAGTTTAATAACTGTGCTGTGGCCCTGCTAATGTGTCACAGAACGTGAGGGTAGCAGAGTTATTATAACTCTGGCAGAGCAGGTATTTTTTTCCCAATTAAGGAAAGCAAATGGCGAAGCCAGCAGTAAAACGTAGCTGGGTGCGTCTGATTTTTAAACGTTGCACACGCAGCCGACACGTACACACAGCCCTTAGGACGGACAGAGGCAGGACAAATAGATTTTTTTTCAGTTTTTTTCCACCAAAAGGCAGCACTGCGTATATTCAATGAACATGAGAAGTTTAATAACTGTGCTGTGGCCCTGCTAATGTGGCACAGAACGTGAGGGTAGCAGAGTTATTATAACTCTGGCAGAGCTGGTATTTTTTTCCCAATTAAGGAAAGCAAATGGCGAAGCCAGCAGTAAAACGTAGCTGGGTGCGTCTGATTTTTAAACGTTGCACACGCAGCCGACACGTACACACAGCCCTTAGGACGGACAGAGGCAGGACAAATAGATTTTTTTTCCGTTTTTTTCCACCAAAAGGCAGCACTGCGTATATTCAATGAACATGAGAAGTTTAATAACTGTGCTGTGGCCCTGCTAATGTGGCACAGAACTTGAGGGTAGCAGAGTTATTATAACTCTGGCAGAGCAGGTATTTTTTTCCCAATTAAGGAAAGCAAATGGCGAAGCCAGCAGTAAAACGTAGCTGGGTGCGTCTGATTTTTAAACGTTGCACACGCAGCCGACACGTGTCCACCGCCCTTAGGACGGACAGAGGCAGGACAAATAGAATTTTTTTCAGTTTTTTTTCCACCAAAAGGCAGCACTGCGTATATTCAATGAACATGAGAAGTTTAATAACTGTGCTGTGGCCCTGCTAATGTGGCACAGAACTTGAGGGTAGCAGAGTTATTATAACTCTGGCAGAGCAGGTATTTTTTTTCCAATTAAGGAAAGCAAATGGCGAAGCCAGCAGTAAAACGTAGCTGGGTGCGTCTGATTTTTAAACGTTGCACACGCAGCCGACACGTGTCCACAGCCCTTAGGACGGACAGAGGCAGGTCAAATAGAATTTTTTTCACTTGTTTTACAAGCAAAAGGCCGCACTGCGTATATTCAATGAATAATAACTGTGTTGTGGCCCTGCCTACACAATTCTTTCCCTGCAGTATCAATGGAGGGTGCAATGCTCTGCAGAGGCGATTTTGAGAAGAAAAGAAAAATGCAGCACAGCTAACAGCAGCCTGCACAGTACTGCACACGGTTAAATATGGCCCTAGAAAGGACCGTTGAGGTTCTTGAAGGCTACACTCACTCCTAACACTCTCCCTGCCTATGCAGCACTTCTGTCCCTAATGCCGGGTGCAACGCTCTGCAGAGCCGATTTTGAGGGGAAAAAAAATTGCCACTGCTAACAGCAGCCAACACACAGCTATCAGTGGCCCTAATAAGGACCTTTGGGGGTCTTGAAGCCTACACTAACTACCAATTCTTTCCCTACAGCAGCTCCGGTACAAACAGCACTGTCCCTCACTAACTCACACGGCATCTGAGCCGAGCCGCGGGAGGGGCCGACTTTTATATTAGGCGGACACCTGATCTCCCCAGCCACTCACTGCAGGGGGGTGGTATAGGGCTTGAACGACGCAGGGGGAAGTTGTAATGCCTTCCCTGTCTTTCAATTGGCCAGAAAAGCGCGCTAACGTCTCAGGGAAGGAAGTGAAAGTAACCCGAACACCGCATGGTGTTCGTTACGAATAACGAACATCCCGAACACCCTAATATTCGCACGAATATCAAGTTCGGATGAACATGTTCGCTCATCTCTAATCACAACTCTCCCCCCAACACTGAGGGCAAATAGCCTGAACAGTATAAAACGTTACAAGATAGTGAATGCAATATACAATAATGCCATCATCAAGATCTGAGCACAATCAGTATGCATTCATACCCCTTCACATCTCTATTGTAGGCAAATGGGACATCTTTGCGTTAACTGTCCAAATATTCCAAAGCTGAAAAGCTTCAAGGTCTAGGTGACAGTAAGGAGATCTTGTACCCATAAAGTTGGCTTTTGGAAGCCATCAAGTATCCTGCCCAGCGCTCATAGCTTCTAGATCAACAGCAAATTTTGAGAAATCCAGTGTCCAAATAAATTAATTCCTAAGAAATCTCTTTTCTGTTTCTTCAGTGTTCCAATATTCCAGTAATGCTTGGGCTACGCTGACCCAGAGGTCACTCGACTTATAGACTTGTCTTCTAGTCAGATTACTTGCTGGGGAGCTTCCAATACTGTTTGATCAGCATATATAAGCTTCTTGCCTTATCACTTTCTCTCGTATTAAGAATCTCACCTCAATATTTGGCCAATGCCGATGGCTTTTCTAAGCAAAAATTGCACAAACATAAAGTTCATTTACACATAATAATTATCGCTCAAAATTCGTTCAAACAAATGAATTTGAGTGATAATCGTTCAGTGTAAATGCACAAAAATCACTCACTTGTCGTTCGCAGTTTGTTAAACTGACTTTTTAGTCAGCCTAAAAAACATTGCTGGCTCGCTGGCTTCTTGTCCTGTCTAAACACTCCCTGCTCATCGCTTCACAAAGAAGGTGAAGCGCAGAGTGAGAAGCAGACGAGAAGCCCGGAAACCAGCGGCAAGTCTTTCTATTTAAACACTCTACACGAGCAATGACGACCTTAGTGGCGACGTCAGCTCTGGTGCAGTCGTTTGAAAGACTATTGGCCCATGTAAAGGGGCCATTAGTTTTAACATTGTGCCATTCTTCTTATTCCTGATCACAAAGCTCACTGACCCTGAGACTGAGGTTATGTTGGGCAACATCCAAGAACATTTAAAAAAGAGGGGTTTTCTAGAAATCCACTTCTCTTGCTAGAATTTTTGTTAACTGCCTTCCATCCACAACACATAAATTAACGAGCTAATGCCCAAGGTCCATTTGCCAGAAGCCTCCTAATTTACAGGCTGGATTTATGGCACTTACATGCTGCTGCATGCAGATGCTCTACAATTGTTTGCTTGTAGCCACCACTAGAGGCAGCGTTACTACATTCATAGTAACTCAGAAACAATGCAGTATACAGCTCCCATGCTCTCTCTAGTGGTAGCTGCTAAGATTAAACATGCAGAAGGCAAATTTTCTAATTCATTGTTGTATATATTGCATATAAGACCATGGAGAATGGAATACCAATCTGTATTCCAACATTTCAGCCTCCATAAGCTTAAATGCCTCAGTTGTGACTCAGTGATTAGACATCTGTATTGGGTACAAGGTTTTTGCCCAGTTTTTTCGTCATTGCTGAAATGAACCAAATATGTACAAAACTCTGCTCTCTTGTTCTGAGGAATAATATACTGATCTGCCAGGCCCTGTTCAGTAATCTGATGCATGGAAAAATTCAGGGGCTTAGCTATAGGTCGAAGAGAGGTAGAAATCACAATGGAGCCCGGTACCAATGGTCTCTACTGCCATGGCATATGGTAGGTAGGGCCCTGGTATAAATTTTCCTTTGGTGCCCTAATTAGTCCTCTTGTCCCACCACATTGTAGGAGCTCAGCTAATCTGTTAGGGAAGCATTGTTTGCCAAGTTTGCTGGCTGTTTTCTGTAGGAACCAGCAATATAACACATGAAGGCTGTGGTTGACTACAGAATCAGTAGTGCAACCTTTCACAGCTTTGATGACTATATAGTTGACATTTGTCTTCAAGCTTCTCCTGCCTTGGGCGGGTCTTCGGTCCAGTCTAGAACAACCCCCTTAGTGCCATGATAATGGACTTGACAACCTCTTTGAGTCTCAGGAGACTTTTCACAAGTCTCATCCATTATCTATAAATTGATGCTTTATAATAATCCCACATTAGATAACAGTTATTGGCCTTTATTCTCTTTTTCAGATGTCTTGACTGTTCATGTCGGAGATGATGCTGTCCTGCACTGTAGCCACTCAATAGAACACTTCGCTTTGCTCACCTGGAAGGTGAATTTTCTTAATCAGTCTTCCTGTTTTATGTCAACCTCAAACCTTGGTACTCAGGCAAATTGCAGCTCTCGAATGCAGCTGGTTATAGATAAGAACCAAACGTCTCTCAGGATAAACAACAGCATGGTCCTCGATGACGGAAATTACACATGTGAGATTGCCAAAAGATCAGGAACATTTGACTACATGATTACGTTACAGATACTAGGTAAGAGAATACTTCCATTCTGAAGGCCTCATGATATGTATTAACTAGGGATGAGCGAGCGTACTCGGAAAAGCACTACTCGCTCGAGTAATTTGCTTTATCCGAGTATCGCTGTGCTCGGGTCTGAAGATTCGGGTGCCGGCACGGAGCGGGGAGCTGCGGGGGAGAGCGGGGAGGAACGGAGGTAAGTTCTCTCTCTCCCTCTCTCCCACCCGCTCTCCCCTGCTCCCCGCTGCGACTCACCTGTCAGCCGCAGCGGCACCCGAATCTTCAGGGACGAGCACAGTGATACTCGGATAAAGCAAATTACTCGAGCGAGTAGTGCTTTTCCGAGTACGCTCGCTCATCCCTAGTATTAACCCCTTGCTCTATGAAGTACATAATGGAGATTCGGGGTTTGTATGGAGTCAGATCGGGGGTCTGTTCCACTCAATACAATGCGGGTGTTGGCTGTATTTGACTGCTGACACCCACCCACAATAGCCACGATCAGTCCTCATGCTGATCACGGCTGTTTACCCAATTCTGACAGTGGAATTTAAATGCCCCGATCAGAGTTTGGAGATTCTGAATGGCCCGAACTGTGACGAGTTGCTATTGCAGATTGCCTATGAAGCCATGCCTGTGGCATTACATTATACTGCAGGAGCGATAAAACAGTCACAGGTTCAAGTACCCTACAGGGACTAGAAAAAAACGTAACTATTAGTTTTAAAAAAGTTGTATTCATTATTAAAAAATGAATATAATAATAATAAGAAATATACAATGCTAGAATTGCGCTTTTTTGGTCATCCTGTCTCCAAAAGAAAAATTTTATGAAAAGCGATCAAAAAGTCATATGTACTCCAAAATGGTACCACCACACACAACTGTGTTGACGGAAAATAAAAAAAGTTATGGTTGTCAGAAAATAGCAGCAGAAAATGATTTTATTTTTTACAAAGATATTTTATTTCTTAAAAGTAGTACAGCAAAAAAAATGATATACATTTTGCATCATCATAATCTTACTGACCCACAGAAAATAGTAATTGTGTCATTTTTGCGGCAGTGAGTACGCCACAGAACTAAATGGGGAGCCACGAGGATAGGTGGCTCCCTATTAATATTTCTTCAACATTCAATATTTCTTCATTTTAAGCGCTTTTAACTATTTTATTGTCATGGAAACCCCTTCAATTAAAAGTTTACACATTGGAAACTTTTAATTGAAGGGGTTTCCAATTTGTAAACCCCTTCAATTGACTTTCTATTGGGACATGGAATTAATAGGGGGTGGTCCTCCTAAAGGATGCACCTTCTACTCGCCAACCACTACACAGATAAATGCATTATTATGATCCTTAATTGATCTGACCTCTGAGCAGTGATACCTGTAAGTACGGCACAAGACTGCGGAGGCCAGTGATTGGTGCACTGGTCCTGTGACAGTCAGTCATGTCATCGTTGGCAGCCTGTAATTACAGAGCAGTGGTGGCCAATGGCAAACTGATTTGCTCATCTCTTGTACCTAGTGTGTAGATACAGAGCTCAAGAGCTAAACACTGTACAAGCACATAACAAGCAGTGATAAAGGAGTGTAGTACTAAAGAGTGCAGCATTCTAAATGCAGCTCTGGATTACAATTCTTGGTTGCTGATTGCAGATGATGCCTTCTGTGGAATAATTTGAAACAAGTAACCCCAATAGTGTAACAATTGTATGCCAATTTTAAACCTTGTGGAGAGATGAAGCCTAAAGGGGTTATTGCGGCAGCACCTACTGGGATACACCAGGGCTGCTGCTCTGACCCCTGGTGTATCCGGGGGTCCCATTGAAATTAATCAGAACTGCATCTGCAATTACGAGTTTCGGCCACTACACATGGGTTGGAGAAGCCGCTTCCGCTCTGACCCTGGTGTATACCACTAGGCGGTGCCTAGATAACCGCTTTAAATCTTCTGGGCCCCCATTATAACATCTGTATCTAGGCCCTCCTCCCCAATCACAGTATGCGTTTATCATGCTCTATACTTCTGCACTAGCATTAATATTACTGTTGTCAAAGAGTGACAAAGTGACCTTTCTGACTCCTCCGGCACAGGGGCCGAGATGGGAGTGCAGCCTCTCGATCTTCTTTTGCTGCACTGCTGAATAACAAATCATACTTTTTCTACTTTTAGCTAAACCTTTTGTATCAATAAAGATTGACGGAAATGGATATCCAGAGTGCAGAGCAATTGGTGGGAAACCAGCGGCAAAGATTTCATGGACCCCCGAATCGTATAAAGTAAAGACTTGGAATAATGCAGAACAGAATGGAACCACTACAGTGATCAGCTCGTACAACACATCCAACGGCCCAGAAGTAACCTGCATAGTGTCTCACCCGACTCTTGCAAATCCTTTAGAAAGACGCCTTTCAAGTCTCGCTTTGAGTTTGTATCATGTGATCCACCATATTTAACTAAACTATATCCAATGCACATTATTGTCAAAACAGTAACTTAAAGGAGTTGTGCCAAGATGGCATCTCCTGTTCATATGTGTTGTTAGGGCATTTAAAATCAGAGTGGCATCACCCGCTTGGGACTCTATGTCCCAGAACAGAGAGCAGAGTGACTCCCTCCCTGGTGAACCTTCTGCCGTCCTGTTATTACAGAGTGACCATTCATGTGACTTGCCATCCTCTGTAGTATTTCATTTCCTTGGCAGTGGTTGCTTTAGGGGAAATGTCAGGCTGACTGTGTTGACAGTCTGGCGTAAAACCGCGCCGTGTATGCGCTTGTGTGAATAAGCCCTTAAGCTGGTGTAGACTTGTATCTGATGCAAGGGAATACCACCAGATGAGACAAATGTACTAAGAGCCAGGTGCAGGGTTTACTTAGACGGAAGCATGAAATGTTGGTCTAAAGTATTTTTTTCTGGGTTTGTATTTTTGTAACATGAGACCATAAAATTTGCAAGCATTTTTTGGCCATAGTTTTTTTTTAATTTTCCTGTGGTCTAGTCTATGGGACAACTCCTGAAAGAGCCCACCAAACCCAGACCTTGCTGAAATATTAAAATAATGCCAAAAGCGTATCATATGTGAGAAAAATGCCACTACAAAAACCATGCTGTTGACTTATAGCTAACATTGCCACAAAGGAAAAGACTCAAAATACAAGTAGCAAAAACAGGTTTTTCAAGATAATGCTGTGTGACACCCCCCTGACCGAAAAATCAGGAAGGGAATGCAATCAAACAATACAATTCGTATTGCAACAAATTAACTTTTTGTTAATTTTTTAAAGGTTCGGGGGCAAATAACGTAACCCTGATCTTAGGCGTAATAATAGTCCTGGTGCTGCTTCTTGGACTCATTCTGGTTTGGAGGCGAGCGAATCTCAGGTATTTCTAATGAATCATAATATATGTAATAAAAATATTTTTGGATTAATTCGGATCATAAATCCTGTAATGTTTTCTAGAAAAAGATAGTTAGAAAGTAACATCAAATATTGCTAGATAGTTTCAATGTTCCAAATATGAATCATAATCTCCATAAGCCTTCGTTCAGACGAGCATGTTTCCGTGTGTATGTACATCCGCACAAAATCGGTTCCCTATGGTGTGTTCACATGTCCGTGTTTTACAGGTATGCAAACGCACGTACCTGCAGAACATAGGACATGCGTGCACCATAGGTCCGTGGTGCGCGTCTATATTCCCCGCGGGGAATCCCCTTATCACTAAACACAGTGTTCAGTGACAAGGGGATTCCTCGCGGGGAGTAAGGAGTTCCCTGCCTCAGCTGTGACAGCTGTAGCAAATGATTGCGATGTTCTCCCATCGATTTCAATGAGGATGCCGCTGCCGGCGGCCCCATTGAAATCAATGGAATGCCGGCACCCCCGCAGTGATTTTCAAAGAAGGGCTTTAAATATGAAAAAAATATATATATACTCACCTGTCCACTGTTCCCCAGTTCTCAGGTGCGTCTAGCCGCTTGGTTCCCGGCAATGTAATGAAGTTTTTTCAGCAGGCAGGGATTTAAAATCCCCACCTGCTGAAAGGGCTGCGTCTGATTGGCTCAGAACAAGCGTCTAGACGCGCCTGAGCCCCGGCAGTGGCGGACAGGTGAGTATATATATTTTTTACTTTTTACTACAGATAGGTATGATTTTCAGGGAAGGGTTTATATTTAAAGCCCTTCCCTAAAAATCACTGCAGGGCTTGCCGGCAGCCCATTGCTTTCAATGGGCCTGCAGAAGCACCGGTCCCATTGAGAGCAATGCTGCATGGAGCTTCGTTCACGTGTGTTTTGGCACGTGCTTTGATGTACGGATTTGTGCACACCTACGCACGTGCAAACTCAAAAGTGCGAGTCCTGTTTTGGAGTTACATTAGACTGTCTGTGCTGCAGTATTATGTTTAAGTGGTTTGTGGGATTTTTGTACTAGGAAAAATATGTATGTCTCTAAATTTTCCTATTTGATGTAATTAAAAAACAAAATTAAGGCCGTATTCACAAGCCATGAATTTGCCAATAAGTTTTGGGGAAAATCTGGAGCAGAAATTGAAAGTTGAACTTGAATTTCTACCGTGGATTGGCCAGTGGATCCATTCCAATTCCGTAGGGCTCACCTGTGGATTCACAGATTTTTTTCCAAAGCACATCGGAGGGGTGTAAAACACCCCAATCACTTGCACTGCGGGTGAAGTAACAGCAATTCTTACAGGAATCATCCCAAGGGTCCTAAATGTGTGAATACGGCCTAAGGGGGTTGTGGGAAAAGCACCTCCGTAAAGGTACCTTTAGGGCTTAAACAGATGGGAGTATGCACTAATACGCTAGCCAGAAAGGAAGAAGAGAATGTTGATTGTACGAAATTAAAAGCCGGCAAAAAATGCATTTGGAAGACAAAGCCTCTGCCTCAGTTTTCCTGGATTAAGGGTGGCTTTACACAAGCGTCTTTTTGTGCGTGCATACACGCGCACAAAAACACGTTTCTATTAGAACCAATGCATTCCCTATGGTGTGTGCACATGTCTGTGCTATACAGGCGTGCATCTGCAGAGATAGGACATGCATGCACGCATTGTCTTCAATGGAACTGCGGCTGCTGTCGGCGGCTCCATTGAAGGCAATAGTCTGGCTGCACCCCTGAATTGTTTTTCGGGGAAGGGCTTTACATTTAAGCTATTCCCTGAAAAACAAGAATTTTAGTGTAAAAAAAAATACTCACCTGTCCGACGCTGCCATGTCCCCGCAGGGATATAGATCACATCTGCCACATGCAGCAGATGTTTCCTTCATCCCCGTGAGGAAAAATAATTTCCTGCTGCACATGCCAATCTGTGACAGATGCGGCAAATGAATTCTTCATCCCTGCAAGAATAAAGAATTCCCTACCACAGCTGTCACAGAGGACACCTGCTGTAGGGGATCCAGCTGCCGGCATCCTGTAATTGTTTTTCAGGGAAGGGGTTTACATATAAGCCCTTCCCTGAAAAACAAGCAAAAGTGGTGTTGAAAATAAAATAAAAATCATACCTTCCTTCAGCTGCCGGGGCTCAGCCATGTCCTCTTTGCGCTGTCCCCGTCTCTGCAATGCAGTTCTTTCAGCAGGCAAGGATTTAAAATCTGAAAGAGCTGCTTCTGATTGGATGAGGCGCGCAGCCAGTCACTGGCAGCTCTCGCCTGTCAGTCATTCAGCGAGAACACCCTCCCCCTAGTTGGCTCCTGCACAAGTTGGGTAAGGTAGTTATCTATAATTGCTCTCAAGAACTTATCGCCCTTGTGAGATTTGCAGGTTTCGACTTCCCATATTATATCTGAATAATTAAAGTCCACCATAATAATGACTTCACTTCAGTTTGACGCCTCTTCTATTTGTCTTAATAATAAGTTTTCAGTTTATTCTGTTATTTTTTGTGGCCTTTAAAAAACTCCTATCAGGATTTTGTTATTTTTCCTTCCCTGTATTTCAACCCACAGGGATTCCACCTGTTCTTCTCCTACCCCTATATCCTCTCATAGTCTCGACATCAAGTAGAATTTAACATACAGACATACATCTCACCCTTTCTGGTTCCCACAGTCTCTTCTAAAATGATTGTAACTCTGTAAATTCGCTGACCAGTCACATTTATCATTATGTTTCCATTATTTCTACTATATTGTCATTTTCATCAGACAGTCTCGCTTTGAGCTCACTCACTTTACTAATCAGACTTCTTGCATTTGTTGCCAAGCAATTCATATGGTTGTTATTCTTTATATTCATTGTGCTGTTATGGTCCTATTAGCTGTCCTATTATGGTCCTATTTGAACTGTTCTGACTGTTCTAACTGTACTAACCCCAACCCCCACTCGACCCCCATTCCCATTACTTGGTCCAAGGTCACTGTCTACACTTTCTTTCCCCCTATTGCTCTTGATGCTCCAGTCCCTAGTTTAAACACTGCTCCTTTCTGATGTGGCTCATGGTACAAGTAGTATTTTCAAGAAAACTACATTGGAGGTCCTCACCCTGAGCTGAAATCATTTTTGAGGGTCCTCAATTGACCTCTAACTTTGTCATTGTTGCCAATGTGCACCATGACCGCCGGATCCTCACCAGATCCTCCAAATAATCTGTCAACCCTATCACCAATGTGTGAAACTTGAGTGCCAGGAAGACAACACAACATTTGATGATTCTGGCCTTTGTGGCAGATTGCCCTATCTGCCCTCCTTATAATTGAGTTCCTTGACCACTATGACCTGTCTAGCCCGCCCTGTACTCCCCTTCTTACAGGAGCAGTTATCACCCTGGCATTTAGGGGGCATGTCATGCTGCAGCAGTGCTGACCCTGTAATACCATCTCCCTCATCTGCCAACTTTGCAAACTTGTTAGGGTGTGCCAGTTCAGAACTAGCCTCCCTGGTTCTCTTCCCTCTACCTCTTCTAACTGTCATCCAGCTAGCTGCCTGCTCCCCCTGCTCTCCCGAACTACCATCCACCCCCGCATCTACCCCATCGAGTGCCTGCTCAGTGAGCAGCAAACTCCTTTCCATATTGTCAATGAATCTCAGTGTTCCCAGTCGCAGATCCAGGATCCGGGCTTCCAAATGTGTGACGTGCATGCATCTTGCGCAACAGTATGCACCCTCGATTGGATGATCAAGGACCGCACAGTAGCACAAGTAGCACACCAGATAGCATTGTCAAGCATGGAGCACATTCTAGTGGGGATCAACAAATTTACTTACAGAAATTACGAAAATCAACTAGATCACACTCCTTACGTGCCTCTGCCTTTCGCAAACATTCACATTTCTTTTTTTTTTTAATTGCTCACATGCTCACTGCCTGCTCACTCGCAGTCACACAGATTCGCTTCACTTACACACTCACCTCCTCTGTTACACCACCTCACTTACTCTCTTACAGCCACCTCACCTACACCCCTCTCACTTACTCTCTTACACCCCCTCACTTACTCTTACACCCCTCACTTACTGTTACACCCCTCACAAACTCTCTTACACCCCCTCACTTATTTTTTTACACCCCCTCACTTACACCACCTCACTTACACCCACTTACACACACAGAATATACTTACATGCCCTTGTCAGCAGCATTCTTCTCCACAGCTTCACAGCTCCTCTTCAGCCTGGTCGGGCAGCCGATGATGTCACCCACCAGGCACAGGCTCAGCATTGGGACCTCTCTTACCGGCAGTCGCATTCTCTGGCCTCGTGCCACTCCGGGAGCTGTCCCTCTTCTCCCCTCTGCACCAATTCTCCAGTGCTTTCTTGTCTCTTTGCGGCTGGCAGCTCTGGTGCCGCTCCGATGCTTCCCTGCTCCACGGGTTCCTGCCTGATGTCACTTCGGTGTTTTATTGTCATTTTCTATTATGATAGCTTTTTACTGTTTTACTCACCACTACTACTATTACAAATCCAGCAGTTCTATCTACGTCTTTATACCAGTTTCATTCATGGTCTATATAGGCACAACTGTGGTTGGCAGCATCTCCATGCGAATCTCTGGATATAGACCCTCACTGAGACTCTGCATGGGACTCTAGTGATAATATCTAGTCTACATACCCCGCCACCGGGTTGCTCTACCTTCTTTTTCACTCCAGTCTTTTTTAATGTAGACCTTCATTCTAATTTATGTTACTCATTTCAAAAACATCAAGTCTTTGATGAAAAAAAAACAACAAGAGCAGAAATGTGAACCTAACAGAATAGAGCTCAGATGAAAACTGGTTTATGTTTTTTACTATTTCATGAGCAGAATATTCACCGTACTAAATATCAATGAAAAACATTGAAAACATTGTATAATCGAATACAAACATATCAAAAATTCACTAACATTTCCTTCTCTCTAGAACATGCCTCGGTGTGAAAAAAGACAGACCGGCCACACGAGAAAACCCTGTGGTGGTGAGGACTGAGTTGTTACTGGAATTATTACTGGAATTTTCTAATCAATCAGAAATCTTCTGCTATTGAGATACATCGGAATAATCTATTTAGCATTTCAGGTTCATTTATAGCCTATTGGAAAGACCACATGGCTGTATTATGGTGCCAGTCTGTACCGTGGTGTAGTAGGGCCTCTGTAGAGTTCCTTCTACTGAACCTCCATAAAGATTTACCATAGAGCCTATACGGCAGTGTGTGGAGGCTCTAGCACCCAATACTGAAAGAACAGGCTCGGTGTAAGACAGGCTGTGAACCACTTTGCAGAGTCCATGCAGCAAATTTTGTAAGGCAGTGCTGGACAAAAGCAAAATGTATGTCCTTGACCTAAGGCGGCAAAAAAACAACAACTGCCACTGTCGCTGTGCAAAAAAAAGTTTAAAAATCCAAAAACATCAAAACCAGCATAAGTGGTGCAAAACCACAGCCAAGATAACATGTAATAGTTTTGCCAAATGGCACCTCTTTGGGGGAATTTACAAAGGTAGCAAACGTTAATTTGACATTGAACGCATTATGATAACTCAACTACAATGAACTACAAAAGAGTGACAAACGCGGCATGTACGCCTCCGCCCTCATTGTGTCATTTCCATGAGTTTTAACAAATGATAGCAACTATAGGAAATAAATTAATGAACAGTACTTATATCTTAAATCTTCTATTGCTCCAGTGTCAATGCTCCGGTAGTCCTCATTGGTCAGCATTAGAGATGAGCGAGCGTCCTCGTTAAGGCAAATTCTCGAGCGAGTATCACCATTTTCAAGTACATGCCTGCTTGCCCGAAAAGATTCGGGGGCAGCGGGGGAGAGCGGGGGATGGGGGGTGGGGGGGATGATCTCTCTCTTTTTCTCCGCTCCCCCCTGCTCACTCCCGCAACTCGAGTACGCTTGCTCATCTCTAGTCAGCATCTTACATCCCTATTAGAGATGAGCGAGCATACTCGCTAAGGACAATTGCTCGATCGAGCATTGTCCTTAGCGAGTAGCTGCCCGCTCGTGAGAAAAGGTTCGGCTGCCAGCGCGGGTGACAGGTGAGTTGCGGCCGTGAGCAGGGGGGAGCGGGGGGGAGAGAGGGAGAGAGAGATCTCCCCTCCGCTCCTCTCTGCTCTCCCCCGCCGCTCCCCGCCCGCCGCTGGCAGCCGAACCTTTTCTCTCGAGGGGGCAGGTACTCGCTAAGGGCAATGCTCGATCGAGCAATTGCCCTTAGCGAGTATGCTCACTCATCTCTAATCCCTATGACTAATGCAGCCAATCACCGGTGCTAGCATGCTGAGGTCAATGTTCTCATAGGGACAGTGGGACTCATAGTAAACTATCAGAATCCAAAAGCAACGATCTTATTGGCTACTTTATCTCATCTTCAAGCAATCTTTTTTTTGCATCAGCACTTTCTTCTTTTTTGTTACATATTCCTTGTAAATAATAGTATCTATAAGTAACGTTTCCGTTAACCTATATCAGTATTTTGTTAGTGACTTTTGCTTTATGCTTCTTTTAATATCAGGTAATGGAGGAAGTGGAGCCGTATGCGAGTTTCACTGTAAAAGTGAACACCATTTACAATTCCACCTATGACCTTGCAGAATATAAAGGAGCTCAATGAACAGGACAGAAAACTCTGAGATACATGCTGCAAAATTATAAACTTCCTTTGTCTGGATGGAGCCACTAATTTATTTGTAATTGTTCTTTCACCTTATGTCAAGAATAAAAAAAAATCATGAAATAACATTTTGTAATTTTTTTATTTTTACATTGTGATTTGCACTTATCTGTATTTACTAATTTATGACATTAAAACCTCATAAAAAGCTTTGATACCTATAGATTTGTATAGTCAGAATAAGGTGTTCTCCCACGGCCGTGAAAATGCACAAATCTTGTATGAATATGAATGGGGTCATATACATGAGCGATTTATTTTTTCCCCGCATTGCATGGCAGTGTGGGATAAAAATCACAGTATGTCCTATCTTTGGGTGTTACCTCAGAATGCATCGCCCATTGTTTTTAATGGGGCTGGAAAACACATTACAATGAAAGCAATGGGAAGCACTTGCCCATCTCCCAAAGCCATAAAGGAGGATTGCAACTTTACTGAAGGGATGGGACGCATTTTTGGCCGGAAAGGCCTCATGCCCACGGTTATTTTGGTAAAATTCTGCGTGTCTTCCCGTAGTGCCTTACCAGTTTTTGTAAATATCAGGTCTGCGAGCTGAGACTGTGTATGGCCACGAGTGTACTGTGCATGCCCACGTATCAAACGGACATGTGCAGTGAGACTGTTTTTTTTTTTTAATTTCCCGCTCTGTTTTATAGCAGGTTTGCATATGAAAACACCACCCATACACGACATATTGCATATGGACAGCGTTGCATGTGCTGCCTATACAAATGCATAGGGCTCACACTGCATGGTACGACAAGAAATAGAGCATGCTGCGATCTATTTTTCTCACATATCTAGTAGAGCAGATGGGAGTTATCATACTGAAGGGCAACTTCAAGTCACAGCGTCGCAGAAGTATAAATTTATGGCTATGTTTGATACCCTGAAGAATGGAATGAACCTCAGTCCTGGATTCTTGCATAATTAGGGAATATGAAAGGACTGAAGGAGGTTAAGAGGGGTGTCCTCTTCCCAATCATTGTTTTTTTTTTTTTTTCTTAGTTTTTCTTTTAAACTTCATAAAAATTCAGAAATTGATTTGTAAAAATGTTGCCATCCAATAGGTGGTGCTGCAGAGGTAATGTTTTCAGCTCCTTCTATGAAGGAGAGATAACAGACATCATAAAACTGTCACATTCCTTTGCTCAGTGGACTGATTAAGTATTTATCTCTTTGCTCAGTTTGTCTGTTATTTTAAGTCTTGAGTGTGAAACAGTCTCAATTTCTGTGTGTGAACATTTACTTAGATCAAGAGGGTTGTCCTTTCTGCATCTGTATGTTATATTTCTGCCCCATCCAAACCGGTTTCATTTTAGCCTCATGAAGGGTTGAACCCGAAAGCTTGCTGTAACATCATGGATTTTTGTTAGCCATTAAAAGGTATTATATCTAGTATCTTACTGGGTTTCTCTCACTGAGAACAATCACACTACACGTCTGCACGCCGGTGTGCATGGAGTGAACTTTCATTGACTACATTCACTGTATATTACATGACTGTGCATTGTACGCACAATACGCAGTGAACAAACGCCCGTGGACATGAGCCCTGAAAAGCACATTGGAGACCTCGATATTGGCCAGGTTTCACAGCCCGATATCATACTCGCCTGTGTGTAGGAAGTCTAACAGGACTAACTGCCTCTACCAAAGAAGGCACAAGGCTAGCACAGGAGCAAAATGACCATTCAGATATTAGAGCAGGCAAGAGAGGGCCCACAGCTCCAGAACATATCCAAAATGTCAAATATAAATATACATATATACTTTATATCCTTGTGTTGTCTTCTTCTGTCAAGTTGTTAGCAACCTTCTTAAGGAGGACCTATCAGTGGACAAAGCCAGCAGGGTTAGCTGCATAGCTTTGCAGTCGCAGTCTCGCTGTCCCAGTTTTTTTCTATACTTACCTCTCTTCATCCAGATGGACAACTCTTAGCTCTAGTTCCCAATGTGTCAAGTGGGCGGTCCCCACTGCTAATTCTCAATAGCTGATGTTAGACAATGAACTAGGATGTCACCCATTGAGAGTGAACAGTGGGAACCGCCCATTTGACAGACACGGAGGTGATTATGGAAAAGCAAGCAGGAATAAAGTCATTTGCAGAGCTATGTAGCCTTTCTACTGATTAACCAGGGACAAGTCCTCTTAGTTGTCTAATGTTCTGGAAATACAAGGTGACAACTTATATGGTCACCAATACAGCTCCCAGCCTAGCGGGGCCATCTATACAGTGTGGATTTTTCCTCTTCTGTGCGACTGCTAGAAAATATTACTTAGAACTGGGTAAAGCTGAGCTGTGCCCGTACCATCATCAGAAGGTCCCAGCTGTAACTAACAGGTCCTGCTATAATACCCTGGATTGGATAAATGTCTGCTGCTAAGTGTATTGCTGTGTATTATATGAGAGATCAGGTGATTAAACATTCAAGTCACATAGGGAGAGTTAAACAATTCTTTTAAAAAATTAAAAAGGTTTAGGGGGAAAAAAAAAATTAAAAAAAAAAAAAAAAAAAAAAAAAATATATATATATATATATATATATATATATATATATATATATATATATATATATATATATATATATATATATATATATATATATATATATATATATTATTTTTATATATATATATATATATATATATATATATATATATATATTTGTTTTTCCCATTAAGATTATCCATATAGTGCAAAATTTGTGAAAGCATAAAAAATATACAATTTTGGCATCACAACAACCTTATTGTAAAGTTAAAAACTTTATTTATACTGTACAGTGAATGATGTAAAAAAGTTCTAAAAAATGATGTAGTTCCCAGGATTGGTGGGTGTCCCAGTGGTCAGACCCCTACTGATCATAAAGTTATCCGCTATCCTGATGCAATATGACAATTGTCCACTAGATGGCAGAATATGTTCGTATTGCTCCATACATAGGTATAGTGAAGGTGGTACAGATGTAGCAGAGCTGAATTTGTGATTTAACTTTGCGTAGCTCCATTTGTGCATAATGGGAGAAATCTGTTATAATACCGAAATTTGAACCTGCAGTCCTAAAACCTCAGATAATACATTGTGATATTACAAAGAGCTGCAGCAAATTACAAATTAAGCTTTACTACTTCATTGTATGTATATACAGCTATATAGTCTATAGCTCAGCCAAACATATGTGTGCTTTCAAGTTTGCTGCAAGCCAGCAATTGCAAAAATCCAAACCTGTTGGGTTTTGTGTGATTGTTGAGTTGTGTTTGCAGCAACTGGCAGCATGACCACATTCATTTACATTGGGATTAAATGTAGCATGTTCATAGTGACATCAATGGTCGCACAATATGCGTCGCAGCCAAAATCACCAAATAGCCCTAGTCAAATTCAGATGAAATTATTTAACCCTTAACACCACAGGGCACACATTTACGTTCTGGGTATGCGGGATTCTTATGCAGCATGATTGCGATGCGGGTGCTGGATGTCTGTGATAGCAGAAACCCGTCTGCAAAAGCCACAATCAGCGCTAATGCTAATCGCGGTTGTTAACCCTCTAAATACACTGATTGTTATTTGGGGGTCTTGAATGGCCACCTTGCAATCCAAATAACTGGATGATGTTTGGTCTCTAAGGGCTCCCACCCACTGGCGATATTTTCTCCACTGCGATGCGATTCTAAAGTTAAAGTCTCGCAACGCAGTGCGAGAAAAAAATCGGCATGACGCCGGGGATATCGGCATCACGCCGACATATCGCCAGTCTTTTCAATGGGGCCAGCGGCAGCAGGAAGGAATCCTCTGCCACAGCTGTCACAGCTGTCACAGCTGTGGCAGAAGTCCCCGGCATTCTATTCCATTGCTTTCAATGGGATCGGGAAATCAATGGTTTCAGCAAGCCCTGCGGAATGATTATCGGGAAAGGACTTGAAATATAAGCCCTTCCCCAATAATCATCAATAAGTGTGAAAAAATTTTTTAAAGAATTATACTCACCTCTCCTGCTCTCAGCTGCGTCCTCCGTCTGGCTCCCCGGCACTGCTACTGAGCTCTTTCAGCAGTCGGGGATTTAAAAATCCCCACCTCCTGAAAGGGCTGTGCAGATTGGCTGAGGGCTCCTGCTACTGCTAATAGCTATATCTTAGCTATTCATGAATGAATAGCTAAGAGCTATGTGTGATTGGCTGAACGCTCAGCCAATAGTTAAGCAGTAGCTGCTCTTAGAGTGAGGAGGAAAAACCAGAAACGAAGACAAAAAGGCTGTATCCTTAAGGGGTTAATAAAACATAAGCATTACAAGACAAAATACTAAAGTTCAATAGTAAATGATCATGTAATGCAAATCATATGATCAAATCATGTGTGCTACACATGATTTGATCATATGATCTGTCATTCATGAGAAGCAGGAAGTGGATCCAAAACAGCAGAGAAAAAAACATCCTGGTAATCAAGGTAACTGGGACCTCTAGTGGTAAAAATAAGTAAGTGCATATTGACACTGAGGCCTTAGTCACACGGACGTTTTTTCACGCGATTTGCGGATCGCATGACGGATGCGCATCCGCAAATCGCGTGACCGGTGCGCGCAAGTCGCCCGCAAATCGCCCGAAAATCTGCTCCTAGCCGCGTTTCATTAGAAACGGGCCGGAGCTGTCCAGCGCATTGCATTCAATGGAGACGACAATACAGCCGGCTCCATTGAAAGCAATGCGCTGCGGGCGAGCCCGGGATGAATTGTCGGTAAGGGCTTAAATATATAAGCCCTTCCCTGCAATGCATCCTAAAATGTGTAAAAATAAAAAATATATATGCACTTACCTTCTCCCGGCAGCTGGAGCTCCGAGCGGCCGTCCTGCAGTGGGTGTGAAGGGGGTGTGAGTCAGACCTGCCCCCTGATTGGCTCAGCGCTGAGCCAATCAGAGGCATGCCTCACTCACACCCATTCATGAATTCATGAATGGATGTGAGTCAGACCTGCCCCTGATTGGCTCAGCGCTGAGAGGCAGCAGTCACTCACCCATTCATGAATTCATGAATGGGTGTGTGAGTGAAACTGGCCTCTGATTGGTCAGGCTGTGACCAATCAGAGGCAGATCATTCAGCAGGCGGGGATTTTAAAGCCCCGCCGGCTGAATAGTGCCGAGAAGCAGTTCAGGAGAACTGACAGCGGCCGCGGCTGGACTCCGGCTGCACTAGTAAGGTGAGTATACAATTTTTTTTTATTTTAACACATTTTAGGATGAATTGCAGGGAAGGGTTTATATATTTAACCCCTTCCCGACAATTCACCCCACGCACGCCGGCAGCCCATTGCTTTCAATGGAGCGGCTGTATTGCCGCTCCATTGAATTCAATGGGCAAACATCGTTCTTCTCTGCCACAGCTGTTACAGCTGTGGCAGAGAAGAATGATTTGTCTTCTACATGTTCTCAATGGGGTCGGCGCTGCTGCCGCCGGCCCCATTGAGCGCATATACAGAAGCGAACAGGAATCGCAGATAGGTGCGATCTGCGATTTTTTGTTCTATAATTTATCGGACGAGCGCATAAAAAGCGCTCATGTGTCCGATACCATTGCAAAGCAATGGTTTTAAAAAATCGCCGGACGCATGCGCATGCGCAAATCGCGGCAAAAAACGCCCGTCTGACTAAGCCCTGACACTGTTAACAGGGAACCTCTAATGTTAGAGTTAAATAAGTGCTGACCGCTGCAAGCACTGCTATGGGGTGCTAAAGATGGATAATTAAGGGCTAGAACAATACATAGCTACATAAATAAACGGTCATGAATCAGTATGTACAAGAATAAATGGCTATGTGAGAAAAAAATTAAGACCTATAAATACAGTATCCTACCAAAAGTAATTGGACACCTGTGCAATAAGCAATACTAGTATTTATTTCCATATGGTAATTCTTAGTGGGGCTCCTTTGGACCTAATGACACTGGATACTCTCCGTGACATACTTTCTACTAACATCTACACTTCAGCTGGTATTTCCCTCCATTCATCCTGCAAGCGTCTGCTGAGTTCTATCAAAAAGATGGACACGGTTCATATTTCTGACCCAACGTTCCAGTTAGTCCCACAGTTGTTGAGTAGGGTTCAGGTTGGGACTCTGTGCAGCCAGTCCAATCATTTGAACATCCACATACTCAAACCAACGTTGAACAGCGTTGGGTCTGTGACGAGGCGCACGGTCTTGTTGGAAATATGTTTGACCATTTCCAGAGTATTGTCACATTGTCAGCAGTACATTATCTAGAATGTCAAGGTACACCTCCGTGTTAACCCCTTAACCCGTTAACGACCGGGCCATAGCCTTTTTACATCCTCCGGAAGTGGGCTTTATTCTCTGACGTAAAAACACGTATCCTGCAGAGAATAAGGCCCCTCGGGCTGTGGACGTGACAGCTCCATGCTGTTGGTGCCCGCAGGTAGCCGACAGCATGGAGCGGTCATCCCGGGCTGCGGGACCCCCCCCCCCCCCCCCCCGACATTGCGATCGCGGCTATCCAATAGATAACGCCGATCGCAAAAAAGTACATAAAAGTACAAAAAAAGTTAAAGATTCAGCTGCCCTGATGGATCGGATCAATCGGAGCAGCTGAAAATACTCACCCAGGTCCAGCACGCTGCTCCCCGCTCTCCTGCCGCTCCGGGCCCCGAAGCCGGTCTTCTGCGCATGCGCGCCAGGCGGCATTACGTCAGCCGCATGCGCAGAAGACCCGGCGGCGCGGGAGATTTAAAATCTCCTGGCTCCCGGCTCCTGTAGGTAGCCGGGAGGCAGGAGATGTCAGCGGGGACCGCAGTGAGCGGACCCCGGTACCGCGATCGTCGTTATCCAATGGATAGTGGCGATCGCGAAAAAGTTTTAAAAAGTTTTTTAAAAGTTTTTAAAAAGTCAGTTTCACCTCCCCTCATGGATCGGATCCATGAGGGGAGGTGAAAATACTCACCCCCAGTCCTCAGCGGTGTCCCGATGTCCCGGGACCCGAATCCCCGTCTGCGCATGCGCGCCCGATGATTGACAGAGTCTGGAGCAGTGACGGGTGGCCTCGTTGAGCATTCCCCAGTCACGTGATAAAAAGGTAGCGATCTACCTTTGGCCGGTCTCACATGACCGGATAGGAATTACGGATTCCGCATGCGTCTGATCCTCGGTATTACGCGGATCAATCGCATTGGATTACACAATTCCGCTCACATTAGCGGGTCGGAATTGCGTAATCCACTCGCAGAAAAGAGAACGCAGCAGGTTCTATTTTACCGCGGCTATCCGCAGCATAGAGCCCATTGTTCTCCATGGTCGCGGATATACCCGCAGCCCATACGCAACTACCTTGTATACGGGCTGCGGGTACCCGCGTCATCGCTAAGCGACGGTGCGGGAAATACAAACAAAAAAAAGGTGTACTGCGCATAACCGCCTGTGTGAGTACGCAGTTATGTGCAGTACATTACGCGGCTGTACGCAGGGTCACAGCTGGGCTCACAGCTGGGATCCGCTGCGGGCCTCCGCAAGCGGATTCCGCCTACGGCTGCGTGAGCCCGGCGTTATTCAGATCACTACCTGTAATACGCAATTTACAAGTAGCCCCGGGAACGCTCGCCTTCCTGCAGTTCCAGGAGCAGCTTGTTGAGCGCCTTTTGTGTGAGACCGCCGCACCTCAGCAAGCTTACGAAGACTCACAGAACGCCACTTTTTACACCCCATACCCGCCACTGAGGTCAAGAAAAGCCCCTCAAAATACATGAGAGGAGGGGGATACCGGTTTTATTGCCCCATGGGCCCATTCCAACCAGCCTCCGTAATTACCCCTGTCTTCGGAAATACTACACAGTTCACATTATTACTTTTATCTAAGATTTGCGAACGCCAAAAAGGGCGCAGAGGGGGGGATATTTTTAGGGAGTCAATTTTTATTCCGTACAAATAAGCAATGGGGCCTGGAATTTATTCAGTTGTGCCCTAAAATCCAACAGGTGTTCTGTCCTTTATAGGCCTTGCCATGCGTCCTGTAAGTAGATTAGGGCCACAATGGGTATGTTTCTGAACACGGGACAAATGGGGGTATCCATTTGGGGGTGAATGTCTTCATTCCTATGTACACTGTACAAAAAAACTGTTTTTAAATTGAAAAAATTGCCAAAAAAATTGAAAATCGTAACTTTTTCCTTCTGCTTTGCTTAGATTCATTCAAATACTGTGGGGTCAAAATACGCAGTACACCCCTAGATGAATTCGTTAAGGGGTCTAGTTTTCAAAATGGAGTCATTTGAGTTTTTTTTTTTTATAGTTTTGGCCGCTCAATGGCTCTATAAGTGGGCAATGGGGCCTGAAATTTATTCAGTGGTACCCTGAAATCCAACGGGTGTTCCCTCCTTTATAGGCCTTGCCATGGGTCCTGTAAGTCTATTAGGGCCACAATAGGTATGTTTCTGAACACGGGACAAACAGGGGTATCCATTTTGGGGTGAAAGCCTTCATTTATATGTGTGCTGTACAAAAAAAACTGTTTTTAAATTGACACAATAGCCCAAAAAATGAAAATCCTAATTTTTTCCTACTGCTTTGCTTAGATCTATTCAAAAATTGTAGGGTTAAAATACACAGTACACCCCTAAATAAATTCGATAAGGGGTCTAGTTTTCAAAATGGGGTCATTTGTGGGGGTTCTCTATGGTTTTGGCCGCTCAAGAACTCTACAAGTGGGCAATGACGCCTAAAAGGACTTTAAGCAAAATCTATGTTCTGAAAGCCACTGATTACTCCTTTCATTTTGGGCCCCGTTGTGCATGCGGACATAATATTAGGGCCACAATGGGTATGTTTCTGAAAACAGTACAAACAGGGGTATCCATTTTGGGGTGTAAGTCTTCATTCATGTGTACACTGTACAAAAAAAGCTGTTTTTAAAATGACAGAATTGCCAAAAAAACAAAAATCCTAATTTTTTCCTTTTGCTTTGCTTGAATTTATTCAAAAACTGTGGGGTCAAAATATGCAGTACACCCCTAGATAAATTCGTTAAGGAGTCTAGTTTTCAAAATGGGGTCATTTGTGGGGGTTCTCTATGGTTTTGGGCGCTCAAGAACTCTAAAAGTGGGCCTTTCCAATCTTGGCTTGGTATAGGAAAACAAAGTGTTTCTCAAAATGCTAAAAAGTAATGTTAAATTTGTACGTCTCCTAAATGGTTAAAAAAAAAGAAAGTTTTTCCAATGTGCGCCCAAAATAAAGTAAACGGGTGGAAATATAAATCTTAGCAAAAATTTCTATATTATGTTTGCACATATTTAAGATATTGCAGTTGGAAATGTGTAAAAATGACGATTTTTTCAAAATTTTCCCAATTTTGGCGATTTTAATAAATAAACACAAATTCTATCGGTCTATTTTTTCCGCCTAAATGAAGTACAACATGTGGCGAAAAAACAATGTCAGAATCGCTTGGATATGCAAAACCTTTCTGGTGTTTTTCCATGTTAAACTGACACATGTCAGATTTGCAAAATTTGGCCTGGTCATTAAGGCGCAAACAGGCTTGGTCACTAAGGGGTTAATAACGCGGCCATTTTTCTTTTTCCATTTTCGTTTTTTCCTCCCCCCTTTTAAAAAATCGTAACTCCTTTATTTATACATCGACGTCGCTGTATGAGGGCTTGTTTTTTGCGGGACGAGTATTTTTCAATGGTGCTATTTAAAGTACCATATTATGTACTGAAAAACTTTAAAAAAATTCTAAGTGGAATAAAATGAAAAAAAAAAAATGACATTTTGCCATCTTTTAGTGCGTCTTGCTTCTACGGCGCACAAACGGCAACAAAAACGACATGATAACTTTATTCTATGGGTTGGTACGATTACTACGATGTATAGTTTTTTTTTTACTATACTGTTTTTTTTTCAAAGACATTAATTTTTTTTCAATTATTTTCTGCGGTCATATTGTGCGCGCGATAACTTTTTTATTTTTCCGTCGACATAGTTGAGCAAGGTCTCATTTTTTGCGGGATGTCCTGTAGTTTCTAATAGTACCATTTTGGAATACATATGACTTTTTGATAGCTTTTTATTGCATTTTTTCTGGGAGACAAGGTAACTATAAAAGTGCATTTCTGGCGTTCTTTATTTTTTTTTTCGGACGACGTTCACCGTGCGGGAAAAATAATGCGCTACTTTGATAGATCGGACTTTTACGGATGCGGCGATACCAAATACATATTTTTAATTTATTATTTAGATTTTTTAATAATAGATATGGCAAAAGGGGGGTGATTTAAACTTTTACAACTTTTTTTTTCAATTAAAAAAAAACTTTATTGATTTTTTATTTACATTACTTTGAAGTCCCCCTGGGGGACTTTAAGATGCGATGCTTTGATCGCTCCTGCAGTATGACGTAATGCTCTAGCATTACGTCATACTGCTTTTTGACAGGCAGTCTATCAAGCCACCCTGTGTGGATGGCTTGATAGGCAGTCTGTTAAGGCAGCCCTGGGGCCTTTCATTAGGCCCCCGGCTGCCATGACACCTGCACGGCTCTCCCGATCTCACCGCGGGGGGGGGCATTCGGGGGATTTAAATGCCGCTGTCAGAATTGACAGCGGCATTTAAATGGTTAATAGGCTCGCGGCTATTGCCCGTGGGTGTCAGCTGTTATAAACAGCTGACGCCCGAACTGTATGAAGAGAGGTTGCATCGCAACCTCTTTTCATACATACCCCGCGGCCGCAGGACGTACCGGTACGTCCTTGGTCGTGAAGGGGTTAATGGTTCTTGTCACTACATCCAACAGACCGAGACCATGCCATGCAAAACACACCCAGACCATAATGGAACCTCCGCCGTACTTAATTGTTGGCACAACACACTTGGGCAAAAGACATTCCTCAGAATCCTCCACACCCAGGTACATCCATCTGATCTGAAGATGGAGTTGTGTGATTTGTCACTCCGAAGAACATTCTTCCATGTCTCAACTGTTTAATGACAACGCTCCTCGCACCATTATAGACAGGCCAATGCATTGCGCTTTCTGATAGATGGCTTGTATGCAGTGGCATAACCCGTATACATACCTGTAATAGTATGGCATGGTTTAGGACATGAGATGCTAATAAGATAGTATCCATTTTATTGGTAGGGGTACCCAAATACTTTTTGTAGGATAGTGGATGTAGATAAGGGGTCCCCAACCACTGGTCCGCAGACCTGGTCATTGTTTTTTTTTTGCCAGTCCGTGGTGCCGCTGTCAGCCACTCACCACGTATGTAGTTGTAGCTTCCCTGCCGATATTCATTAAGCAGCGCTACTAGCAGCACTGATCCCGGCCACACTGTGACATCAGTGTGCAGCTGGGATTCTCCTCCCCTCTTCCCTGATGTCTCCTACTACTTGGTTCAGCAGGAGCAGGGGGAGGAGGCATCCGGCCGCACACTGCTGTCGCAGTGTGCACCGGGATCAGCGACACTTCCACGAGGAGGAGGGGGTAAGTATGTTTGTGTCAGGGGGGGCCGCTATTACTACTGGTGCTGATATAGGGGATACTATTAGTAATAGTGTCCCCTATATCGGCCCTAGTAGTAATAGCATTACTACTGAAGCCACAGTGGAATATCACTATTATTACTGGGGCACTGTGGGATGCCACTATTACTACTAGGGCCACTGTGGGATGTCACTATTACTACTGGGGCTGCTGTGGAATAGTACTATTACTACTGGGGCTTCTGTGGGATGCCACTATTACTACTGGGGCTGCTGTGGGATGTCACTATTAATGCTGGGGCCACTGTGAGATGCCACTGTTACCGCTAGGGTCGCTCTGTGGGCTGTCACTACTTCCGCTGGGGCAGCTCTATGGGCAGTCACTGTTACCGCTGGGGCCACTCTGGGGGGTCACTATTACCACTGGGGGTATGTTCACACATGGCGGAAATGCTGCTGAATGTCCTCAACGGAAATTTCTGTGGCAAATTCTGCAGCATTTCCGCATCTAAAAAGCAGTCAAAATCTACATAAGGAACACACTTCGGGTGTCACTGTCTCCCATCACCCCTAGATGGGACCGTCTTGTTGCAGGAAAACAAGCCCAGTGCTCCCACTGATCCAGGGAAACAAGCCTGTTGCTCCCACTCATTCTGAACCCATGGTGAGTTGAGTCACATTAACATTATAAATGTCATAATTAAATGATAAGTATGCACTTAACTCCGACCCCCTCCATATCCCCGCCCCCCATATGACCAAAGTCCCGCCCCTGTCCCACCACCACCCCGCCCTGCCGGGCCATGGAAAAATGGTCTTGCTTGAAGCCGGTCCCTGGTGCAAAAAAGAATGGGGACCACTGATGGAGATGATTCCTGTAATATGACAATTGCACGTTGAATTCATTGTGAGCTGTGCCTACAGCACCAAACTGGGCAGCTACATACAGACAGTGCTATCTGCTTCCACTGCTGTCTAGAGATAAGCGAACGTACTCGTTTCGAGTAATTACTCGATGGAGCACCGCGATTTTCGAGTACTTCAGTACTCGGGTGAAAAGATTTGGGGGGTGCCGGAGGGCAGGGGAAGGCGTGGCGGCGTGGGGGGTAGCAGCGGGGAACAGGGGGGAGCCCTCTCTCTCTCCCTCTCCCCCCCACTCCCTGCTGCAACCCCCCACTCACCCACGGCGCCCCCCGAATCTTTTCGCCCGAGTACGGAAGTACTCGAAAATCGTGGTACTCTGGCGAAAAAGGGGCGTGGCCGAGTACACTCGCTCATCTCTTCTGCTGTCCCTTTAATGCTACTGTAACTGCAAATGAGAAAGGTTGTCCAACATCTTACACGTCCAACAATTTTTCTCTATAAATGAAATTGCATTCAACTGTGTACATTCTTCAGTCAAGCCAGATATCGAAACCCTGATGTTCTAGTATCCAGCAGGTGGATGGCAATGACACAGCAATATGGCAGACAGGCACAAGGACAATTTGCAGCAATTTTTAACTTTGCTGTACACATATGCACATTCACTCAATCCATAGGAGGGCACATTTGTTTTTAATGTTGCATATAAACCAGGTAACAGTTTCCAAGTCACAAGTCAGATATATACAGAGCTTTTGTCTACTGCCAATTGAAAGCCATGGGTGCTATAGGTAGATTAGGGTCACAAGGGGTATGTTTTTGTACACTGTACCTAAAAAAAACAGTTTTTAAATTGACAAAATTGCCAAAAACATGAAAATCGTAATTTTTTCCTTCTGCTTTGCTTAGATTCATTCAAATACTCTGGGGTCAAAATACACAATACACCCCTAGATGAATTCGTTAAGGGGTCTAGTTTTTAAAATGGGGTCACTTGAGTGGGTTCCTTATCGTTTTGGCGGCTCAATGGCTCTATAAGTGGACAATGGGGCCTGGAATTTATTCTGTTGTACCCTGAAATCCAACGGGTGCTTCTTCCATTATAGGCCTTGCCATGTGTCCTGTAAGTAGATTAGGGCCACAAGGGGTATGGTTCTGAACACGGGAGAAACAGGGGTATCCATTTTGGGGTGCAAGTCTTCATTCCTATGTTTGCTGTACAAAAAAAACTGTTTTTAAATTGATACAACTGCAAAAAAATGAAAATTGTAATTTTTTCCTACTGCTTTACTTAGATTTATTCAAAAATTGTAGGGTAAAATTACGCAGTACACCCCTAGATGAATTCGTTAATGAGTTTAGTTTTCAAAATAGGATCATTTGTTGGGGTTCTCTGTCGTTTTGGCCTCTCAAGGGCTCTACAAGTGGGCAATGGGGCCTAAATCACCTTCATGCTAAATTTCTGTTCTGAAAGCCACCGACTACTCCTTTTATTTTGGGCCCCGTTGTGCATCCAGACAAAAGATTAGGGCGACAATGGGTATGTCTCTGAACACGGGAGAAACAGGGGTATCCATTTTGGGGTGCAAGTCTTCATTTATGTGTGTGCTGTACAAAAAAATCAGTTTATAAAATGACAGAATTGCCAAAAAAACGAAAAATCAATTTTTTTTCCCTTTTGCTTTGCTTGAATTCATTCAAAAACCGTGGGGTCAAAATGGGCAGTACACCCCTAGATAAATTTGTTAAGGGGTCTAGTTTTCAAAATGGGTCACTTGTGGGGGTTCTCTTTGGTTTTGGCCACTCAAGAGCTCTACAAATGTGCTATGGGGCCTAAAACGCCTTCAAGCAAAATTTATGTTCTGAAAACCACCGACTACTCCTTTTATTTTGGGCCCCGTCGTGTATATGGACATAATACTAGGGCCAAAATGGGTATGTCTCTGAACAAGGGAGAAACAGGGGTATCCATTTTGGGGTGCAAGGCTTCATTCATTTGTGTGCTGTACAAAAAAAGCTGTTTTTAAAATGACAGAATTGCCAAAAAAATGAAAATCACAATTTTTTCCTTTTGCTTTGCTTGAATTCATTCAAAAACTGTGTTGTCAAAATAGGTAGTACAGCCCTAGATAAATTTGTTTAGGGGTCTAGTTTTCAAAATGGGGTCATTTGTGGGGGCTTTCTTTTTAGTTTTGGCAGCTCAAGAGCTCTACAATAGTGCTATGGGGCCTAAAAGGACTTCAAGCAAAATTTCAGTTCTGAAAGACACCGACTACTCCTTTCGTTTTGGGCCCCGTTGCACATCCAGACATAAGATTAGGGGCACAATAGGTATATTTCTGAACACGGGAGAAACAGGGGTATTCATTTTGGGGTGTAAATCCTTATTTTCATGGGCAATATGGGAAAAAAATATGTCTTTAAAATTACATATTTGCAAAAATATGAAATTTTATTTTTTCTCCTCTAAATTGAATTAAATCCTTAAAAAAAAACGGTGGGGTCAAAATACTCCTGACCCCCCTCAGTGAATACATTAAGGGGTGTAGTTTTTTAAATGGGGTCATTTGGGGGGGGGGGTATCTATTATTCTGACACTCATGAGCCTTTGCAAACTTGGCTTGGTGCAGGAAAACAAAGTGTTCCTCAAAATGCTAAAAAGTAATGTTAAATTTGTACGTCATCTAAATGGTTAAAAAAAACACAAAAGTTTTTCAAATGTGCATTCCGAACAAAGTAAACAGATGGAAATATATATCTTATCAAAAATGTGTACCGTATGTTTGGACATATTTGAGATATTACAGTTGAAATGTGAAAAAATGACAATTTTTTCAAAATTTTCCCAATATTGTTACTTTTAATAAATATACACAAATTATATCAGTCTCTTTTTACAACCAAAATGAAGTACAACATGTGGCAAAAAAACAAAGTCAGAATCATTTGGATATGCAAAACCTTTACGGAGTTATGCTATGCTGAACGACGCATGTCAGATTTCCAAAATTTGGCTCCGTCACTAAGGCGCAAACAGGCTTCGTCACCAAGGGGTTAAATTATGTACACTTTATTTATCTAAACCTTGATTGCTACAAAATATAGTTGTTGCAATATATAATGCAAAGTTGTGATATCTATGTCTACACATTATGTGATCCTTTTACACATTTTGCCCACTTTTGCTGCTATTAACATATTCCCGCATATATATGTGGGTGTATGACATCTATTGCTGATGTGTAGATAGGATGCGGGATGACTTTTGCTTGAGATAGCGATGTTCCTGCGCATGCGCAACGAAACTTCGCCGATTATTCCTTTTAATTTCGGCACAGGTCGCTTCTACATAGTGATAACATGAGAGAACGTCTTCTCGCGACAGCGGTGTTCCCGCACATGCGCGGCGATAATTCACTGGGTATTCCATCTTGTTTCACTCTAACTTAGTGAGAGGCCGTCCTCTCGCGATGGTAAGGATCTCGACCATTAGATGCCTTCATCAGATGTGCCATCAACATCAACCATGACGCTTGTGACGAGGCAATCAACGACTGAGGAGTTACACCTGCATACTAGGTGTAGGTATTGGCTAAATTGTATTACACTCTGTCTATATATACTGTGCACTTGTACTGTTGTGTATTAGCTTGAGGAAGGCCACCCGGCCGAAACGTTGCTATTGTCTTGTAATGGGGCAATAAAAGCTATTTGCATCTTTCTACATCCTTGTATGCTGCCAGTTACTATCTTTTGTATTATGTCCTTTGTAGTCTCTTTCTTGTCATGTCTATCACTGCAGTCTCTTTCCTCTCATGTCTCTCAAATTATATTTCTCTACAGTCTTTTTCCTGTCATGTCTCAATCTGCAGTCTCTTCCTTGCCATGTTGCTTTCCTCTGCTGTCTCATTCCTGTCACGGCTGTTTCTTTTCCTATCTCTCTTTATAGTCTCTTTCCTGTAATGTCTCTCTCATGTTATATTTCTCTGCAGTTTCTTTCCTCTGCTCGCTCTACTGTCTCTCTTTCATCCATCTCTTACCTGCCATGTTGCTTTCCTTTGTTGTCTTTCTCTGCTGTCTCTCTCCTGTTATGTCTATCCCCTCTGTTGTCCCTATCTCTCCTGTCATTTCTCTCTCTGCAATCTCTTTCTCATCATGTCTCTCTCTGCAATCTCTTTCTTGTCATGTCTCTCTCTGCAGTCTCTTTCCTGTCATGTTTCTCTCCTCGGCTGTTTCTTTCCTGACATGTTTCTCTTCTCTGCTGTTTTGCTCCTGGCATGTCTCTTTCTGCAGTCTCTTTCCTGTCATGTTTCTCTCCTCCGCTGTCTCTGATATCCTGTGGTTTCTATTTTTCTCCTATCTCTCCCCTCGGCCATCTCTCTTCTGTCAGTTTCACCTCTTCTCTCTCCTCCATCTGCAGCAGGGCGACCCGATCCTCCTCCCGGGGAGGCGCTCTGCTATGCCATGCTCCACCTCTGGTCTTTGGCATGGCTCCTTACGGTGGTCACCGAATGCTGCAATGAGTAGGGGAGGAGTGCAGGGGTGTGCAGGACCACAGCTGAACTGTGACTCCACTCACTAATAGCAACTGGAGCGGGCAGCCCCTACTGCACCCCCCTTCCTACGCCACTCTGTTAGGTCTCAGACCAGATGGAAGACCACTACCTCTGAAGAACTCTGAACTCCTTTCCCACTCTCAATCATTCACTTTTATAACCTACTCTCATACCACAGGACATGACAAACTTGATACATTTACATGCAGGCTTTGAATTTCATTAAACATTTAACCCTTCTAGCACTGCAGCTGTGCAACACACATTCTGGAAATGACAAGACAGGTTTGCACATTGCATCAACATAAGACATATAGGACATTTATGGAGGGGAGCAGGATGATGTACTGGGCCACTACACTTGTATTCAAATCATATTTATTATCCCTCCAAGTTTCTGTGATGTCTATGACATCATATTTCTCATCCTGTGTTAGGAGCTCTAATTCTCCTTATTTGTTTCCCATGCTTGGTGCATTTGTTTACAAACATTTTAGTTTGTGATCGATGTCTCTTGCTCTTCTACTTTCCTTCTGAATTCTTTGTCTTTGTTCTTTCTTTCCACTTCTAATAGCAAGGTTCTCAAATGTAATTATTGACTGTATATTTTTACCTGGCCTTTCTCTTCCCTTCTCTTATTGTTCTAGTTTAAAGCTCTCCTGATGAGTGTAGCAAGGTGCCTACCAAATGTATACTTACCTGTCTTTGTAAGGTGCAACCCGTCTCACATGATAAATATTACTGGCTACAATTATGAGGTTCTTAGCGCACATTTTAAATAAATTGTGCGAGCCCATCTGCCCCGTCACGGCGACCTCATTCAGATGGGTCCCTACACTAAGACTATATTTGTTGTATTAACCCTACTATATTCTACTTTACATAAACCACCTATGTAAAGATAGATAGGTAATGGTGCTGTGAGTGACCATACAAGCAAAGTGCAAGTAATAAAGGGATTTTGCAGGAATAACTAGCATCTAAATTAGTAATCACTAAGCTTCCTCTAAGCATCTGATATCTCCATCTATGCCCAAGCATTGTAACTTCTGGCCTCCAACTGCAGGAGACCCCGAAATTCAGAGACTGTGGGTGTAATAGTGAGGATTTAAGAAGCTTAGAGCTCATCTAGCGATTTCTTATATATCCACTATAAAAATGTTATTTCGTTATTCCCAGAGAATCCCTGTAAAGCCGACCAAGTACACTGGAGATCCCCTGTTCTAAGTGTTATTGTTAGGGACCCATCTAAATAAGGAGGCCATGGAAGGCCAGATGGGAAGAAGTACTAGAAAATGTGTGCTACCCTTAATTTATTGGGGGATGATATGGAGTGTAATTGGAGGGCTTTATCCATTGCAGTATGCCAGTCACATCAGTGTCAGACCTGCTTAGTTTTAAAATATATTGATCCATTACCAAAAGAATAATCATTTAAAATTAGGCAATAAATGAAATAAATG
Source organism: Eleutherodactylus coqui (assembly GCF_035609145.1). NCBI lineage: Eukaryota > Metazoa > Chordata > Amphibia > Anura > Eleutherodactylidae > Eleutherodactylus > Eleutherodactylus coqui. Next base: position 49,246,655 of record NC_089840.1, read on the forward strand.
ACATATACTACATTAAAACCTACTACATAGAAGGAAAATATATGCATAAAGGAAAAATACAAGCAAATAAATACATCACATATATGGACAGTACATGCTACCTGTAACTACTTTAAATAGTAAAAAAATAAATATATCACATATACATACTTAAAAATATACTAGAGCATAGAAAAAAATATCATATGGATATAGACAGTACATTCTAATGAATATATTACAATACACAAATATATCATTAATATGGATTATGCATAACCATAAATATAAGAAATATGTATGTTACCTATAAATACATTACATTATACAAATACATATACCACATATACAGACAATACATCAACTAAGAAAAGGAAAAAGATATCAGCTCTCCGCCTGTTGATTGCTACAATCAGCCTGGTCTTCTTCTCTTCAAGCTCTCAAACTCAAATGACACAAGATGGCGATGGTTTACAGCTTTAGACATTCTATAGCCATTATGATGTCATGCCATGTCTGTGATGTCATATGTTCTGTGATGTCATCATAGCTGCCATTGTTGTTCTATGCTGCTTAGATCTTACAATGTAACATGCAATGAGATTAGGATTACATACTGGGATTCCTAAAAATAGGAACAAAAAGGCTGACAGCAGAGAATTGTAGCATGTAGATTTATGTCACAAAATGCTTTGCTTCATCCACATTATGGGCAAAACTACCTAATGAAGTTGTGCGAAGTTGTCGACCCCCATATATACTGTACACTCTAGTAGGGCATATGGATGCAATAGAGGGGTCCCACCTAGGACTCCCCTCTATATGCCACAGCAGAGGCCTACTGCCAGAGAAACGTTTGCTTTGGAAGGATCGGAATAACTGTATATTATATAGCTGAAGAAACACATAAAAAGGCACTCCATAGTGTAATACTGCACAGTGGGAGAATGGTACGTGGAGCATATATAAATGGCAATGTAGCAGAGTGCTCAGTAGCAGCCTCCCGGTGACCGGACAAACTCTGGTGTAGGCAATATAGAAGAAGATAAATCGCAGGTCGATGTGCGCTCAGACAAAGGAAGGAGACTGGGAGAGTCAGCAGTGTCAGCGGCGACGCGTTTGACTAACAGATGAAAGCACCGGCATGGCGCTGGAACACGCTGCCATTCACAGTGCTAACTCTTCCTGTCTCCTCCTTTTTCCGAGCGCACCATCTACTTGCGATTTTTCTTCCATACATGTATATGTATAGTCACTACAGATGAGCGAGCACCAAAATGCTCGGGTGCTCGTGGCTAGAGTTGAACTTTCCGCAATGCGATAGGGGAGCTTAATAAAACTGTCTTAAAGATAAACTACCTCAGTCGCCCCTAGCAACCAATCACAGCACAGCTTTTATTATTTACTCTGCTGTGGTAAAATGAAAGCTGAGCTCTGATTGGTTGCTAGGGGCAACTAAGGCAGTTTTTCTTTAAGACCGTTTCATAAATCTGCCCCGCAGCGCAGTGGCGTAGCAATATTAGGTGGTACCCAATATGAATTTTTTTTTTCTCGTACCCCTCCCCTTCAGTTTTTAAAATTCATATACAAAAAAGAAAATCAAGATACTTACAGTTACAAGCATACGTTTCTGGTTTATTTACTTAACTTTGTGGGTCTGAACACTAAAGGACTTTGTCTCCTAACTTTGTTCTCTGCAAATTTTAAATAGCATCATCAAAATCAGTAGCGCTGCCTGTTTGCGTATAAATTAGCTCAAACACACAGCCACCACCGCAACATTCAGCAGAGGTGCCTGTGTGTGCATTCGCAGTGGATCAGGTCCCATGACCGAACTTGCGGGCTGTGACTGATGATATGGGCAGTCCTAGGACGTCATCAGTGACACACATAAGCCGCCAATGAACAGGTATAATATATGCCTTTTAATTGGTGGAGGGCATGCCACTGGCTCGCCCAATCAGAAGACCACACATCACAGCGCAATTGCAAAAAAGATATCTTTATGCGCGCTGGGATTTCCTCATTGTGATTACACCATGATGTGAATGAGCCCACTGAAAGCAATTGTTTCTCTTGAATGTGTTTTGTGCTCAGGGATTTTCCTGGGGCAAAACAGAGAAATCACGGCCGTGTAAACCAGCTGAGTTTTCTCACGTGGATGGTTTTTTTAGCTGTATTTTAACCCCTGTGACCAGCCCAAAGTGTTTTTACGTCCTAGCAAAGTGGGCTTTAATCCCTGAGAACGTAGAAACATGCCTCCTGCAGAGATTAAAACCACGTGGGCTTTGGACATGACAGCCCCATGCTGTCGGTGCCCAGAGGTAGCTGACAACATGGAGCTGTCATGTTGCTCCCCCCCCCCCCCACAATGTGATCATCGCTATCTGATTGCATTTAAGTTCCAAAAATTTTTTTAAAGTTAAAGATGCAGCTGCCCTCATGGATCGGAGACATGGGGGCAGCTGAGCGTACTCACCCCCGTCCTCCGTGCTGTCCCCCGCTAATCTGGTCATCCAGGACCCGACGCCGGCCTTCTGCACATGCGCGCCAGGCGTCATTTTGTCAGCGCATGCGCAGAAGGCCGGGGTCCCCGGCGAATTTGAAATTTGAAGGTAGTCGGGAGGCAGGAGATGTCACCAGCACTCGGTGAGCGGTCCCCGGTCCCGTGATCGCCGTTATGCAATGGATAACGGCGATCACGGAAAAGTGTAAAAAAAAAAGTGAATAAAAAATTAAAGTTTCGCCTCCCCTCATAGATACTCACCCTGGTCCCCCATGATGTTTTTTCAAATATGTGTCCAAAATAAAGTAAACAGATGGAAATATATATATTCTCAAAAATGTGTACAGTAAGTTTGCACATATTTGATATATTACAATTAGGGATGAGCGAGTATACTCGCTAAAGCACTACTCGCCCGAGTAATGTGCTTTAGACGAGTATCTCTCTGCTCGTCCCTGAAGATTCGGGGACCGCTGCGGCTGACAGGTGAATTGCAGAGGGGAGCAGGGGAGAGCGGGCAGGACAGAGGGAGAGAGAGATCTCCCCCTCCGTTCCTCCCCGCTCTCCCCCGCAGCTCCCCGCCCCGCGGCGGCACCCGAATCTTTAAGGACGAGCAGTGAGATACTCGTCTAAAGCACATTACTCGGACGACTAGTGCTTTAGCGAGTATGCTCGCTCATCCTTAATTACAATTGAAAATGTGAAAAAATGACAGGAAAACAGGCTTGGTCACTAAGGGGTTAAACATGCGCTCAAAATGCAATATTGGTTGGGCTATAAAAATTGAAACTTGCAAGTGTCACTTTTTTCCCGTGAGGTTAATGGGCAACCCTCTAGTAGTATATATCATTTTTCTTTATTCAGTCGTTCATGGATATCTATTGCTTTTATTAATGATTATATAAAACCTGCGTTTTACTGTGTTTTATGAACCTCCATTGATTCCTATGGGTGATTTTTAGTGCTAAAAACGCAAGAAATAAGACATACAGGGTTTGATTTTCAGCATATAGAAAACAGACTGAAAGAACACTGGTGTGAGAACCCACATTGAAATACCTGGGGGCTTTAGGCCTCTTTTACATGACCGTGTGCTGACAGCGTATCACCAGCGGGTAGATCCCGCGGGTGATAACGCTGTCACTAGCTCCCATAGCAATGCATTGCAGCGCCCATATGAGCTTTGCTGCATTGCATGCCTCACGGGCACAAAGTTCAGCGCAGCATGTTCTATCACCGGCACTGAATCTGCCAATCTGGATAAGATTAACTGTCGATTTAATGTGTATGGGTGCAGCCTGACAATCCCCAACACAGTATGGGGGGTGACAGATGGATTCTTTGGTTTTGAACATGCATGGTCCATTATTCTGCCCAGAGATAAGTTGCAGCCAGAGAAGTGGTTTTTATTCCACTCCTCCCACAGAGATATGCGTACATGGTCAGCGACCAAGCTTTATAGGAAGGTCGCGGTGCAAGCCATCCGCCATATGAGTCTTTAGTGGCACTGCCACAACACAGCTCAGCACCACTACAAGCACCAGGAATGAGGGTAGGTGGGCATAGCAGTCTGGCACTAGAACATCGACTTGATTTACTCTATATGTAAGACGTTGTACCATCTGCTGCCAGGTTGTGTTACCTTCACAGACATCAATGCAGTAACCCTGAGGCTGATGCCACTCATCATGTGGGCACACAGAGATGAATTATATGCCTATATGTAAAGTGATTGGTGCCCTCCTACCTCTATTACCAGCTTCTGCCTCATGACCAGCGCACAGGTACCTGCTACTACCCATAAACGGCTTGTCCGAGCCACACTCCAGGAAGCCGAGTGGGATGCAGATGTTGCCAAGCGCCATGTTACGAGTTTGGCCCTGGTGCCGTAAATCTCTCTATATATAAAGGTGAAAACCCTCACTGACTGACTGACTCACCACTAATTTGTCGTATAAACATAAAATTTGGCACAACCATTCTTCAGGTCCTAAATAGGAAATGTAATGGGGTCACAACTTGATTATTCAATGTTAAGTGCAAAAGTATTGGCACCCCTGTGTGATGTACCTAATCTAATTCTCTGACTTCCTGCTGTCATATAAACATGAAATTTGGCAAAATCATTCTTTAGGTCCTAAATAGATAACATAAAGGGGTTACAGCTTGACTATTCAATGCTAAGTGCAAAAGTATTAGCACCCCTATGTAATGTAACTTCCCGGTGTCGTACAAACATGAATTTTGGTACGACCATTCTTTAGGTCCTAAATAGGAAAAGTAAAGTGGTCACAACTTCAAAATGCAATGCTAATGTCAAACGTATTGGCACCCCCATGTAATGTATCTAATCTAATTTTCTAACTTCCAGATGTCGTACAAACATGAAATTTGGCACAACCATTACTTAGGTCCTAAATAGGAAAAGTAAAGGGGTCACAACTTGATTATTCAATTCTAATTTCAAAAGTGCATCCCTATGTAATGTAACTTCCCGGTGTCGTACAAGCATGAAATTTGGCACGAGCATCCTTTAGGTTCTAAATGAGGAAAATTAGAGGGAGAATTTAACGCTCCTCTATGTGTATACATATTTTATTCCTCGGTTCCTCTAAAGTAACATTGGCTTTATAAAATATTCCATGCGAACAACATGTAAACACCTGTATCAAATTAACTCCTGTATATTAGCTAATATATATTATAGGTGAAAGCCCTCACTGACTGAGTGACTCGCCACTAATTCTCTAACTTTACATTGCACTTTATACATATATTTCCGTTTTACAGGCTTGTGAACATCAGACCACAATATGCTGCAGTACCGCAGTGAAAGAGTGTGTGACATTGGCCTAGCTAGGTTTAAGAAAGCTCAATACTAGCTGGCAAACCAAGTGTGCTGGCATTGTCCTATTGTCTGGGCCAGTGTAAGTGAGGGATGTGGCGATGTATTGTGGTTCATAGATACCCTGCACCCCCCTTACAGAATCCGGTGGCTATAACAGGTGTGGTTTTAAGTTCCATTCCCCTGTAGACACATCAGCTGGGGGATAACTTTAGCAGCACTTGCCAGCTACAGTCAATGCAGCACTGTATCAGGCTTCATGTCCACGAACACACATGGTTTCCACGCATGCCCGCAGCCACGGGGCCAAAAATGACACTTTACTCACCTGTCCGGACGCTGCAGGGTTTCCTCCGTCGCGGCCGGGTCTTCTTTCTACAGATAATGGGGTTACACAGAAGGTAAAGGGCTGGAAGTATGCAAGTTAAGGTCAGGTGGAGAGTATGGGATGCTATACACATTGACAATGGTCAGATTTAAGCCATATAGTGGCTGAATCAGTATGACTGCAGGGGGCAGTTGAATGCACCAAGCAGGGACTGCAGTCAGCGAGGGCAGGGAGCATGTTATCAGGTGGAGTACGGAGGGGTTTGGTTTACGGGATATGGTATGCCTCCCTGAAGAGGTCCGAGCCACACTCCAGGAAGCCGAGTGGGATGCAGATGTTGCCCAGCGCCATGTTACGAGTTTGGTCCTGGTGCCGTAAATCTCTCTGTATATAAAGGTGAAAACCCTCACTGACTGACTGACTCACCACTAATTTGTCGTATAAACATAAAATTTGGCACAACCATTCTTCAGGTCCTAAATAGGAAAAGTTAAGGGGTCACAACTTGATTATTCAATGCTAAGTGCAAAAGTATTGGCACCCCTATGTAATGTACCTAATCTAATTCTCTAACTTCCTGGTGTCGTGCAAACATGAAATTTGCCAAAATTATTCTTTAGGTCCTAAATAGATAACCTAAAGGGGTTACAGCTTGACTATTCAATGCTAAGTGCAAAAGTTTTGGCACACCGAAGTAATGTAACTTCCCAGTGTCGTACAAACATGAATTTTGGCACGACCATTCTTTAGGTCCTAAATAGGAAAAGTAAAGTGGTCACAACTTGAAAATGCAATGCTAATTTCAAATGTAAAGAGGTGCTTAATCTGATTTCATTAGCGGAGTGGAGGGCATGGACTGGGTGCTGGATTGAGATGAGGGAAGCAATGTTGGGCGTTGCGTTGCTATGGAGAGCTTTATGGATGAAGGTAGTGAGTTTGAATTAGATTTTATATTTGACGGGCAGCCAGTGCAGTGACTGTCACAGGGCAGAGGCATCCAAGTAGCGGCTGGACAGGAAGATGAGCCTGGCTGCCGCATTCAGGATGGATTGGAGAGGGGAGAGTCTGGTGCAGGGGAGGTCGATAAGTAACGAGTTGCAATAAACGAGCTGAGAGTGGATGAGGGCAACAGTGAACATTTTTAGCGTGTCCAATCCATGGTGCCGCTTTGAAAATCTCATTTTGCAATATTTCCCAACATTCTTGGACATTTCTGTGCTTAAATACATCCATCCAACCTCCCATGATCACTATGTCATACTGTATTTTGAGAGCTTGGCCATCTGATGTAGAAAGAGTTTATCTATATCTTCTGCTTGTCCAGGCAGCCTATAGTTAATATCAAACAGATGAGAAGTGCAGGACTTATAAAAACATATATATTTATTAAATATAGAAAAATTATATATTCAAAAAGAAAAGACACAGAAATACACACAAACATAAAAACATGTCGAATAAAAAAATCCCCACATAATGATATGAGTCCCAGAGCAGAACACAAACCCATATAGATGTATATCACTAGATATATCCAGGGCAATAGCCATCAATGCATCTCCAGTATAACCCCCATCCAAGAGGAAAAAGCAAAGTGCAGGTCACAGATAATGCAGAGAGTTTTAAATACCTGTAACTGGTATAAGGCCCCCAGAGTTCCCCCATAATGTGGGGACTAGACTCCTGACACACATTTCTGACCAGCCTTATTCAGAGAAAAAAAGAACAAAAAAATTGACTTTTTTGGCTGAATAAAGGATTTTCTTTAAATATTGCTATATTATTCTTTTTATACTTTATGTTTTTTTGTTCTTTTTCTTTGGTTGGGTTCTATTTTAATACATTGATTATACTTTATTATATTCCCCCTCCCCCCCCCTTTTTTTTTTGGGGGGGGGGATTGTTAAGTTGTGGGCTTTTCCACATTCTTATAGAACTTTTTTGTCATTGAGTATATTGCCTTGTTGAGGGTAAGATGGGTTTTATATTTATTACCTGATTATATATGCCCTAGTTTGTTTCGTGTTGCGTGTCATGTGATCATTTGAATCACATGGCTCTGTCACGTGATTACCTATGGGTTCGTTTTGACGTCCACTCGGCATTGCTGTTACCATGGTTATGATACATGTGCAGTTGATACCGCTATCCAATGCTGGATAGTGCCGTGATACCTGTCTTTTCTCGCTCATGTGCAGTGAATCGTTATGGACGCGATAACGCATGACATAGCAGAGGAGGCTCCATGTTCCGCTCCGGATGCACTGCCTGTCCATATTTGATATGTGCTATTTGTGTGCACCTGTTGGCTTTCATGTATTGATTAATGTGGGTGTATACGTGTGTGTGATTTGTGTAAACTGTCTCATGTTTTGTTATTTAAGTGATGTCCCTGTATGTATTGGGTAGCTTGTAAAAGGCCTTATTTGGACCGAAACGTAGCCTACCCCTTTTAACGAAAGATCATGGAATAATAAAGATCAAAGCTTTTTTATAAAAAGTTTTTGCATGCTGACACTTCTATTTCCTCTGGTATTGTTCATTAAGTCTGGAGGCTCAGACTCGAATCTAGTGGCTTGCAATTGTACACCTCCCCCTGTTGGGGTTTATATTGAGGTCTGCTGGATACTTCTTTATTGCCCTGGACATATCTAGTGATATACATCTATATGGATTTCTGTTATGCTCTCAGTGACTCTTATCATTATGTGGGGATTTTCTTCCAAGCCTGCTGGATTGATAGATCGAGGTGCTGCTATGACAAGCATTCTCAGTGGCGAGTGGGCTCGGATTAGTTGATCCGTAACAAGTCGTAAGAGAGGCAGGATCAATCAGGGTCCCCTCAACTCTCTTCTACTCCCATCCGTGACACTATGGGTTATGTGAATTAGATATTATCTATCCCTGATATATGGTTTATAATGCACTGCGGCTTTTAATAAATGGCCTATAGTAAATGCCTACAATGGTGTCCTTTCTGTTGTTCTCTCCTTGTATTCTTACCCAAACAATTTCTACAGAACTACCATGTTCTGAAGCTTAAATCTCTGTGGAGATGTATGCTCTCCTATCATACAATACAATACCTCCTCCTCTTTTATTAGGTCTGTTTCTTACAAATATGTTGTATCCTTCAAGCCTTGCGCAGCATCCCATTAAGGAGACCTGGACACCTGGCATACGTGGGGGAGCTGGGAGGTTATAGTGTTGATGTGTCACAGTGGCACCTACCAGACTCCTTCCCGGAGGGACACACGCAGCCAAGGCCAAAGTATCACTGCAGGCCACCTGGGACAACCCTCTACGATAGGGGGATGCCCACCAAACAGGATAACAGGGGCTTTAGTTGTCACAAGTGTCACTACCGTTTCTTCACACACCGGTATGACACTCGGCGGAGAATAAATTCACCCACAGACAGTTCTGAGTACCATGGCTCTCTAGGAATGGTTAGAGCCCTGCATAAACTTTACTTGAAAAACTTGCAAACAAATAACACAAGGCAGTTCAATTAAAGACTTTACAGTACAGGCAAATGACTTCAGAACAGAGTACTTCCACATGGCCCTCATAAGCTCAAAGATGCACATGTGTAAACAAAGATTTGTATCTTGCAGTACCTCCACCCCGACTTGAAGACACGTGGGTGTGACAATCAAGGGTGTACTTCTCCGCGGTGATCCAGATTTCAGACAGCCGCATAGGAAACTTAGATGATTAAATAGTTCCTCTGCACTGGCCTTGAGAAGAAGCAGTTACAAATGCTCTCTCACTATTGGGGGCTCACTCCACTTGCATCCAACTCCCAAGAAACACAGGAAATCTCTCCTCCACTTCCATCTTCACCAAAGGGAGGCTCGGGGGGCGCCGTGGGTGAGTGGGGGGTTGCAGCGGGGAGTGGGGGGGAGAGGGAGAGAGAGAGGGCTCCCCCCTATTCCCTGCTGCGACCCCCTGCACCGCAACGCCTCCCGCCGCCCCTCGGCGCCCCCCCGAATCTTTTCACCCGAGAACTGAAGTACTCGAAAATCGCGGTGCTCGATCAAGTAATTACTCGAAACGAGTACGTTCGCTCATCTCTAGTAGGGACCCATCTAAATAAAGAGACCATGGAAGGCCAGATGGGAAGAAGTACTAGAAAATGTGTGCTACCCTTATTTTATTGTGGGATCATATGGAGTGTAATTGGAGGGCTTTATCCATTGCAGTATGCCAGTCACATCAGTGTCAGACCTGTCAGTCTCACCTCTTCTCTCTCCTCCATCTGCAGCAGGGCGACCCGGTCCTCCTCCCAGAGAGGCTCTGCTATGCCATGCTCCTCCTCTGGTCTTTGGCATGGCTCCTTACGGTGGTCACCAAATGCTGCGATGAGTAGGGAAGGAGTGCAGGGGTGTGCAGGACCACAGCTGAACTGTGACTCCCCTCACTAATAGCAACTGGAGCGGGCAGCCCCTACTGCACCCCCCTTCCTATGCGACTGTGTTAGGTCGCAGACCAGATGGAAGACCACTACCTCTGAAGAACTCTGAACTCCTTTCCCACTCTCAATCATTCACTTTTATAACCTACTCTCATACCACATGACATGACATACTTGATATATTTACATGCAGGCTTTGGATTTCATTAAACGTTTAACCCTTCTAGCACTGCAGCTGTGCAACACACATTCTGGAAATGACAAGACAGGTTTGCACATTGCATCAACATAAGACATATAGGACATTTATGGAGGGGAGCAGGATGATGTACTGGGCCACTACACTTGTATTCAAATCATATTTATCATCCCTCCAAGTTTCTGTGATGTCTATGACATCATATTTCTCATCCTGTGTTAGGAGCTCCAATTCTCCTTGTTTGTTTCCCATGCTCGTTGCATTTGTGTACAAACATTTTAGTTTGTGATCGATGTCTCTTGCTCTTCTACTTTCCTTCTGAATTTTTTGTCTTTGTTCTTTCTTTCCACTTCTAATAGCAAGGTTCTCAAATGTAATTATTAACTGTATATCTTTACCTGGCCTTTCTCTTTCCTTCTCTTATTGTTCTAGTTTAAAGCTCTCCTCATGAGTGTAGCAAGGTGCCTACTAGAGATGAGCGAGCATACTCGCAAAGGGCAATTGCTAGAGAGAGCATTGCCCTTAGCGAGTACCTGCCCGCTCAAGAGGAAAGGTTCGGGTGCCGATGCGGGGGAGCGGTGAGTTGCGGCAGTCAGCAGGGGGAGCGGGGGGGAGAGAGGGAGAGAGAGATCTCCCCTCCGTTCCTCCCCGCAGCTCCCTGCCCGCTGCCGGCACCCAAACCTTTTCTCTCGAGCGGGCAGGTACTCGCTAAGGGCAATGCTCACTCGAGCAATTGCCCTTAGCGAGTATGCTTGCTCATCACTAGTGCCTACCAAATGTATACTTACCTGTCTTTGTAAGGTGCAACCCGTCTCACATGATAAATATTACTGGCTACAATTATGAGGTTCTTAGCGCACATTTTAAATAAATTGTGCGAGCCCATCTGCCCCGTCACGGCGACCTCATTCAGATGGGTCCCTACACTAAGACTATATTTGTTGTATTAACCCTACTATATTCTACTTTACATAAACCACCTATGTAAAGATAGATAGGTAATGGTGCTGTGAGTGACCATACAAGCAAAGTGCAAGTAATAAAGGGATTTTGCAGGAATAACTAGCATCTAAATTAGTAATCACTAGGCTTCCTCTAAGCATCTGATATCTCCATCTATGCCCAAGCATTGTAACTTCAGGAGACCCCGAAATTCAGAGACTGTGGGTGTAATAGTGAGGATTTAAGAAGCTTAGAGCTCATCTAGCGATTTCTTATATATCCACTATAAAAATGTTTTTTCATTATTCCCAGAGAATCCCTGTAAAGCCGACCAAGTACACTGGAGATCCCCTGTTCTAAGTGTTAGTGTAGGGACCCATCTAAATAAGGAGGCCATGGAAGGCCAGATGGGAAGAAGTACTAGAAAATGTGTGCTACCCTTAATTTATTGGGGGATGATATGGAGTGTAATTGGAGGGCTTTATCCATTGCAGTATGTTAGTCACATCAGTGTCAGACCTGCTTAGTTTTAAAATATATTGATCCATTACCAAGAATAATCATTTAAAATTAGGCAATAAATGAAATAAATGACATATACTACATTAAAACCTACTACGTAGAAGGAAAATATATGCATAAAGGAAAAATACAAGCAAATAAATACATCACATATATGGACAGTACATGCTACCTGTAACTACTTTAAATAGCAAAAAAATAAATATATCACATATACATACTTAAAAATATACTAGAGCATAGAAAAAAATATCATATGGATATAGACAGTACATTCTAATGAATATATTACAATACACAAATATATCATTAATATGGATTATGCATAACCATAAATATAAGAAATATGTATTGTTCATATATAGCATATCTATAAACATAATCATTAAACATAAATATCTGATATGCGGACAATATATACTTATAAATGCATTACATCATACAAATAAATGTATCAAATATACAGAGAATACATACGACCTATAAATATGTTGTATTACACACTACATATATTATATACACAAGCATACCTAGAAATATTAAACATATAAATCAATATATCAAACATGCAAACAATGCATAATATCTAGAAGTATATTAAAATATTTAAGTAAATATACCAAATATAAGGAAAATAGTATAAGGAAATAATGTATCTATATAGATGACACATAGCTAGAAATATGGTACATTATGCAAATAAACATACCACATATAAAATGCCATCTATAAACATATTACTGCATACAAATAGAAATATCACATATATAGACTGCTCATATCTATAAATATATGACATCATATAAACTAAAGCTACATAAACAGACCGACATACCAATTAATATATCATACAGAGAACATAATATCATATTTATGAGCAGTTTATCCCAATAAATGTATTGCATATACAGAAAATATATACCTGAAATATAACATTATTTTTAAAAAAACTAAACATCACATATATAGACAATAGATGTTACCTATAAATACATTACATTATACAAATACATATACCACACATACAAAAAATACATCAACTAAGAAAAGGAAAAAGATATCAGCTCTCCGCCTGTTGATTGCTACAACCAGCCTGGTCTTCTTCTCTTCAAGCTCTCAAACTCAAATGACACAAGATGGCATGAGTTTACAGCTTTAAACATTCCATAGCAATTATGATGTCATGCCATGTCTGTGATGTCATATGCTCTGTGATGTCATCATAGCTGCCATTGTTGTTCTATGCTGCTTAGATCTTACAATGTAACATGCAATGAGATTAGGATTACATACTGAGATTCCTAAAAATAGGAACAAAAAGGCTGACAGCAGAGAATTGTAGCATGTAGATTTATGTCACAAAATGCTTTGCTTCATCCACATTATGGGCAAAACTACCTAATGAAGTTGTGCGAAGTTGGCCAGCCCCATATATACTGTACACTCTAGTCGGGCATATGGATGCAATAGAGGGGTCCTACCTAGGACTCCCCTCTATATGCCACAGCAGAGGCCTACTGCCAGAGAAACGTTTGCTTTGGAAGGATCGGAATGACTGTATATTATGTAGCTGAAGAAACACATAAAAAGGCGCTCCATAGTGTAATACTGCACAGTGGGAGAATGGTACGTGGAGCATATATAAATGGCAATGTAGCAGAGTGCTCAGTAGCAGCCTCCCGGTGACCGGACAAACTCTGGTGTAGGCAGTATAGAAGAAGATAAACCGCAGGTCGATGTGCGCTCAGACAAAGGAAGGAGACTGGGAGAGTCAGCAGTGTCAGCGGCGACGCGTTTGACCACCAGATGAAAGCACCGGCATGGCGCTGGAACACGCTGCCATTCACAGTGCTAACTCTTCCTGTCTCCTCCTTTTTCCGAGCGCACCATCTACCTGCGATTTTTCTTCCATACATGTATATGTATAGTCACTACAGATGAGCGAGCACCAAAATGCTCGGGTGCTCGTGGCTAGAGTTGAACTTTCCACAATGCGATAGGGGAGCTTAATAAAACTGTCTTAAAGATAAACTACCTTAGTCGCCCCTAGCAACCAATCACAGCACAGCTTTTATTATTTACTCTGCTCTGGTAAAATGAAAGCTGAGCTCTGATTGGTTGCTAGGGGCAACTAAGGCAGTTTTTCTTTAAGACCGTTTCATAAATCTGCCCCGCAGCGCAGTGGCGTAGCAATATTAGGTGGTACCCAATATGAATTTTTTTTTCTCATACCCCTCCCCTTCAGTTTTTAAAATTCATATACAAAAAAGAAAATCAAGATACTTACAGCTACAAGCATACGTTTCTGGTTTATTTACTTAACTTTGTGGGTCTGAACACTAAAGGACTTTGTCTCCTAACTTTGTTCTCTGCAAATTTTAAATAGCATCATCAAAAACAGTAGCGCTGCCTGTTTGTGCATAAATTAGCTCAAACACACAGGCACCGGGGCAACATTCAGCGGAGGTGCCGGTGTTTGCATTCGCAGTGGATCAGGTCACATGACCGATCTTGCGGGCTGTGACTGATGATATGGGCAGTCCTAGGACGTCATCAGTGACACACATAAGCCGCCAATGAACAGGTATAATATATGCCTTTTAATTGGTGGTGGGCGTGCCACTGGCTCGCCCAATCAGAAGACCACACATCACAGCGCAATTGCAAAAAATATATCTTTATGCGCGCTGGGAATTCCTCATTGTGATTACACCATAATGTGAATGAGCCCATTGAAAGCAATTGTTTCTCTTGAATGTGTTTTGCGCTCGGGGATTTTCCTGGGGCAAAACAGAGAAATCACGGCCGTGTAAACTAGCTGAGTTCTCTCACGTGGATGTTTTTTTTAGCTGTATTTTAACCCCTGTGACCAGCCCAAAGTGTTTTTACGTCCTCGCAAAGTGGGCTTTAATCCCTGAGAACGTAGAAACATGCCTCCTGCAGAGATTAAAACCACGTGGGCTTTGGACATGACAGCCCCATGCTGTCGGTGCCCAGAGGTAGCTGACAACGTGGAGCTGTCATGTTGCTCCCCCCACAATGTGATCAGTGCTATCTGATTGCATTTAAGTTCCAAAAATTTTTTTAAAGTTAAAGATGCAGCTGCCCTCATGGATCAGAGACATGGGGGCAGCTGAGCGTACTCACCCTCGTCCTCCGTGCTGTCCCCCGCTAATCTGGTCCTCCAGGACCCGATGCCGGCCTTCTGCACATGCGCGCCAGGCGTCATTTTGTCAGCACATGCGCAGAAGGCCGGGGGCCCCGGCGAATTTGAAATTTGAAGGTAGTCGGGAGGCAGGAGATGTCACCAGCGCTCAATGAGCGGTCCCCGGTCCCGTGATCGCCGTTATGCTATGGATAACGGCGATCACGGAAAAGTGTAAAAAAAAAAGTGAATAAAAAATTAAAGTTTCGCCTCCCCTCATAGATACTCACCCTGGTCCCCCATGATGTTTTTTCAAATATGTGTCCAAAATAAAGTAAACAGATGGAAATATATATATTCTCAAAAATCTGTACAGTAAGTTTGCACATATTTGATATATTACAATTAGTGATGAGCGAGTATACTCGCTAAAGCACTACTCGTCCGAGTAATGTGCTTTAGACGAGTATCTCTCTGCTAGTCCCTGAAGATTCGGGGACCGCTGCGGCTGACAGGTGAATTGCGGCGGGGAGCAGGGGAGAGCGGGCGGGACAGAGGGAGAGAGAGATCTCCCCCTCCGTTCCTCCCCGCTCTCCCTCGCAGCTGCCCGCCCGCCGCCGGCCCCCCGAATCTTCAGGGACGAGTAGGGAGATACTCGTCTAAAGCACATTACTCGGACGAGTAGTGCTTTAGCGAGTATACTCGCTCATCCTTAATTACAATTGAAAATGTGAAAAAATGACAGGAAAACAGGCTTGGTCACTAAGGGGTTAAACATGCGCTCAAAATGCAATATTGGTTGGGCTATAAAAATTGAAACTTGCAAGTGTCACTTTTTTCCCGTGAAGTTAATGGGCAACCCTCTAGTAGTATATATGATTTTTCTTTATTCCGTCGTTCATGCATATCTATTGCTTTTATTAATGATTATATAAAACCTGCGTTTTACTGTGTTTTATGCACCTCCATTGATTCCTATGGGTGATTTTTAGTGCTAAAAACGCAAGAAATAAGACATACAGGGTTTGCTTTTCAGCATATAGAAAACAGACTGAAAGAACGCTGGTGTGAGAGGCCACATTGAAATACCTGGGGGTTTAGGCCTCTTTTACATGAACGTGTGCTGACAGCGTATCACCAGCGGGTAGATCCCGCGGGTGATAACGCTGTCACTAGCTCCCATAGCAATGCATTGCAGCGCCCATATGAGCTTTGCTGCATTGCATGCCTCACGGGCACAAAGTTCAGCGCAGCATGTTCTATCACCGGCACTGAATCTGCCAATCTGGATAAGATTAACTGTCGATTTAATGTGTATGGGTGAAGCCTGATAATCCCCAACACAGTATGTGGGGTGACAGATGGATTCTTTGGTTTTGAACATGCATGGTCCATTATTCTGCCCAGAGATAAGTTGCAGCCAGAGAAGTGGTTTTTATTCCACTCCTCCCACAGAGATATGCGTACATGGTCAGCCGACCAAGCTTTATAGGAAGGTCGCGGTGCAAGCCATCCGCCATATGAGTCTTTAGTGGCACTGCCACAACACAGCTCAGCACCACTACAAGCACCAGGAATGAGGGTAGGTGGGCATAGCAGTCTGGCACTAGACTGGGGGGACTTACCCATTAAACCCGCTCCCCATTAAACAAAGACACCATGCGATTATATGCTGGCTTATTGTGGGTAGGCCACAGCCTTTATTTAACTGTATAAACTTTTAAAACGTTAATCCTCTATTTCTCTCCTTCCATGCCAAAATACAAAAATGTCCGATTCTAAACGGTTTCCGTATAACTGAGGCGTAAGAAGGCCTCTCTCGGCCTGAAAAGCCCTTCCATTCCTTGCTGGCATGGAAGTCCTCAAATTCCGCCACGAAGGATGCAGCATATTACTATGCTGCACTCTGCCCTCCACATGCCAGCAAAAGAGCCGACTCTACCCCATCCTGCAACCTAGACAAAAAGGTATCTAGCCCTATGTCACTAAGATGCACTCCGTCACCTCGCATCATCCCGCGCTCTCTTCTTTCCAGCTCCCAGTGACGTATGGCTATCCCACCTAAAGCTTGCACATGCTTGGACATCCTAAAATTAATGGCCCTCCGTACTCATTCTATGGCTTCGTTATCTCTTGCCACTCTCCAAATTCTTCTGGCCACGATGTCCGACCAAACAATTATGACCCTCCTAAAGAATTGCTTGAACCGAAAAGTGTCCGCTTTCATCAATGCAATCAACTCAGCTACCTTTATCTTCCAATGCCATTTCCTCCAGCGTGAATAACTAAGATCACTCTATCATTCTTCCAGCTGCTGATTTTTAGAACCTCCTGAAGCAGCCTGGGCCATTGTAAGCCTCTAATACCATGCCAACGCCCTTGAACATTAAGGCCTAAATTCACGCCAATGGGCCTATTTCTGGCTCTTTTTTCCGCCCAGTATATATAGGAGTGGCCTACCACCCATACTGTCCAATCTGCCACTGTGAATAAAATAAAAGAAACCAAAACAGAAATCGCAACAACATAACCATTATTTATAAAACTCTCAGATCCGGCCGAACATATGACCGGTATGCATCTGATTTCCAACGGCCCACCTTCTTAACACCCTCAATACCCATGCCACACGAAAAAGCGGACGTCGCAGCTCCAATCCTAAACGAATGTGATCCGAATTCCGTGGGGTTAAGACCTAGCTTT
Source organism: Eleutherodactylus coqui (assembly GCF_035609145.1). Taxonomy (NCBI): domain Eukaryota; kingdom Metazoa; phylum Chordata; class Amphibia; order Anura; family Eleutherodactylidae; genus Eleutherodactylus; species Eleutherodactylus coqui. The sequence goes on from NC_089840.1 coordinate 49,264,241, forward strand.
TTTATACTATTCCTCATGACCGCCGTAAATTGGTATTTTGTTAGAGGAAAACCCGTCGCATGGCACAAAAACGGGCCCGTCCCGCGATGTCTCCTAGAAAACTCCTTTACCAGTAACACCGGGCACCACTTTGTCCCCAATTTGCCTACCCTGATCCATTCTCCCATCCCGTATATATCTGTTTTCGATCTTCTGACACCTATCTTAATACAGTCCTCGTCGACTACCACGTCTGCGAAACGCAGCCCCCCGGGTCTCGATTTGCACGCCGATACTTACTCCCCTATGCGCAACGCCGCAAAAAAGGCGAGAGAAAAAGCCACGCGGAAAAGCTCTGTTTCGGAATCTTCCGTGCAGACTGACTCCACCACGTCGAGTATAGCGTTTAATAACTCGAACGTGATCGGGTGCCTGCCGTCCTTGGTCACCCTGTCCTTCTTCCACCCTTTTATTATTTGCCCGAAAACGAAATCCTTCGTCACGTCTCTTGATCCGTGTAAGCGTAACAGAAATGCTATAGCCGATAGTCGTTTTTTCGCCGCGTCCGCTGATGACCCGCTTTTACGCATCGCCGACAGGATATCTAACGTTACCGCCCTTGCTCTTTCTTCTGTTGGAAAATTTCCTCCCGCCGCTGCTAACCATTCTTTCCATACTTTGTTATATCGACTCCATGTGGTACTTGTTACTGACGCTTTTACGAGAGCTAACAGCTCTCCTCTATCACTTCCCACAAGAAAGCAGGGCAACATACCCCCTCGACATCCGCCGTCGGGTGCAGCTCCCTGAAATGCGACATCTGAAAACGAGAAAGAGCATCAGCAGTAGCATTCAAATATCCCGGTACATGTCTCGCTTTAAACTTAACATTGTGCTGTAAACACCGTAAGATCAAATGGCGTAATGCTGCCAGCACCAACGTTGAAGATGACGATTGCTTGTTGACCGTTTGCACCACCGATTGATTATCCGACCAAAAACAAATATTACTGTTGGCCAACCTTTGGCCCCATATTTCCATTGCCACCATTAATGGGAAAATCTCCAATAACGCCGTGTTCTTTATCCACTTTCTTTCTATCCATGTTTCAGGCCATGCAGCACAACACCATCGATCACCCAATATTACTCCGAATCCATATGAACCAGCTGCATCCGATACCAAACCGATCTCCTCATTCTGCTTCTTCTCCTCCAGACATATTACTTGACCGTTAAACGAACTCAGAAAAACTTTCCATATGTGCAGGTCTAACCTCATCCCTTTTGTCACCCTGACAAAATGATGGGGTTCCTTTGCCCCTTTTGTTGCTAGTGACAACCGCCGGGAAAAAGCTCGCCCCATCGGAATGACCCTGCACGCGAAATTCAGTAAACCTAATAATACCTGTAGTTGGTGCAGTGTTACCTTCCGAGAACTGCCCACCAACTCCACGACTTGGCGCAAACGCGCCACTTTGTCAATCGGCAAGTGGAAAATCATTTCCTCTGTGTCAATTTCTATACCTAAAAAACCGAGCCTCGACGCGGGGCCCACCGTCTTCTCGTCCGACAGTGGAACCCCGGCTTTTTTCATCAACCTACGAAAAGACGAAAGTAAAAACTCGCAGATCGTCGAATTTGCTTGACCAACAAAAAGAAAATCATCCAAATAATGCAATACCGATGAGATGCCCGTCTCCACTCTTAACATCCATTCTAAAATGAACTAAAAACCTCAAAATAATAACAGGAGATGGATCAACCCATCGGTAGGCACATGTCAACAAAAAACTGGTCCTCGATGCTGCATCCCAGCAGATGAAAACACTGCGGATGCACCGGCAAAAGCCGGAAAGCCGATTCAATATCGGCCTTTGCTAACCAGGCGCCTTTACCCGCCTGTCTAACTAACGCAACCGCACAATCGAATGACGCATAAGACACCGCCGCTTGCTCTTTTGATATTCCGTCGTTGACTGATTCACCCGACGGATAGGATAGGTGATGGATAAGTCTGAATTTGCCAGTTTCCTTCTTCGGTACCAGCCCCAAAGGGGAAACCCGCAAGTTCCCGAAAGGCGGTTCCCGAAACGGGCCCGCCATTCGACCCATTTCTACCTCCTTCAGCAACTTCTCCATCACCAATTCTTTGTTATCGCGAGCGGATTTTAAATTCTGGCAAAACGACGCTGACGAAACCGGGGAATTCGGGATAAAGAAACCTTCAGCAAACCCCGACCTAAGCAGGTTTGCTTCCAGTCTCCGGGGGTACCGGTCGAGCCACGGTTCCAGGTACTGTACGCTCACTGGCGTTCGCCCCTGTGCCGGGAACTGCCGTCGCTCGTTGGCGTCGGGAACAACGCAGCGCTGTGTGCGAACCTCCACAGACTGAACATTCGTGCCGAAATTTGCACGATGCATAAAAACGGCAGTGGCCTTCGTTGAAGGCCCAGCATGAACCGGACGGTTTTGGGGCCACAGCAGCCTGTTGTCCACTGGCTCCTGTGGCCGTTCCTTGAAAGTTATGTTTTACTGGTTTCTGCGCCAGGATCAACTGGATCCACACGTCTGTCGCCTTTGACGCCCAGCTGATATGCTGTGAACCCGAAATTCTACTACGAAAATCCTCGTCGTATCGCCACCAAGCCGATCCCCCGTGCAACTTATATGCACTGTGGATCGTGTTGATGTACATGAGCAATTCAGGTCCCTTCTGCGGCTGCTGCTTGCACACTACATGTGCCAAAATCAAAAAGGCCTGTAGCCAATTCCCAAATGTTTTGGCTACTTTGGGTTTCTTCTCACTCCCACGTTCAGCGAACCGTTCCCTGTCGACTGACACGTGTTCGACTGATAACAGCGACCATATGTCCACATAGCTTCCATTTATAATTTTTGACACCACCTCGTTCTCCAGCCCCGCATCCAACGGGGCTACACCACAAAAAAGTGAGTCTGCTAATTTCAGACCCTCGCTCACCCCTGCCACCGAGGGCAGGCACCTTTGTCCTTGTACTGGACCACCAACCTCGGGCGAGGCCGACCTCCCCGGTTGATCATAGGACACTAGAAGCCCTTTATCCATCTCGTATTTATCCACCAAGGCTCTAAGAGCCACCATAAATTCATCCTTCCGGCTCGCGATGGGCACATTATCCCAAACTTTATTTAATTGTACCGACTCACCCGCCTCGTTGACCTCCGGCATAGCCAAGGGGAAGTTAGGGGCGGGCAGTGATGCTTGTTGGTATTCCCGTGCGTGTCGTGCCGTGCCACCTTCCTGGGGGACACCCCGGCTCCTCGGGTTCCTTGACCTTGTAGCCCCGCAGGCTGACATCCTGTTACCAGGTCTGCTCCCACGCTCTCCTTGTCTGGAATCTGCAGAAGAAGCCGGTGACCGTGAAAACAAATGCCTCATGACCTGCATCTCCACATCTCGGTTGCTCTGCCCATCCCTCCAAGTCACCGCTTCTGCCTGACCACTCCGTGCGAATCTGCTCCTCCTAATCTCCTCTCGTTCTGCTGATGACGATGAGCAGCTGCGCTCCTCTCGCGCCCTAGCTGTACGTCTGCTATTTGCCCCCTCTAACTGCCTGCGCCTATCCTGCCCTATATCCCTATAGCTGCTATAATGGGGGCGGCTTATGCTAGTGTGCGCTGCGCAAACCTCTGGGGAGTCCCTCTCTACACTACTGCTGGTTGAAATCCTATACTCACTACGTCTGGCTGAAGTCACTAATGGGTGCCCATGGCCCCCCCGCGCTGTGGCGCGAAAATTCGCCGCCTCTTCCTCACTGTCTGCCGGCCTACTCAGCGCTGTGGCGCGAAAATGCGATGATTTTCCGCTCCCGGCGACCCCCCCCCCCCCCGCACTGTGGCGCGAAAAGTCGCCGATTCAGTGCGTTGGGATGATCGCCCCTTCCGCGCAGTAGCACGAAAAATAGCCGCCTCATCAATTCTGGCAGCTGCCCCCCCCTACCATATTCCCCCCTTTTCCCCCCCGAGTGCTGGTGGCAGATATTATGCCCCCCACTTGGCTGGCCCTTTTTGGTTTCCCTCCCTCCCCACCCACTTTCCCCCCCCGCTACTCGCGGCGCACGATGAGGGAGATGCACTCTCTGGCATCTCCCTCCTAACGGTCGCTGCATCTCCGCGGCCGGATCTATATCCAGTGCGCGGAACCCTACGCGCGCCTGCCGCTCCACGTGGCAATCGCTCCGGGACCTCGCTCCTCGCTCTGCCGTCAGCCGCGGGGATACCTCCTCCCGTGCTGGACTTACCCGACCTGGACCCTGCCGTACCTCCACGGGTTAGTGCTGTCCTCTCTGCTACCTCTGGCTCACCGACTCCCATGCGTTCCGCTGGCTCCGCTTCTTCCCTACCGCGCTGCGACCGCACGGCGCTGTTCCCTCCGAGTCGCTCCGGTCTTGGGCTGCTGGTACGTCCGCCTCTCTTCGCCACCGGGCTGGGGCTCAGTCGCGCTGGCGGGTTTCTTCTCCGGGTTGGTCTTCCACGTGGCTCCTCACTGCTGGGCAAAACTGGCTGGCTGGTACTTGCTCCTTCTTCCACCGTTGTCATCCCAGAAAGGTCTTCAGCCATCTTCACGAGCCAGCTTGTGCCCTGGCTGGCCACCACGTCCTTGATCCTCTGCATAAGCTCCTCCATTCTTCAGCTGTTCTGGGTCCGTCTTCACTCTTCTTCTCCCGGTCCAGACTGATCTTCCTCTTCCTTCTTCTTCCTCTAACCCTGCTAAAACTCCACCCCTACCCCTGGTCACTTCCTCTCTTCCTGACCCCTCCCCCCCAGTCCTCAGCATCTTCGCTAGTATGCTTTGCTGCTGTCTAGAACATCGACTTGATTTACTCTATATGTAAGACGTTGTACCATCTGCTGCCAGGTTGTGTTACCTTCACAGACATCAGTGCAGTAACCCTGAGGCTGATGCCACTCATCATGTGTAAAGTGATTGGTGCCCTCCTACCTCTATTACCAGCTTCTGCCTCATGACCAGCGCAGCGCACAGGTACCTGCTACTACCCATAAACGGCTTGTCCGAGCCACACTCCAGGAAGCCGAGTGGGATGCAGATGTTGCCAAGCGTCATGTTATGAGTTTGGCCCTGGTGCCGTAAATCTCTCTATATATAAAGGTGAAAACCCTCACTGACTGACTGACTCACCACTAATTTGTCGTATAAACATAAAATTTGGCACAACCATTCTTCAGGTCCTAAATAGGAAATGTAATGGGGTCACAACTTGATTATTCAATGTTAAGTGCAAAAGTATTGGCACCCCTGTGTGATGTACCTAATCTAATTCTCTGACTTCCTGCTGTCATATAAACATGAAATTTGGCAAAATCATTCTTTAGGTCCTAAATAGATAACATAAAGGGGTTACAGCTTGACTATTCAATGCTAAGTGCAAAAGTATTAGCACCCCTATGTAATGTAACTTCCCGGTGTCGTACAAACATGAATTTTGGTACGACCATTCTTTAGGTCCTAAATAGGAAAAGTAAAGTGGTCACAACTTCAAAATGCAATGCTAATGTCAAACGTATTGGCACCCCCATGTAATGTATCTAATCTAATTTTCTAACTTCCAGATGTCGTACAAACATGAAATTTGGCACAACCATAACTTAGGTCCTAAATAGGAAAAGTAAAGGGGTCACAACTTGATTATTCAATTCTAATTTCAAAAGTGCATCCCTATGTAATGTAACTTCCCGGTGTCGTACAAGCATGAAATTTGGCACGAGCATCCTTTAGGTTCTAAATGAGGAAAATTAGAGGGAGAATTTAACGCTCCTCTATGTGTATACATATTTTATTCCTCGGTTCCTCTAAAGTAACATTGGCTTTATAAAATGTTCCATGCGAACAACATGTAAACACCTGTATCAAATTAACTCCTGTATATTAGCTAATATATATTATAGGTGAAAGCCCTCACTGACTGAGTGACTCGCCACTAATTCTCTAACTTTACATTGCACTTTATACATATATTTCCGTTTTACAGGTTGGTGAACATCAGACCACAATATGCTGCAGTACCACAGTGAAAGCGTGTGTGACATTGGCCTAGCTAGGCTCAAGAAAGCTCAATACTAGCTGGCAAACCAAGTGTGCTGGCATTGTCCTACTGTCTAAGCCAGTGTAAGTGAGGGATGTGGCGATGTAATGTGGTTGACAGATACCCTGCACCCCCTTACAGAATCCGGTGGCTATAACAGGTGTGGTTTTAAGTTCCATTCCCCTGTAGACACATCAGCTGGGGGATAACTTTAGCAGCACTTGCCAGCTACAGTCAATGCAGCACTGTATCAGGCTTCATGTCCACGAACACACATGGTTTCCACGCATGCCCGCAGCCACGGGGCCAAAAATGACACTTTACTCACCTGTCCGGACGCTGCAGGGTTTTCCTCCGTCGCGGCCGGGTCTTCTTTCTACAGATAATGGGGTTACACAGAAGGTAAAGAGCTGGAAGTATGCAAGTTAAGGTCAGGTGGAGAGTATGGGATGCTTTACACATAGACAATGGTCAGATTTAAGCCATATAGTGGCGGAATCAGTATGACTGCAGGGGGCAGTTGAATGCACCAAGCAGGGACTGCAGTCAGCGAGGGCAGGGAGCATGTTATCAGGTGGAGTACGGAGGGGTTTGGTTTACGGGATATGGTATGCCTCCCTGAAGAGGTGCGTTTTTAGACCACGCCTGAAGTTTTGTGTGTCAGGATTGTCTGGATAGTTTTATGTAGAGCATTCAAGAGGACCGGTGCTGCTCTGAAGAAGTTTTGGACACGGGAATGAAAGGTTCAAGTTAGGGCTCATGTGCATGGCCGTCGCAGGATACGCCCGCGGTTTTACTGATCGCGGAATATTGCATGTATTTTAACGGTTTCCATTAAGGCTATATTGATGGAGACCTCAGGCGGCGTAAATCCGCAGGAAATAGGACGTGACGCTTTTTTTACTGCTCGCGTTAGTCCGCGGTAAAATAATGCATGTCGGCATTGGCTGACAGAAAAGCTATTAGGTTTAATAGAAGCTAATAGCTGCATTATTTTGCTGTGGATTTATGCCGTGGGAACCGCAGTGCAAATCTTAATCTGATTTCATTAACGGAGTGGAGGGCATGTACTGGGTGCTAGATTGAGATGAGGGAAGCAATGTAGGGCGGTGCATTGCTATGGAGAGCTTTATGGATGAAGGTGTCAAGATGGGCGGCTATCGGGGTCGCCGTGCCCGCACAGCGACGCTGGTCACTACTCCTTGCCACTCGGCTCCTATATGGCGCAGAGGTGCTAGGAACGTGGCGGCTGCTGCCCGGTGCTGCGTTCCTTTTGCCATGACAGCCTGCTGCATCTCCTCTGACCTAGTTTGGTCTGCTAGTGCTGAGGGAGGCTCTCCCAGCACTCTCTGATTATCCTCCTGCTGTCAGCTGCTCATATGAGCTCTGCTGCATTGCATGCCTCACGGCCACAAATGTCAGTGCAGCGTGTTCTATCACCAGCGTTGAATCTTCCAATGTGGACAAGATTAACTGTCGATTTAATGAGTATGGTTGAAGCCTGACAATCCCCGACACCGTATGTGGGGTGACAGATGGATTCTTTGGTTTTCAACATGCATGGTTTATTAGGGCTTAGTCACACGGACGCATCGGCGCCCTTGTGACTGAGCCCCTACTGCAGGAAGATGACGGCCGTACCTCAGGACGGACCACTCCCCGCAGCACAGAAGAAAGAACACATGACCGGCAATGAAGCCGGTCACATGTTCTTTCTTCCGGCGCTGCAGAGAGACGTCCGTCTTGAAGTGTGGCCAATACGCCCGTGTGACTAACCCCTTATTCTGCATGGAGATAAATTGCTGCCAGAGAAGTGTTTTTTATTCCACTCCTCCCACAGAGATACACGTACATGGTCAGCCGACAAAGCTTTATGGTAGGGTCGCAGTACCTGCTAATGCCCATAAACGGCTTGTCCGAGCCACACTCCAGGAAGCCGAGTGGGATGCAGATGTTGCCCAGCGCCATGTTACGAGTTTGGTCCTGGTGCCGTAAATCTCTCTATTAGAGATGAGCGAACACCAAAATGTTCGGGTGTTCGTTATCCGGAACGAACTTCCCGCGATGTCCGGGTGTTCGTTTCGAATAACGAACCCCATTGAAGTCAATGGGCGACCAGAGCATTTTTGTATTTCGCCGATGCTCGCTAAGGTTTTCATGTGTGAAAATCTGGGCAATTCAAGAAAGTGATGGGAATGACACAGTGACGGATAGGGCAGGCGAGGGGCTACATGGTGGGCTGCATCTCAAGTTCACAGGTCCCACTATTAAGCCACAATAGCGGCAAGAGTGCCCCCCCCCCCCCACTGTCAGCATAAAGATCGTTCTCCTCTGCCACAGCTGTAACAGCTGTAGCAGAGAAGAACGATGTTTGCCCATTGAATTCAATGGAGCGGCAATACAGCATGTTCCACTGAATGCAATGGGCTGCCGGCGATCGCAGGATGAATGGTCGGAAAGGGGTTAAATATATAACCCCTTTCCTGCAATTCATCCAGAAATGTGTTACACTAAAAATATATACCGGCGTATAAGGCGACGGGGCGTATAAGACGACCCCCCAACTGTCACCTTATACGCCGGTAATACAGTGGAGCAAAGAATAAAAAGCATTACTTACGTTTTTAGATGATCTGCGGCGCTCCTGCAGGCTGTCACTCCCTCCTAATCCACGGCAGACAAGCTTTCTCTATGAAAGGCTTTAAATCCCTGCCTCCAGAAAGACACGTGCCTTCAGCCAATCACAGCCAATGACAATGATGTCATTGAATGGCTGTGATTGGCTGTGTTTCTGGAGGCGGGGATTTCAAGCCTTGAAATCCCCGCCTCCAGAAACACAGCCAATCACAGCCATTCAATGACATCATTGTCATTGGCTGTGATTGGCTGAAGGCACGTGTGCTTCTGGAGGCAGGGATTTAAAGCCTTTCGTGGAGAAAGGAATACTTTGCCGTGGATTAGGAGGGAGTGACAGCCTGCAGGAGCGCCGCAGATCATCTAAAAACGTAAGTAATGATTTTTATTCTTTGCTCCACTGTATTGCCGGCGTATAAGGTGACAGTTGGGGGGTCGTCTTATACGCCCGGTCGCCTTATACGCCGGTATATATTTTTAGTGTAACACATTTCTGGATGAATTGCAGGAAAGGGGTTATATATTTAACCCCTTTCCGACCATTCATCCTGCGATCGCCGGCAGCCCATTGCATTCAGTGGAACATGCTGTATTGCCGCTCCATTGAATTCAATGGGCAAACATCGTTCTTCTCTGCTACAGCTGTGCCAGAGAAGAAGGATTTGTCTTCTATATGTTCTCAATGGGGTCAGCGCTGCTGCCGCTGGCCCCATTAAGCGCATATAGAATGCATCCATAGCGAACCGCGGGAGGGGCAGACTTTTATATCAGGCGGACACCTTATCTCCCCAGCCACTCACTGCAGGGGGGTGGTATAGGGCTTAAACGTTGCAGGGGGAAGTTGTAATGCCTTCCCTGTCTTTATATTGGCCAAAAAAAAGCGCTAACGTCTCAGGGAAGAAAGTTAAAGTAACCCGGACACCGCATGGTGTTCGTTACGGATAACGAACATACCGAACACCCTAATATTCGCACGAATATCAAGCTCGGAAGAACACGTTCGCTCATCTCTACTCTCTATATATAAAGGTGAAAACCCTCACTGACTGACTGACTCAGCACTAATTTGTCGTATAAACATACAATTTGGCACAACCATTCTTCAGGTCCTAAATAGGAAAAGTTAAGGGGTCACAACTTGATTATTCAATGCTAAGTGTAAAAGTATTGGCACCCCTATGTAATGTACCTAATCTAATTCTCTAACTTCCTGGTGTCGTGCAAACATGAAATTTGCCAAAATTATTCTTCAGGTCCTAAATAGATAACCTAAAGGGGTTACAGCTTGACTATTCAATGCTAAGTGCAAACGTTTTGGCACACCGAAGTAATGTAACTTCCCAGTGTCGTACAAACATGAATTTTGGCACGACCATTCTTTAGGTCCTAAATAGAAAAAGTAAAGTGGTCACAACTTGAAAATGCAATGCTAATTTCAAATGTAAAGAGGTGCTTAATCTGATTTCATTAGCGGAGTGGAGGGCATGGACTGGGTGCTGGATTGAGATGAGGGAAGCAATGTTGGGCGTTGCGTTGCTATGGAGAGCTTTATGGATGAAGGTAGTGAGTTTGAATTAGATTTTATATTTGACGGGCAGCCAGTGCAGTGACTGTCACAGGGCAGAGGCATCCAAGTAGCGGCTGGACAGGAAGATGAGCCTGGCTGCCGCATTCAGGATGGATTGGAGAGGGGAGAGTCTATTTGTCACTGAAAGTGCCTAAAACTAAAATATAACCTTTATTAATATTAAAAAAAACAACACTGCTAAGGCAGGATGGTTCCGACCTAAACGGACACAAAATGACAGACAACCATACAAAACAACCACAAAATTAATTGCCTATGGGGTTAGCGCAATTTGCTTAAGTAATTAGAATGACTCAAATACAGAATTTTAATATATTATTTAAATTGATAATGATAAGAGGGGCTACCAGATAAGGTGGTGACCGTAGCGGGCCGTTATCAGGTATACAAGGGACCAGAAAGTGGAAGCGCCTACTGAGATAACTCCATGTTGTTATGCATTAATAAGAACATGCCTATTGATGGAAAGACACTGTTCCAAAACAACTAGAGAGCGTCACTCATAAAACCCTAAGCGGTGGATAATGACAATTAGATCATCCACACTAGACAAATATTATACTAGTACACTCGCTTATGGGAGCACTGTACTGAGTCCGTAACCTTATTTGTTACTAGACTTATTCACTTCCCCATAGGGTCATCGATCTGACAAGACCCAGTTCTTAAATTAGGTCAAAGTCTGTATCATCGGAAACAGGCTAGAAGGCTGGACTTGTAATGACAATTAAGTCAGGAGAAGTCCAAGCTACTTATAATATATGTCAATTCGCAAAATTGCGAATTTGATGAACATATAAATAGTTAGCTGAAATCCAATGTGGACCAGGGCGAACAAGATCGTCCGTAATCGTCTAATCGTCAACGCGTTTCCGCAGCGCAAGACAGATTATTTGGCGCGCTGCTTCATCAGGACGAAAATAAGACTGAATGATGCCCAAAAATTGTGCGATGCCAATCAACTGCACACAATTTTTGTTGCAATGGGTTCGAATAGCAAACAGCAGTTGCACAAAAATTGCGCGTAAGAACTGTTTTTTTAATGTGCCAATGTAAGAAGGCTGGTAGATTAATTGCACATTATGTAAAAGCAAATAGAATGGTTTTTAGTGTAGTGTAATTAATAACACTGCTTTACACTAAACAGACGACTGTGGAGGCTGATTTACACAAACAGATTGATTTGCGATTATAATGCAATCAATCTTGTTGCCTTACACTAGACAGTCGACTGTAAAGGCAACCCGATTGGTTTGCAAATAGTGCAATTGACCATGCTGTTTTATAATGAACAGACAGCTGACATAGCAATCCTTATGTTAGATAGGTCCATTAATTGAACACTATTCAACAAACATAGGTGCTAGTGATTAAACAGTCTGAACAGCTGATACTTGGCGTTTATTGTCCCAGACTGACAAAAGAGCCAGGGAGGTCAATTAGAAATTGTGATGATAAATTTTCTAACCTGGCTAAAGTACAATATGGTCCTAGATGGTGACCGCTATCTAAACTACACTACCCGCCCCTGTGAGGCATTATTTCAAACTGACAGACCTGGTAATTGTCTGTGCCTGGTCGGTTTAAGTAGGGGTAGCTCCTCCTTGTGGGAGGGGAAGGAACGTGGTGCAACCAATTGGGTAAAGCATAGGGGAGGGACGGTCCGGAGTGACACGTCTACTAGCCAATCAGGCGTATAGTCCAATGTCTGTTTATGAATGACAAGTAAAGATTGATACACAAAAAAAAAAACAAATGATGCCGCTGCTTACGCGTTAAACGTGGCGCCAGATCGCGCAACATAGCGCCGCTAGTATCGGGTATAGGGCGACATGGTCGCTGGGTTACGGGGATGCGGTTTATTTACACGATGACGTCAGCCGCAACGTCGCACGTGATGACGCTACCACGGCCGAAGGCACGCCCCCTATTCTGCGACCTCGCCGCTAGCATCGGGTTATTAAGCGACGGAGTCGCTTGGTCACGGGGAAGCGGCCTATGACGTGATGACGTCAGCCACAATAGCGCACATAATGATGTTAACCGCGTCTGAAGCCGCGCCCCTTTTGGTGACGTGGGACATGTTAACCAAACGGATCTCCCAATCAGAATACACTCAAACAGACATACTAACGATATTATCGCTACGTCGTGGATTCAGAGGCAAAGCCGTACAAGGTGTTGATTGGTATAATATAAAATGGGATCAAATAAATGGGAAAGGCTGCGTACCTGGTTACCAACTATTAAATGCTGATAATATTAATCACACAGTGAAAACTAGTTGGTAAGATGAGGTGATGCTATATATAGTATTTCTCATATTGATGTAATATTATATTGCAAACCTTGCTGAACAGGATTCTGCGCAATAATTATAGAGCACCAACAACAACTCAAGAGGGGAGAGTCTGGTGCAGGGGAGGTCGATAAGTAACGAGTTGCAATAAACGAGCTGAGAGTGGATGAGGGCAACAGTGAACATTTTTAGCGTGTCCAATCCATGGTGCCGCTTTTGAAAATCTCATTTTGCATTATTTCCCAACATTCTTGGACATTTCTGTGCTTAAATACATCCATCCAACCTCCCATGATCACTATGTCATACTGTATTTTGAGAGCTTGGCCATCTGATGTAGAAAGAGTTTATCTATATCTTCTGCTTGTCCAGGCAGCCTATAGTTAATATCAAACAGATGAGAAGTGCAGGACTTATAATACATATATATTTATTAAATATAGAAAAATTATATATTCAAAAAGAAAAGACACAGAAATACACACACACATAAAAACATGTCGAATAAAAAAATCCCCACATAATGATATGAGTCCCAGAGCATAACACAAACCCATATAGATGGATATCACTAGATATATCCAGGGCAATAGCCATCAATGCATCTCCAGTATAACCCCCATCCAAGAGGAAAAAGCAAAGTGCAGGTCACAGATAATGCAGAGAGTTTTAAATACCTGTAACTGGTATAAGGCTCCCAGAGTTCCCCCATAATGTGGGGACTAGACTCCTGACACACATTTCTGACCAGCCTTCTTCAGAGAAAAAAAGAACAAAAAAATTGACTTTTTTGGATGAATAAAGGATTTTCTTTAAATATTGCTATATTATTCTTTTTATACTTTGTTTTTTTGTTCCTTTTCTTTGGTTGGGTTCTATTTTGATACATTGATTATACTTTATTATATTCCCCCTCCCCCCCCCTTTTTTTTTGGGGGGGGGGGGTTGTTTAGTTGTGGGCTTTTCCACATTCTTATAGAACTTTTTTGTCATTGAGTATATTGCCTTGTTGAGGGTAAGATGGGTTTTATATTTATTACCTGATTATATATGCCCTAGTTTGTTTCGTGTTGCGTGTCATGTGATCATTTGAATCACATGGCTCTGCCATATGATTACCTACGGGTTTGTTTTGACATCCACTCGGCGTTGCTGATACCATGGTTATGATACATGTGCAGTTGATACCGCTATCCAATGCTGGATAGTGCCGTGATACCTGTCTTTTCTCGCTCATGTGCAGTGAATCGTTATGGACTCGATAACGCATGACATAGCAGAGGAGGCTCCATGTTCCGCTCCGGATGCACTGCTTGTCCATATTTGATATGTGCTATTTGTGTGCACCTGTTGGCTTTCATGTATTGATTAATGTGGGTGTATACTTGTGTGGGATTTGTGTAAACTGTCTCATGCTTTGTTATTTAAGTGATGTCCCTGTATGTATTGGGTAGCTTGTAAAAGGCCTTATTTGGACCGAAACGTAGCCTACCCCTTTTAACGAAAGATCATGGAATAATAAAGATCAAAGCTTTTTTATAAAAAGCTTTTGCATGCTGACACTTCTATTTCCTCTGGTATTGTTCATTAAGTCTGGAGGCTCAGACTCGAATCCAGTGGCTTGCATTTTTCCATCTCACCCTGTTGGGGTTTATATTGAGGTCTGCTGGATACTTCTTTATTGCCCTGGACATATCTAGTGATATACATCTATATGGATTTCTGTTATGCTCTCAGTGACTCTTATCATTATGTGGGGATTTTCTTCCAAGCCTGCTGGATTGATAGATCGAGGTGCTGCTATGACAAGCATTCTCAGTGGCGAGTGGGCTCGGATTAGTTGATCCGTAACAAGTCGTAAGAGAGGCAGGATCAATCAGGGTCCCCTCAACTCTCTTCTACTCCCATCCGTGACACTATGGGTTATGTGAATTAGATATTATCTATCCCTGATATATGGTTTATAATGCACTGCGGCTTTTAATAAATGGCCTATAGTAAATGCCTACAATGGTGTCCTTTCTGTTGTTCTCTCCTTGTATTCTTACCCAAACAATTTCTACAGAACTACCATGTTCTGAAGCTTAAATCTCTGTGGACATGTATGCTCTCCTATCATACAATACAATACCTCCTCCTCTTTTATTAGGTCTGTTTCTTACAAATATGTTGTATCCTTCAAGCCTTGTGCAGCGTCCCATTGAGGAGACCTGGACACCTGACATACGTGGGGGAGCTGGGAGGTTATAGTGTTGATGTGTCACAGTGGCACCTACCAGACTCCTTCCCGGAGGGACACACGCAGCCAAGGCCAAAGTATCACTGCATGCCACCTGGGACACCCCTCTACGATAGGGAGATGCCCACCAAACAGGATAACAGGGGCTTTAGTTGTCACAAGTGTCACTACCGTTTCTTCACACACCGGTATGACACTCGGCGGAGAATAAATTCACCCACAGACAGTTCTGAGTACCATGGCTCTCTAGGAATGGTTAGAGCCCTGCATAAACTTTACTTGAAAAACTTGCAAATAAATAACACAAGGCAGTTCAATTAAAGACTTTACAGTACAGGCAAATGACTTCAGAACAGAGTACTTCCACATGGCCCTCATAAGCTCAAAGATGCACATGTGTAAACAAAGATTTGTATCTTGCAGTACCTCCACCCCGACTTGAAGACACGTGGGTGTGACAATCAAGGGTGTACTTCTACGCGGTGATCCAGATTTCAGACAGCCGCATAGGAAACTTAGACGATTAAATAGTTCCTCTGCACTGGCCTTGAGAAGAAGCAGTTACAAATGCTCTCTCACTATTGGGGGCTCACTTGCATCCAACTCCCAAGAAACACAGGAAATCTCTCCTCCACTTCCATCTTCACCAAAGGGAGGCTGAAGGTGCCTCCATGTGGTTCTTCTTAGGTTGCAGACCAGATAGAAGGCCACTACCTTTGATGATCTCTGAACTCCTTTCCCAATCTCAATAACTCACCTTTATAACCTACTCTCATACCACATGAAATGACATACTTGGTACATTTACATGCAGGCTTTGAATTTTATTAAACATTTAATCCTTCTAGCGCTGCAACTGTGCCACACGCATACTGGAAATGACAAGACAGGTTTGCACAGTGCATCAACATAAGACAGACATGTATGACATTTATGGAGGGTACCAGATGTACTGGGCCACTACACTCGCATTCTAATCCTGTGTATCATCCCTCTTAGTTTTTGTGATGCCTATGACATCATATTTCTTTTTCTGTGTTAGGAGCTCCAATTCTCCTTGTTTGTTTCCCATGCTCTGTGCATTTGTGTAGAAATATTTTAGTTTGTGATCGATGTCTCTTGCTCCTCTACTTTCTATCTGATTTTTTTGTCTTTGTTCATTCTTCACACTTCTAATAGCGAGGTTCTTAACTGTATTCATTAGATGTATATTTTTACCTGGCCTTTCACTTCACTTCTCTTATTGTTCTAGTTTAAAGCTCTCCTGCTGAGTTTAGCAAGGTGCCTGCCAAATATATGCTTACCTGTCTTTGTAAGGTGCAACCCGTCTCACATGATAAATATTACTGGCTACAATTATAAATGAGGTTCTTAGAGCACATTTTAAATAAATTGTGCGAGCCCATCTGCCCCGTCACGGCGACCTCATTCAGATGGGTCCCTACACTAAGACTTTATTGGTCGTATTAACCCTACTATATTCTACTTAATATTCTATATAAAACACCTATATAAAGATAGATTGCTAATGGTGCTGTTAGTGACCATACAAACAAAGTGCAAGTAATAAGGGGTTTGGCAGGAATAACTAGCATCTAAATGAGTAATCACTAGGCTTCCTCTAAGCATCTGAAATCTTCATCTATGCCAAGCATTGTAACTTCTGGCCTCCAACTGCAGAAGACCCCAAAGTTCAGGGACTGTGGGTGTAATAGTGAGGATATCAGAAGCTTAGAGCTCATCTAGCGATCACTTATTTAACCACTATAAAAATGTTATTTTAATATTCCCAGAAAATCCCTGTAAAGCCGACCAATTACACTGGAGATCCCCTGTTCTAAGTGTTAGTGTAGGGACTAGAGATGAGTGATTGTACTCGGCCACGCCCCTTTTTCGCTCAAGTACCGCGATTTTCAAGTACTTCCGTACTCAGGCGAAAAGATTCGGGGGGCACAGTGGGTGAGTGGGGGGTTGCAGCGGGGAGTTGGGGGGAGAGAGAGAGGGCTCCCCCCTGTTCCCCGCTGCGACCCCCTGCACCGCAACGCCTCCCGCCGCCCCTCGGCGCCCCCCCGAATCTTTTCACCCGAGAACTGAAGTACTCGAAAATCGCGGTGCTCGATCAAGTAATTACTCGAAACGAGTACGTTCACTCATGTCTAGTAGGGACCCATCTAAATAAAGAGACCATGGAAGACCAGATGGGAAGAAGTACTAGAA